>NC_061111.1:142984741-143352789 GCF_002878395.1 Capsicum annuum
TATGTACATATATTTTCATGTTAAAGCTCTCTTTATTAATAATTTTTCCTTATTGTAGGTTATGGTTAATTGTGTATGTTCTATATTGTAGGGTTTTATTTGTTCTAACCATTTTATCCATAATATTATGTCTTCTTTTTGCATATCTTCCTTTATTTCAAATTCTATTTTTATTTTTCTAACTCCTATTATTATTTCTTTTTCATTTGTATCTTTAATAGTTATTAAACTTCTTGGTATATCAGGGCATATATTACTAATAGATTTTATTTCTTTATTTTTCACTAGGTATTTTGCTATATGGTTCCCTTCTTGTCCTATATTTAGGAGTATAAAATATTCTTTTTCATTTATTATTCTCGGTATATAATATTGAGTTAAATTAATTGTTGAAGTTATTTCATAATTTGTTCTTTTCGATGATCCTGATGATTCTGGTTTTTCAAAAGCTATTCTTTTTGTTGTTCTTATTCTACCATTTATTATTTCTAAATCCTCTTTGTATCTATGTCTTTGTAACTATAAGCATTGTTATCAATTGCTTTTACAAATTGTTCAAAAGGACTTTCTATTTGTATTTTTGTTAATTTTATTTTTTCCTATTATTTTATGTTTTGTTGTTAATGCATATAGATTTTTACATCTTGCTGTAAATATATTACTTCCTGGGGTTAGTTCAATTCCTGATATTTTCCAATATAGCACTAATGACTAATATATGTTTTTATCTGTTGTTGGTACTTAATAATTTGCACTTATTATAAATTTAAATTTTTGGTATATTATATTTCCTCTTATAGCAGTTATTAATTTTTTTATAGTTTTTATAATTCTATCATCTGCTAAATATAATTCTATTTGTGTATCTATTATTTCTCTAAAACATGCTTTTATTAATATTTCCGCTCTCCAAGGTGTACGTATTTTATTGGGTCTTTACTTTTTATACAGTTTATTTCTTTATTAATTATTCTTTTTGTTACTAGTGGTATACTAGCTTTACCTTTTGCATATCTACTGTCTATTACATGTTCTTTTTGGCTTACTACGTAGTATTCTTCCTTTCGTCTACTAAATATGTTTTTTATTGTTGGTATTTTAAATATTTTTCTATACTTAAATCTAATTCTTTTCCTTTTATCTCGTCAAATATATTATTACCAAATATTATATTCTGAGTTGTTCCTTCTTCATTTAAATATTCTTCCTTTGTTATTATTTTTGTATCTCCTTTAGTCATTTGATTCATCTGATTCACCATCTATTTCATTATCTATTTCATTTTTTGAAATTTCATATATACTATCTTCACTTTCTAATTTGTAATCTATGTAATCTATTTGCATATATTCTGCATTTTCTATCTTTTCTTCTGATATTTGTTTCTTTTTTGGGTCTTTAGGCATTTTATAATCTCTAGCTAAATGTCCTAGTTTTCCACAATTATAACAAGTACATTCTTTTATAGATTTCTTTTTCCTATATGGTCTTTTATTTTTATAATTTTTTAGATAATATCTTTTTTTTGGTTTCTTATACTTATATGTGACTTTCTATACTTCTTATATTTCTTATGTCTTTTTCTTTTCTTATAATATTTTTCTTCACATTCAAATTGGGGTGCTATTTTGTAATATCCCCAATTTTTCTGAACCGAAATGCTACACGGTACTCATGACCCCCGAAGGACCACAAGCTAACCCATGACTGATATCTGTACCTGTATACTGCATAATATATCATAAAATGCAGAAACATGAACATGAAAGGCGAACTCAATAAACGTCTAATTACAAAATGTCAGAAAAGGTATAACAATACCAAAACAAGTCATAAATACTAAAAATAATGAGATCTGAATATCTAATCTGACATCTAGTCTGAAAGCCTCTAACTGAACTAAATAAGGATTTGAAGGAGCATGTCTCTAACTAACTCTATCTACCAACTGAATAGTAAATATAGCAATAATCATATTGTCCTCGAATGAGAAGGACTCACTGCAAACTCTGAACATCGGAATGCTACTGCTGATCTAGAGCTCGTGCTTCTGAACCTATGGTGTAACATAAGAGAAAACACCATAGAATAAATGTGTCAGTACTTCTAAATGTACTGAGTTTACGAGTGAGGTGGGCTAAATGAAAAAGGTTATAAGCATAAACAACAATAACTTATATGAACGTGAGAATACATACATGCACAACCCGTTTTAACTAAACTCATGATGATGCTGATTACTGAGTCTGAATGCTGACGACATGACTTTACTGTTAATGAGGTACTGAATAGATTATTGACTATTTTCTGACAGTTCAAATTATTAAGAACTGGTTCAAATGACTATGTCTAACAGTCCATAAACTAAATATTGGTAACGTGAGCTATGAAAATTGATATAGCTGATATAACTGTAATGATAAGACTAATCAATATAGCAGATACTGAGCGACTATATATGACAGTCTAAGTTTTGATGGAACTATCTGAGTTCCGTTCTACTTGGAGTAACTAAATCTGAGATCAGTCCTATCTAGCGGGTGATCATGAGTATACTAATAATAAGGATGATTTGACTTAGTCTGAGATAAGTACTATCTAGCGGGTGATCTTTAAATCTAATGATTTTGATACTGATTAATCATAGTTGAGATTAGTCTTAGCTTATGGGTGATCTTGAAGTCTATTTACAATGATAAGCATTGATTGTATCTAACAGTACTGAATCTATACTACTAAGCTGAGTTGACTATGTCTGAAAGCCCTGATTCTGTTGCTGAAACTGTGGGATGTGTTCATCTAACCGACATGCCCCAAGCTAAGTTGAATGGGGTCCAATCTCTGCCCTGACTGGAAGGGTGTCAGTACTGCACCACCAGTAAAGACATCTGCTGTGGAGTCAGTCCTAATATAGCGGGTGATTCCTGGGATCAGTCTTATACATATAAATGTGCTAATGAGTGACCCCTGAGTATGTCAGTTCTATCTAATGGGTGACATCTCATACCTACGCTGGCAATGTAGTTCTGGAACTTAGCAATTGCTTCTAGGGATCTCAGTCCTATTGTAGCGGGTGAGCCCCCATCCCTAGGTTTGCTCGGTTCTGAATCCTACTCCCATATGAAAGACACTTAACTGAATAACTGGGATAAACTAAATAAATTAACTAAACTAATTTGTTGAACTGATACAGATTAACTGAACTGATACTACTGGTATTGTTTAGCAGAGCTAAAACTGATTTTACTAGATTTCGATGACGGATGAAATATAATGACTTCTGAGGACTGATTAAGAGTACTGAGGTTACTAAAATTTACTGTGATTACTGAGGTTACTGAGTACTGAGAATACTGAGAATACTGAACTACTAAGATTACTGAGTTTTCCTGAGTCACATGACTGACTGATTTCTATAGATCATGGCTTGACTAAGAGTATCGTGAAAACATGATATGGCTCTACGAACATAACTATATTTTTTAGGTACAAGTACCCCCAGGACTCGATAGAAGGAAACTGAAACACATGACTGACTTGATCATAAGAGTAGAGTCCATAATCCATAATATTATAAATAAAGGATTTCATACCAAGCATAGTTCGCAACAATCTATATCATCAAAGGAGATTTTATACAACATGTATATACTTGCATAGCTTTCAATATCATGCTCATTACATATTGCAACCACAATCAATAATATCATAACTTGGGGAATTTCATGGAGTATATGGGTATTCTACATCTTGTACATGAGTGGGTTTTGCAAGTAAGCAAAGCGTAATTCCATAAGACTAGTTCATGAGTTATCCAACAGTGTTCACAGGACACATTATCAACATAGATGACATTGAATCATAGAGGGCTATCATGAATTCTTCACTTAGTCACAATTTATCTATAATGCATGGTTTCTAGTCTCTTAGGTATTTTATCAAACACCTTACATGCACTCTTTAAGGCATAGGTGTATTCAAAAACTTACACCATTTTAACCCTCCCAAATTCATGGGTTTCAACTATATGATCACAATCTTCCTGGAAGTTCATCAAATTCCCACTCTATAACACAAACCACAAACAACAACATGAATACAACCATATCACCACAAAACATTCATGATTTTGTTATCAAAGATTGATTCTTGAACTCCACGAACAAAAGGAATCCATGGATAAACACTATGCATACCTTTTTTCTAAATTTCATGAAGATTGATGGAGAGAATTGCTTGAGCTTGAATCTTCTATGAAAACCCTAGCATATGTTCTTGAGAGGATTTTGAGAGAAAGAATATGTTTTGGTGAAATAAGGGCTTAATTCCATGTTTAGGCATTATATAGGGGTGGAAAAAGGACTATTTTTCCCCCAAAAATGGACTTTTAAGTCACCTAGACACCCACATGTGCGGCATACACATTATCGCACACCTTAGGGTGTGCGTCGCACACCTTATGTCAGGCAACGTACTCCAATTTGTAAAGTCATAACTTTTTGCTCAGGTTTTGGATTGGGATGAAATTGGTATCATTGGAAAAACAATTCAAAGATCTTTCATTTGATATATAGTAGGACCTCTAATTCAATATATACAAGGTGTTATCATCGAATGAAGTTGACTCAAGTTTTGACACTCACTAAAACTTGAACAATAGGAAAGCTTTCAACTTGTACTTGAGCTAGGGAACCTCTATGATCTAAATTCATGCTCAAATAGATTCCCACACTATATAATTGATTAAAACACTAAATTTATATAGGATTTGAGGCTTTTAAAACATCCACACAATAGGAATGACAGATTTTCATTCTAGTCCAAAATGTGGGGTATTATAATATCTCCCCCTTGGGAACATTCATCCTCGAATGAAACTTACTGATAGGAGAGAAAGACAACTGACGTGAGTACTGAGCATGAACAACTAAACATGATTTCATGGCTGACATGACTAAAAACTGAGCATATCATACTGTACATGCATATCTGATGCTTGGGTAGCTGATTTATGAATGTAGGACTGAGTGTTACGATAAATTGAGAATGCATATTCGATGCATAACTAATAAGCTAAATCCATGCATATCTGATGCATGATTATATGACTGATATGATACGTGAATGCATGTCTAAAAGTACTGATAAGCTGATAGATATGCATGAATACATGACTAAACTGACTCACGAATAAGCGACTGAACATGCAATGGTAAAGGAACTGAGATTGAACTGAAACATAAGAAAATGACTGATTATGCTATGTATCATATGGACTGAATATCATAAAACGAACTGAACCTCTGAATGCTTGACTTACAGCTGAGGTCTAACTTAAGGGTCAACTTATGAGTACCCTCTATTCTAGACTGAATTTTTTATGCAAGGAGAAATTAAAATATCTAAGGCATGAGAGCGTTAAGGGAAGGTGGGGTATCTCCCTCTTGGGACGCTATGTCCCTCTTATAATGCTTACTTTACGAAGATACTACGTGATGCACAGGGCATCTATGAACTATATTATAACTAAACTTCAGGGGTCTAAAACTAATGCATGAGATGTAGCAATAATCATATCATTCTCGAATGAGAAGGAATCACTGCAAACTCTGAACATTAGAATGCTACTGTTGATCTTGAGCTCGTGCCTCTGAACATATGGTGTAATATAAGAGAAAGCACCATAGCGCAAATGCGTTAGTACATCTGAATGTACTGAGTATATAAGTGAGGTAGGCTAAATGCAAAGGGTTATATGCATGAACAATGCTAAATAATATGAATGTGAGAATACATACATGCATAAACAACTATAACTGAACTCGTGATGATGCTGACTACTGAGTTTGAATTCTGACGACATGACTTTACTGTTAATGAGGTACTGAATAGATTATTGACTATTTCTGACAGTTCAAATTATTAAGAACTGGTTCGAATGACTATGTCTAACAGTCCTGAAACTAAATATTGGTAACATGAGCTATGAAAATTGATATAGCTGATATAACTGTAATGATCAAACTAATTAATATAACCGATACTGAGCGACTATATCTGACAGTCTAAGTTCTGATGGAACTATCTGAGTTTCATTCTACTTAGAGTAACTAAATCTGGGATCAGTCCTATCTAGTGGGTGATCATGAGTATACTGATAATAAGGATTATTTGACTTAGTTTGAGATCAGTCCTATCTAGCGGGTGATCTTTAAATATAATAATTCTGATACTGATTAATCATAGTTGAGATCAGTCCTAGCTAATGGGTGATCTTGAAGTCTATTTATAATGATAAGCATTGACTGTATCTAACAGTACTGAATCTGTACTACTAAGTTGAGTTGACTATGTCTAAAAGCCCTGATTCTGTAATTGAAACTGTGGGATGTGTTTATCTAACCGACATTCCCTAAGCTAAGTTAAATGGGGTCCAATCTCTGCCCTGGCTGGAAGGGTGTCAGTACCGTGCCACCCGTAAAGACATCTGTTATGGAGTCAGTCCTAATCTAGCGAGTGACTCCTTGGATCAGTCTTATACATATAAATGTGCTAACGGGTGACCCCTGAGTATGTCAGTCCTATCTAATGGGTGACATCTCATACCTACGCTGGCAACGTAGTTCTGGAACTTAGGGATTTCTTCTAGGGATCTCAATCCTATTCTAGCAGGTAAGCCCCCATCCCTAGGTTCGTTCGGTGTTGAATCATACTACTATCTAAAAGACACTGAACTGAATAAGTGGGATGAACTAAATAACTTAACTGAACTGATTTGTTGAACTGATACTGATACTAATGGTATTATTTAGCGGAGCTAAAACTGATTTTACTGGATTATGATGACGGATAGAATATAATAAGTTCTGAGAACTAATTAAGAGTATTGAGGTTACTGAGATTTACTGTGATTACTGAGGTTACTGAGCATTGAGATTACATAGAATACTGAACTACTGAGATTACTGAGTTTTCCCGAGTCACATGACTGACTGATTTCTATAGATCATGGCTTGACTGAGAATATCATGAAAACATGACATGGCTCTAGGCACACAACTATATGTTTTGCGTACAAGTACCCCCAAGACTCGATAGAAGAAAACTAACACACATGACTGACTTGATCATAAGAGTAGAGTCCACAATCCACAATATCATAAATAAAGGATTTCATACTAAACATGGTTCTCAACAATTTATTTTACGGAAGGGAATTTCATACAACATGTATATACTTGCATAGCTTTCAATATCATGCTCATTATATATTAGAACCACAATCCCTAATATCATAACTTGGTGAATTTCATGAAGTACATGGGTATTCTATATCTTTTACATGAGTGGGTTTTGCAAGTAAGCATAGCATAATTCTATAAGATTAGCTCATGAGCAATCCAACAGTGTTCACAAGACACATTATCAACATGGATGACATTGAATCATAGAGGCCTATCATGAATCCTTCACTTAGTCACAATTTAGCTATAATGCATGGTTTCTAGTCTCTTAGGTATTTTATCAAACACCTTACATGCACTCTTTAAGGCATAGGTGTATTCACAAACTTACACCACTTTAATCCTCCCAAATTCATGGGTTCCAACAATATTCACGATCTTCCCGGAAGTTCATCAAATTCCCACTCTATAACAAAAACCACAAACAACAACATGAATATAATCATATCACCACAAAACATTCATGATTTTGTTATCAAAGATTGATTCTTGAACTCCACAAACAAAAGGAATCCATCGATGAACACTACGCATACCTTTTTTCTTAATTTCATGAAGATTGATGGAGAAAATTGCTTGAGCTTGAATCTTTTATGAAAACCCTAGCTTTTTTTCTTGAGAGGATTTTGAGAGAAAGAATATGTTTTGGTGAAATAAGGGCTTAATTCCGTGTTTAGGCATTATATAGGGGTGGAAAAAAACTATTTTTGCCACAAAAATTGACTTTTAAGTCACCTGGACACCCACATGTGCGGTGGACACTTTATCTCACACCTTAAGGTGTGCGTCGCACATCTTATCACACATATTAGGGTGTGCATCGTACACCTTATGTCAGGCGATGTACTCTACTTTGCAAAGTCATAACATCTTGCTCGGGTGTTGGATTTGGACAAAATTGGTATCGTTTGAAAGCTAATTCAATGATATTTCATTTGATATATAGTAGCACCTCTAATTCATTATATACAAGGAGTTATGATCGAATAAAGTTGACTCAAGTTTTGACACTCACTAAATCTTGAACAATAGGAAAGCTTTCAACTTGTACTTGAGTTAGGGAACCTCTATGATCTAAATTCTTGCACAAATAGATTCCTACACAACATAATTTATTAACACACTAAATTTATATAGGATTTGAGGCTTTTGAAACATCCACGCATAGGAATGATGGAGTTTTATTCTAGTCCAAAATATGGGGTATTACAATCCTGCTTCTGTCCCAATTCATGGATTTGGAAAAATTACAATACATATATATATATATATATATATATATATTATAAAGGGCTTTAAGCCTATTCTGCGCATAACTTTAAGGAAAATAAAAAAGAAACAGGGAGCTTTGCCATATACTTGCACGCCTTCATTAACAAAGGTAATAATAGTTTTGCTCAATCGCGCTAGAAAGGAGGAATTCAATTGCTTGTTCGGTGGAAAAATAAAAAGGAAAAAGTTTAAGTTTTGATTGGAAAATTATTTTGTGTTAAGGTAAATTCGTTCCTATATTGTTATCGTGTTAGTATTGATAATTTATTTTGGATATTGAAATATTGTTTCTAAAGAAAAGAATCATGGACCATAAGGGTTGTTTTGAGATACAAATTTTGATAAATTTGAAGTTACCATGAAACCTTGAAGGTTGGGTAGTCTAATTTTAATATGTGTTAGTCTAAAATAGGAGAATTAACCTAATATTAATATGATGTGATTATAGGTTTGATCCAAGAAAGTGATACGAATCATTTGGGGTAACAAATTCAGTATTTCGACAAGAGTATTGTGAGTAGTAATCTTACCATAATTTGTGTTGTTTACTTGCATATTTTATACTTGATTTCAATGAAACAATGAGTTACGAAATGCTTCGAAATTGCTTGTGGAGCAATTTCTTTACTTAATATGATATTGATATGGTTATTTGAGATATGATATTACTATTGTGAATATTCTTCAATTACATAAGAAATAAGTATTTTTGATATGTGTTTTAATCAAGTTTACATGTATTATTATTGATATGAATTTTAAAGTTATGTTCTATTCTGAAAGATATTTTCATATGAATATCCTATTGTTTACGAAGAATTTATGAATGGGAGTAGACCTTGATTGAATCCCGTAGCTAATAGCGGGATCGTTAGACCTGGTGCACCTTGTATTTACTAATGACTGAGCCCTCGCTAGTGGAAAGGTAGAACTAGCATACTGTTACTAATATGATATTTGACTCCTTTATGAGGGGTCCACTGTTATGGGTCATTCTTAATAAAGAAGAATGTCACATTGATTACATGATTCATTTTTGGAAATCTCCCAAATATGTATGTTAGATATGATATGATGTTTTTTAAGTTTATTACTGAATTATTGGTTCACTCTTTTTACATGAAACAAATGATATTGTTTATTGCTATTATTTTCTGAAAGAGAATTATTTTGTGAGGTTTTATAACTTGTCCCCATTAAAATGGTTATGGTTAAGTGTTACTACTCACTGAGCTAGTGTCTCACTCCTTGTTATTATTTTTCAGAGAACGCAGGTGACAGTGAGGATCTCATTGGCTAGAGGATTCGAGTAGCATATCCCTGGTGAGCCCTGTAATTGTTCGCGTGGGCTATAGTTTATTTATCCATTATGTTCCTTTTTCTTGAAAACTCTTAGTTGCTCCATAGTCATGTCTTTAGAGTTTTGAGTATTCTTTCATTATTTTGAATTTGTGGAGTAATTGACTTTCTTTTATTTTGGAGATGGATTTTGTATTGATATTGGTGGTATTGGTGGTTGATGGTTTATGATGGATTATGTTGGTTGTGGTGTTGTTGAATTGAGACAGGAAATTTTCTTTATATGCCCAAAAACAAAGAAAACTCTGCCCGATTTTCGGTAGAATTCTAACGAGGCTTGCTTTGGAGTCCTAAACTCCTTAACGCCGGTCATAATCCTATTTTAGGTCATGACAAAGTTGGTATCAGAGCCAGGTTAGGTTAATTTGGTGACTATTTGGACCACATAATAGTAGTAGAATCTCAATCATGTTTATGTTGCCGACCATTTCTATAATCGTGATTCTGCGAGAGTGTGATAGGAAGTGTTTTTATTTTCCTTATTATTCTTCCTTGCGTGTGTGACGTTTAGGATCAATTAGGTAAATCTATCTATCTTATTTTGTTAAATAGATGGTTTGTAGAGCAACTACTGGTAGGGAAAGAGGTAGAGCCCACAGAAAGGGTCGAGGTAGGGGTAGTTGTGACACCATAGGGAATCGCACTGCCACCCCAAGAAGTTCAAGAGAGCCTACTCTTAAAGGGAATGATAGTCGATCTTCACCATCTCATAAGGGTAGTACTGCTGAGGTACTTGCTTCCATGCAAAGAGCCATAGAGGGCTTGGCTGATCGACTGGATAGACAAGAAAGAGGTGGTCAATGAAATGCTACTCAACCATAGCCACAGTTCCAGGCACCTGTTCAAACCTACAACTTTAGAAACAAGGAGGTATCTTTGCAGGAGTTCCTAAAGTTAAAGTCACCAAAATTCACAGGTTTAGATAGTTTAGCTGATCCTCAGAGCTTTATGGATGGTACTTTCAAGGCGCTGCGGGCGTTAGCATGTTATAGTGAGAGGGATGTGGAGATTACATCATACAATTTGAAGGACATGGCTAATACTTGGTATGAAACTTTATTGTTAGAAAGGCCTGCAGGAGCAGAACCACTAACATGGGATGAGTTTACTAAGTTCTTCATCGATACCTTTTTTCCTCAAAGTCAAAAATAGAAATATGCAGCTCAGTTTGAGAGATTGGTTCATACTCCAAATATGGGTGGGTGGTCCTATAATACTTTGTTTTGTAAGCTGGCTAGATACGCTCCATACTTGATGTCCACAGAAGAAGCTCGAGTTTAGAGGTTTATAAATTGGTTGCTTGCCTTTATAATGTAGTGGCCCCACAGATAAAAGTCTTGACCTATTATGAGATAGTGGATCTTGCTATGATGATTAAGGACAAGGGTTGAGCGGAGCGGGCAACTTATGAGGTTCATAAGAAGGCTAAGATGGGTGGATCTTTCCGTGGCGACTTAAGTGCAAATCGAAGAGCGGAAATAAGGGAAAGCATCAGGGCCATCAGATGGTCACAAGTTTGATTTCATAGTTTTCATATAAGTGACCTTCTAAATAGGGCACCCAAGGGTTTTCAGCAGCTCAGGGATATCATTATTCTGGCCAGATATATGCCACTAATCCATCATGCCAGACTTGCGGTAAATCATATAGGGGTCAGTGTCATGGTTTGACTGCAGAATGTTTATGATGTGGTAAATTAGGTCTTCGCATTAGGGATTACCCTCAGCTTCAGAGAAATAATAGTCAGGGTTCTGGTTAGGTAGCTGCACCTACTCAGTCTACTCGTAATCCTGCAGGTACAGGAAATAGAGTTCGAGGTAACGGGGAATGGGTTGCTGGAAGTCAGTCATAAGAAAATGCTAGTACAGGCCAATCAAGAGTCTTTGCACTTACTAGACTAGATATTCAGGCCTCGAATGCAGTGGTTACAGATATTCTTTCCATTTGTTCCTTTGATGCATATGCTTTAATTGATCCAGGTTCTACCCACTCTTATCTGTCCTCATACTTTGCTGTGAGATTTGATAGACAGCCTGAGATGTTAGATTGTCCTTTTCTTATTGCTACTCCCATGGGAGATTCCTTATTAGTTGAGTATGTATACTGTGATTGCGAGATTATAGTAGTTTGTAGGGATACCTTTGCTGACTTAATTGTACTTGATATGATTGACTTTGATGTGTTAATAGGAATGGATTGGTTATCTCCTTGCTATGCAACCGTAGATTATCATGAAAAGATAGTTCAATTTGAGTTACCCAATGAATCTAGTTTTGTATTAGAAGGGGGTCAAGTTCTAGAGGTTAGTAAAGTTATATCTTTTTTGAAGACCCAATGACTATTGAAGAAAGGTTGCATGGGTCTCTTGGCTATGATAAATGATGTTAGGAAGGGAGCACTTAGTTTGGAGGAGGTACCTATAGTAAAGGAATTTTCTGATATATTTCTTGAGGAGTTTCCAGGATTACCCCCAGTTCGAGAGATAGACTTCGGTATTGATTTGGTACCTGACACTATGCCAATATCTATTCCCTTATATCGTATGGCACTAGCAGAATTCAAAGAGCTCAAATAATAGCTGCAAGACTCGCTAGAGAAGAGTTTCATCAGACCGAGTATATCGCCATAGGGTGCACCAGTTTTGTTTGTAAATAAGAAAGATGGATCTCTAAGGATATGTATTGATTACAGGCAGCTAAATAAGGTAACAATACGTATCATATATATGTTGCCTCATATAGAGGATCTGTTTGATCAGTTATAAGGGGCTGTCCATTTTTTGAAGATTGATCTTCAGTCTGGTTATCATTAGCTTATAATAAAGGATGAAGATATATCCAAGGCAACATTCAAAACTCGATATGGGCGTTATGAGTTCCTTGTTATGTCTTTCGGGTTAAGCAATGCTCCTACTGCATTCATGGAATTGATGAATAGGGTGTTTGGGCCGTATTTGGACAAATTTAAGATAGTATTTATTGATGATATTTTGATATATTCTCGTAGACAGGAAGAACATGAGAATCATTTGATAACAGTATTTCAAATATTGCGAGAACATAAGCTTTATGCTAAGTTCTCAAAATATGAATTTTGGCTCGACTCAGTATCTTTTTTAGGGCATGTTGTCTCCAAAGAAGGTATCATGGTGGATTCTAAAAAGACAGAAGCAGTGCAAAAATGGCGTAGGGCTACTTCACCCACAGAGATTCGCAGCTTTATAGGGTTGGCTAATTACTATAGGGGTTTTTTTATAGGACTTCTCTAAAATTACAGCCCCATTGACCAGATTGACCCAGAAAAATGTGAAGTTCCAATGGACGAAAGATTGTGAGCAGAGCTTTCAGAAACTCAAAACGTGTTTGACCACTGCACCGGTTTTAGCCTTACTAATAGGCTCTGGAGGATTCAAGTTATTTTGTGATTCTTTGAGGGTTGGATTAGGATGTTCTCTCATGCAACATGATCATATTATTGCTTATGCTTTGAGACAGTTGAAGAAGCACGAGCTGAACTATCCTACACATGATTAGGAAATGGCCGTTGTAGTTTTTGCTCTTAAGATTTGGAGGCATTACTTATATGGTGAAACTTGTGATATTTATACCGATCATAAGAATTTGAAGTATATTTTTCAGCAGCGTGATCTAAATCTTAAGCAGCGTCGTTGGATGGAATTACTCAAAGATTAAGATTGTAATACCCCGTATATTTCTAAGCTAGAAAATGAACCATTGTTCCTACACATGAAATCTCCTATCCTATGATTCATATTTGAGTACATTAATTAGGATGAGTATCCTAGTAATAGTATAGCTTATGATGTGTTAAGCATGTTCATAAGAGTCACTTAGACCAACCAAAGCTAAGAACTTTTGAATCCACCAAGTTTTCGTGTGTGATTTCACATAGCTCATATTTGAACAAGCATAACTAGGTTTATAGGTGTATTTTGGCAGATTAATACCCTCCAAATTGTAGAGAATCGAATAAGCTTTCTATCGATACCAAATTCACCTAAAACGGACACCCAGTGAAGAAGTTATGGCGATTTAAAGTTTCAACAACGTTATTTCAATCAGTGGAACGTCGTGCCGTAAGCCAAAATGGCGTTCATCAATTTCCAGTGTCTCTCCATAATTCCAAAGCATCGCAGTGAGTTTCCAGGTCACAAATGGGTGGAAATGCGATGTCTCTGCATCGTGCCGGGGGCCCAAATCAGGTAATTTTTACATAAATTAAATGACGCATCTAGAAGGGTATTTGGGTCATATTTCCCCCCTATATAAGTCCCAAACACAGGATTGAGGCCCTAAATTATCTCTTTACATTACTTTTTATCAAAATTCACTCAATAACAACCAAGAACAAGTCTAGGGTTCAATTGGGGGTTTCAAATTTCAAGCTTATTTCACTACTATCTTTATAGATCATTAATCTAAGGTATGCGTAGTGTTCATCTATGGATCCAATCCGTTCATAAAGCTCAATAACCATGTTTTAAATACTATTTTATGAACTTTTTGTGGTGATATCAGCATGCACATTTTGATGATTGTTATTTAAGTTTTAAGATGATATCTAAAGGTGTTTTCATGGAATATACATGGTTGTTAGTTGAAAACTATGAACTTTAGGTGGTGTAATATGGTGCAAGTTATGAAACACACCTATGCCTTAAAGAATTCATGCTAGGTGTTTGATAAAATGCTTGGGATATTAGGAATTTATGTTTACATGGTTCCGTGATATCTAAATGACAAGTCTGTGTTAGCTATATACTTAAATATGAATTCCATGCTATTGATGTGTTGCTATTGTTATGGTATGAAGCATGTATGATAATGGATATGTATAATATGTACACGAAATATATCCATGCAATCCCTACAATGTTTAAGATATTGAATAACTACATGAAGTATAAGATCTCCTACTTATAATATAATGAATTGTGGGCTCCAATCTTGTGATCAAGTCATGTCATGTGTCTCAGTTTCCTTCTATCGAGTCCTGGGGGTATTTGTACCTAAAAAATATAGCTGTGTACCTAGAGTCATGTCATGTTGTCTCGATAATCTCAGTCAAGCTATAATCTATAGAACTCAGTCAGTCATGTGACATAGTAAACCTCAGAAATCTCATGATCTTAGTTAACTCTCAGATAGTAGTCCTATTCCATCAGTCAATGGAAGTCAGTTAATCAGTCCATGTACAGTCAGTTAAATCATGTTCAGTCTCTTCAGATGGGAGTAGAAGTTAGCATTGAGTGAACCCAAGGATTGGAACTCACTTACCAGTTTAGGCTGTGATTCTTAGCAGTCATCCTTGTGTTCCAAAACTATGTAGCTAGCATAGGTTGAGATATCTTAACCTGTTCGATTAGGGTTGATGAGGTGGTTTAACCTGTCAGTTCAGGGTTCCCACGGCTCTCATTTTGAGTACCTGCTAGCTAAGGGTCACTCACAACTATCCTTACCAATGGCATGGTATTGACACCCTTCCAGTCAGCGCAGAGATTAGACCCCAGCTTAGCCGTAATGGTACATATGGGGCATGTCGGTTAAACAACTACCTCCCACAGTTTCAGATTTAGTCTCAGTAAAAGAACTCAGACAGTTCTTTAGATATCATAACACCAGGACTGTTTGATACAGTCAAATTCAATTATAGTATAGAACTTAGATAGTTCCACCCGATTCAAGACTGTTAGACACAGTCACCCATGTTATCAAAACTACAGTTTCAGTCATGTCAGTTATCAATAAACTATGTATTAGCATACAGATCTAGATATCACGTACTCACGATCTCAGTTACTATGTATGTATGTGTGTACTCTTATGTTCATATCAGTCAGTCAGTTAGCATTGTTCATGTATGTAAAACCTTTTCCATTTAGCCTACCTCACTCGTATATTCAGTACTCCAGTTGTACTGACGCATTTGCGCTATGACGTTTTCTTTTTATGTTACACTATAGGTTCAGAGACACGAGTTCAAGACCAGCAGTAGCAGCTACATTCCAGTATACAGAGTTGCAATGAGTCCTCTTTATTCGAGGATGATACGATATTATTTTATTTCATTTATTATTTCAGCTCAGTTTTGCTAGATGGAGTTAGTTTGAGACATGTTCCTTCAACTCCTTATTCAGACAGTATTTAGAGGCTTTTAGATTTAGTTTTAAGTTGTTTTGGGTATCTTTCAACCATACAGATGTTACTATTTTACAGATTTTTTATTCAGTTGAACCTTATGGTCTACATGTTCATGTTTTCTGTATTATTACATTATATATTGCAGTGCACAGGTACAGATATCAGTCATGGGTTAGCTTGTGGTCCTTCGGGGTCATAAGCACCGTGTAGCATTATGGTTTATAAAATTGGAGTGTTACAAACTTGGTATCAGAGCCTAAGGTTCTATAGAGTCCTAGGAAGTCTAAAACCCGCATCTAGTAGAGTCTTGTGCATGGGTGTACTGCATGCCATATTTATGTACAGGAGTCTATGAGATATTTTAGGAACAATTTTGCTTCTTTCAGTATTCATGTCGTTCTAGTGAGCATAATCTCAAGTTAACCTCTCAGTCTAATCTGTTCTTCTCTTATTTCAGAATATGGCCCCAAAGAAAAGAAACCAGCTAGCTCCTTAGTCCAAAGATCCTTTGGGTAAACCTGTCTCTCATGTGGAGCTTAGAGCTGCATTCACCATACTTGGTCAGTCTGTGGCTGCCAAAAATGAATGGCCATCAGTTATTTCGGCCAATCTAGTGGCCAATTTTGCAGATGCTAGGATTCAGGACTTCACCCTAAAGAACCCTCCATCTTTCTTCTAGTCTAAGTCTGATGAAGACCCTCAGAATTCATTGACCAAGTCCAGAAGGTCATTAATATCATGGGAGTTACTTTTGTTCAGAGTGATGAGTAAGTCGTATACCAATTACAGGATGTTGCTCATACTTGGTACAAATAGTGGAAGTCTAAGAGGGTAGACAATGCAGGTCTTATTGAGTGGGAGGAATTTGTCACGACTTTCTTAGATCGATTCTTTCCCCAAGAGCTGAGAGAGGCCAAACTTCTTGAGTTCATCAACCTTAAGCATGGAAATATGATGGTTAGAGAGTATTCTCTTAGATTTACTCAGCTACCCAGATATGCCCCTGATGTGGTTGCAGACAACATGGATAAGATGAGCAAGTTTGTGTCAGGGGTGAATGATAATGTGGTAAACGAGTATAGATGTGCGATACTGAATAGAGATATAACTTAAGATTGACTCATGACCCATGCTCGGCAAATAGAGGAACAGAAGGTTAGGACTAGGGAGAGACAGAACAAGAGAGCAAGGCCAGGCAGTTTCAGTTTTTCTCAACCCAAATAAGTGGGAGAAAAACGTTCACAGTTTTATCCCAAGTCCTCAGCTCCAACTCATTATTCCGCCAGTGTTCCAGCTCCTTCCTCTACCAGTGGCCTAGTGCCAAAATTCAGAGATGGCAACAGAGATAGAGAACCAGGCTCTAAATCTCAGGGCAGTGTTAGCAGTGCCCGAACAAATCCCCTATGTCAGACTTGTGCTAAGAGCCACAAGGGTTTTTGCAGAGATGATAGTGATGTCTATTTTAGTTATGGCAAGCCAGGCCACAGGATTAGAGAGTGTCCCCAGCCAGGTCCTTAGGGTCAGTAGAACCGTTCTACAGCTCTATCCTGTTTCCCAAACCAATAGGGTGCCACTTCCAGTGCTACTAGTGGGCAACGACCAAACAGACTCTATGCACTTCAGACCCGACAAGATCAGGAAAATTCTCCTGATGTCGTTACTGGTATGTTACAAATTTTCCATGTTCATGTTTATGCTTTACTAAACCCAGGTGCATCTTTGTCTTTTGTCACTCTATACATAGCAGGCGATTTCGTAATCAGTCCTGAAATTTTAGCAGAGCCTTTTTCAGTCTCTACCCCAGTGGGTAAAACCATCATAGCTCCACGGGTATATAGGAACTGCCCGGTTATGATTTTTTAGAAATTCATGTCAGCAGATTTAGTTGAGTTAGATATGACTGACTTTGGTGTCACTCTCGACATGGATTGGCTTCATTCCTATTATGCCATAGTCGACTACAGAAACAAGATAGTTCAGTTTTAGTTCCCGAATGAGGTCGTCCTAGAGTGGAAGGGTAGTACTTTAGCGTTCAGGGGTCAGCTTGTTTCATACCTTCGGGAAAGGAAAATAATTTCTAAGGGGTGTATGTATCATCTCGTGCATGCTAAGGATTCTAGTTCTGAATCTCCCAGTATCGAATCAGTCCCGGTGGTTAATGAATATTCAGATGTATTTCCCAAAGATCTTCCAGGAATTCCTCCCGAAAGGAAATAGACTTTGACATTGACCTTCTCCCAGATACTAAGCCTATTTTTATTCCGCCATACAGAATGGCACCAGCAGAACTCAAGGAACTAAAAGATTAGTTGAAGGATCTCTTAGATAAGGGATTCATTAGGCACAGTGTATCCTTATGGGGTGCACTAGTCTTATTTATGTGCAAGAAAGAGGGTTCTCTCAGGACGTGTATCGATTACCATTAGCTCAACAAAGTTACGGTAAAGAATAGGTATCAATTTCCTAGAATAGATGACTTCTTTGACCAACTTTACGGTGCCAGTTACTTCTCTAAGATAGACCTCAGATCTTGCTATCATCAGCTCAGAGTTAGAGAATATGACATCCCAAAGACAGCTTTTAGTACGTGGTATGGTCACTTCAAATTTCTTGTCATGTCCTTTGGTCTTACCAATGCTCTTGCATCTTTCATGGACTTGATGAACCGGGTGTTTAAGAAGTACTTGGATATAATTTTCATAGTA
This sequence comes from Capsicum annuum, assembly GCF_002878395.1. Classification (NCBI taxonomy): domain Eukaryota; kingdom Viridiplantae; phylum Streptophyta; class Magnoliopsida; order Solanales; family Solanaceae; genus Capsicum; species Capsicum annuum. The sequence goes on from NC_061111.1 coordinate 143,003,483, forward strand.
TTAATAGATAATATTCCTCAACCATATTGTTTTTGGTGATCGAATTAAAGTAGATCCTCAGAAAACCGAGGCGGTAAGAAACTGACCTCGCCCTATATCTTCATCAGATATCAGGAGTTTCTTGGGTTTGACCGGCTATTACAGATGGTTTGTCGAGGGGTTTTCTTCTATTGCATCTCCTATGTCCAGATTGACTCAGAAGAAGGTTAAGTTTAAATGGTCAGATTCATGCGGGAAGAGTTTTCAAGAGTTGAAGAATCGACTCACCTTAGCTCCAGTTCTAGCTTTTTGAAATGGATTAGACGATTCCGTAGTCTATTGTGATGCATCCAGAGTCGGTTTAGGTGTTGTCCTCATGCAGCATGGTAAGGTCAAAGCCTACACCTCTAGACAGCTAAAGCCTCACGAGAATAATTATCCTACTCATGATCTTGAGTTAGTAGCCGTAGTATTTTCCTTGAAGATTTAGAGGAATTAGCTTTACGGAGTTCATGTAGATGTCTTTATAGATCATAAGAGTCTCCAGTATGTCTTTTCTCTGAAAGATCTCAATCTTCGTCAGAGAAGGTGGTTAGAGCTCTTGAAAGATTATGACATGAGCATCCTTTATCATCCGGGCAAGGCCAATGTTATTGCCGACGCTCTCAGTAGACTCTCCATGGGTAATGTTTCTCACGTTGACAAAAGCAAAAAGAAAATAGCTCAGGAAATCCATCAGCTGGCCAGACTAGGCATTTGCTTACTTGACTCTTCCAGGGGTGGTGTATGTGTTTAGAGTAGTTCAGAGTCATCTCTAGTTTCCGAGGTAAAAGAAAAGTAAGACAGGGATCCTAGACTTGTCAAGCTGAAAGAGTCAGTTCAAAATCAGAAAGTTGAGGTTTTCTCCCAAGGGGGAGATGGTGTTCTTCATTGTCAGGGTCATTTGTGCGTTCCAAGTGTAGATGGCTTGAGGCAGTGAATTCTTAAAGAAGCGAATGGTGCATGATACTCTATTTATCTAGGGGCCACTAAGATGTACCGCGACTTGCGGGAGATCTATTAGTGGAGTGACATAAAGAGAGATGTTGCAGAGTTTGTGTCTAAGTGCTCTGCATATCAATAGGTTTAGATAGAGCATCAAAAACCTAGTGGTTCTATGCAGGAGTTCACCATTCCTACTTGGAAATAGGAAGAAGTGAACATGGACTTCGTGATGGGTTTCCCTAGAACTCATCATCAGCATGATTTAGTTTGGGTCATTGTAGACAGAATGACCATGTCAGCTTATTTTCTTCCTGTTCGTACTTCATATTCAGCTGAGGATTATGCGAAACTCTATATCAGGGAGTTGGTCAGATTACACAGTATTCCACTATCTATTATTTAAGATAGAGGTACCCAGTTCACCTCTCACTTCTAGAAAGTATTCCAAAAGGGTCTTGATATCAAAGTTTATCTCAGTATAATGTTTTATCCTCAGATAGATGGTGAAGTAGAAAAGACCATTTAGACACTCGAAGATATGCTAAATTCGTGTGCAATTGATTTGAAGGGAAGTTGGGATGACCACTTGCCTTTGATTGAGTTTTCATACAACAATAGCTATCATTCCAGTATTCAGATGGCTGCATTCGAAGCTCTCTATTGTAGTAGATGTAGATATCCAATCAATTGGTTTGAAGTTCGTGAGGCCTCAGTTATTGGTCCTAACTTAGTATTCGATGCCTTAGAGAAAGTTTAGTTGATCGGAGAGAGAGTTTGGGCTACTCATAGCTGACAGAAGTATTATGCAGATGTTCGTAGAAAGGATCTCAAGTTTGAGGTCAATGACTATGTCTACCTCAAGATCTTTCCTATGAAGATAATGAAGAGGTTTGGCAAGAAAGGGAAACTCAGTCCCCAATATGCCGGTTCCTTCAGGATTCTCAGTCGCTTTGTTAAGGTAGCTTATAAGATTGAATCACCTTTAGATCTAGCCTCAGTTCATCCAGTCTTCCATGTCTCTTTGCTCAAGAAATGCATAGGTGACCCAATAGTTGTAGTCCCTATTCAGAGCATTGACATTTAGAACAGTATCTCTTTTGATGAGATGCCAGTCAAAATCTTAGACTATCAGACTCGTAGATTGAGGAACAAAGAAGTCCCTATAGGCAAGGTTCTTTGGTGAAATCAGTCTCATGAGGGAGATACTTGGGAAGCAGAAGCAGCTATGCATACCAAGTATCCTCACCTCTTCTTTGCCAATTCAGATCAAGATCAAGGTAACAGTTCTCCTTAAGTGGACTCAATTTCATAATCATGTTCCTATCATAAACTTGGTATCTATTACCGTTGCATAATCAGTCATGCATTCATGTATCAGTCCAGTGTATAATCATTCATCAAATATGCATTCTCATTGGGAGAACTCAGTTATCAGAAGTCTCAGTTATGCATTCATGAATCAATTACTCATGCATTAGATATGCATGTCCAGCATGATGTGTTTAGCTTATTAGTCATGTCTATAATGAGATCATGTTCCAGTATTGTATGTATTGTAGTTACTCCAGTTTATCATCTCTCCACATTTCAGTCAGTCTCATTCGAGGATGAATGTTTCCAAGGGGGAGATATTGTAATACCCCATATATTTCTAAGCTAGAAAATAAACCATAGTTCCTACACATGAAACCTCCTATCATATGATTCATATTTGAGTACATGAATTAGGATGAGTATCCTAGTGATAATATAGATTATGATGTGTTAATCATGTTCATAAGAGTCACTTAGAGTAAGCCAAGCTAAGAACTTTTGAATCCACCAAGTTTTTATGTGTGATTTCACATAGCTTATCTTTGACCAAGCATAACTTGGTTTATAGGTGGTATTTTGACAGATTTATACCCTCCAAATTGCAGAGAATCGAATAACCTTTCGGTCGATACCAAATTTGCCTAAAACGAACACCCGGTGAAGAAATTATGGCAATTTAAAGTTTCAGCAACGTCATTTCAGTTAGTGGCACGTCGTGCCGTAAGCCAAAATGATGTTCATCAATTTTTAGTGTCTCTTTGCGATTCTAGCACATTGCGGTGAGTTTTCAGGTCATAAACGGGTGGAAACATGATGTCTCCGCATTGTGTCGGGGGCCCAAATCAGGTAATTTTCACAGAAATTAAATGATCCATCTAAATGGATATTTGGGTCATTTTTCCCCCTATATAAGTCCCAAACACGGGATTGAGGCCCCAAATCAGCTCTTTACATTACTTTTTATCAAAATTCACTCAAGAACAACCAAGAATAAGTCTAAGGTTCAATTGGGGGTTTCAAATTCCAAGCTTATTTCACTACTATCTTCACGGATCATTAATTTAAGATATGCATATTGTTCATCTATGGATCCAATCCATTCATAGAGCTCAAGAACCATGTTTTAAATACTATTTTGTGAACTTTTTGTGGTGATATAAGCATGTACATGTTGATGATTGTTGTTTAAGTTTTAGGATGATATCTAAAGGTGTTTTCATGGAATATATATGGTTATTAGTTGAAAACTAAGAACTTTAGGATCCAATCCTATATGTTCATGTTTTTCGCATTATTACATCATATATTGCAGTGCACAGGTACAGATATCAATCATGGGTTAGCTTGTTGTCCTTTGGGGTCATAAGCACCATGTAGCATTCCATTTTAGAAAATCATGGTGTTACAATGATTGTGCTATCTAGTATGATCCAGGAAAAGCTAATGTTGTGGCTTATGCTTTAAGTAGGAAATCTATGGGTAGTTTGGCATATATAGCTCCTACAAAAAGGTAGTTGGCAAAAGATGTGCAGAAACTTAAAGAAAAAGGTATCAGTTTTGGTGTTGGAAGGTTAGGGGTATTGTTGGCTTGTGTTTAAGATAAATCTTCTTTGATAGAGCGCATAAAGACCATTCAATTTGAGGATATGCAGTTGTGTAAATATCAAGATGAGGTCCTAGCTAGTCAAAGTAAGAAGATAAGTGTTAATTATGATGGTATTCTTTGAGTGGGTAATCAATTATGTGTACCAACTGTAGATGGGTTAAGATGAGTCATTCTTGAGGAAGCTCACAACTCCAGATATACCATTCACCTTGGTTCTACTAAGATGTATCATGACCTGAAGCAGTTGTACTGGTGGGAAGGGATGAAGAAAGATATTACTAACTTTTCTTCTAGTTGCTTGACTTGTCAACAGGTTAAAGTGGAGCATCAACGACTATTAGGATTATTTCAAGAAATCAGGATTCCAGATTAGAAATGGGAAAGAGCTACCATAGATTTTGTAATCAGGCTTACAAGAACTATTAAAGGCCATGACTCTGTATGGGTAATTGTAGATCGGCTTACTAAGTCTGCTCACTTTCTGCCAGTAAACACTTCATATAGTGGAGTGAAATATGCTCAGTTATTTATGAATCAAATTGTACGACTTTATGGAGTTCCTTTATCCATTATTTCTGACAGAGGATCACAGTTCACTTCATGATTTTAGAGATCTTTCCAAGAAGCATTAGGTACCCGAGTAGATCTTAGTACTATATTTCATCCACAGATGGACGGGCAGTCTGAGCGTACTATACAAATTTTGGAGGATATGTTGAGAGCCTGCATTCTTGACTTTGGAGGTAGTTGGGATACTTACTTACCCTTAGCTAAATTTGCTTACAATAATAGTTTTTAGTCAAGCATTTAGAAGGATCCATATGAAGCCTTGTATGGTAGATATGTCGTTCTCCTATCGGGTGGTTTGAAGTTGGAAAGGCTAAGGTTTTAGGACCAGACTTGGTAGAGGATGCTATGGAAAAGATCTAATTGATTAGGCAGAGATTGCTCTCATCTCAAAGCAAAAAGAAAAGTCGTATGCTGACAACAGAAGAAGAGATTTGGTGTTCACAGTTGGGGATAAGGTTTTTCTACGAGTCTCTCCTATGAAAGGTGTGATGCGATTCGAATAAAAAGGCAAATTAAGGCTGAGGTATGTAGGACCTTATGAGATACTTGAGCGTATAGGATGAGTGGTGTATCGTGTGGCACTCCCTCCCAAGATATATTTCATCCATCCAATGTTTCATGTCTTTATGTTAAGGAAGTGTTTATCAGGTTTTTCTTGTGTGCTTGAAGCACCGACCTTGTAGCTTGATGAGAACTTAACCTATGAGGAGGAACCTGTGGCTATCATTGATCAACAAGTAAGAAGGTTACGTTCGAAAGAGTTTCTGTCCATGAAAGTCTTATGGAAGAACCATACCATTGAAGAAGCTATGTGGGAGTCAGAAAAGGATATGAGTCTCAAGTACCCTCAGTTGTTTCAGTCTTCAGGTATGCACTTATTCTAAATTCAGGGACTAAATTTCTTATGGTGGGGAGAATGTAGTATCCCAAATTTTAGTTGAAAAAGGAAAGTAATTTAAAAAAAAAAAGAAATTGGGCAAAAGCCCAATTTAAAAGGAAAAAGAAAAAGGTTCGTACTTCTTCCCTAATTCAATATGGATTTGGAAAAATTATAATATATATATATTATAAAGTGTTTTAAGCTCATTCTGCGCCAAACCTTAAGAAAAAAAAAAAGAAACAGGGAGCTTTGTCATTTACCTGCACACCTTTGTTAACAAAGGCAGTAATAGTTTCTGACCAATCGCGCTAGAAAGGAGGAATTAAATTTCACATTTGGTGGAAAAATAAAAAGGAAAAAGTTCAAGTTTTGATTGGAAAATTATTTCAGGTTGAGGTAAATTCGTTCCTATGTTGTTATCGTGTTAGTATTGATAATTTATTTGGGATATTAAAATATTATTTCTAAAAATAAGAATCATGGACCATGAGGGTTGTTTTGAGATACAAAGTTTGATGAATTACAAGTTACCATGAAACCTTGAAGGTTGGATAGCCTAATTTTAACATGAGTTAATCTAAAATAGGAGAATTAACCTAATATTAATATGACGTGATTATATGTTTGATCCAAGAAAGTGATACAAATCTTTCGGGCTGACAAATTCAGTATTTTGATAAGAGTATTGTGAGTAGTAATCTTACCATGATTTGTGTTGTTTACTTGCATATTTTATACTTGATTTTGATGAAACAATGAGTTACGAAATGCTTTGAAATTGCATGTGGGGCAAGCTCTTTAGTTACTATGATATTGATATGGTTATTTGAGATATGATATTACAATTGTGAATATTTTTCAATTACATAAGAAATAAGTATTTTTGATATGTGTTTTACTCAAGTTTACATGTATTATTATTGATAAGAATTTTAAAGTTATGTTCTATTCTGAAAGATATTTTCAAATGAATATCCTATTTCTTACGAAGAATTTATGAATGAGAGGTAGGCTTTGATTGAATCCCGTAGCTAACAGAGGGATAGTTATACCTGGTGCACCTAGTATTTACTGATGACTGAGCCCTCGCTAGTGGGAAGGTAAAACAAGCATACTGTTACTGATATGATATTTCACTTCTTTATGAGGGGTCCACTGTTATGGGTCATTCTTAATAAAGAAGAATGCCACACTGATTACATGATTCATTCTTGAAAATATCCCAAATATGTATGTTAGATATGATATGATGCTTTTTATGTTTAGTACTGAATTATTGATTCACTCTGCTTACATAAAGTAAATGATACTATTTATTGTTATTGTTTTATGAAAGAGAATTATTTCATAAGGTTTCATGACTTGTCCCCATTAAAATGGTTATGGTTAAGTGTTACTACTCACTGAGCTAGCGTCTCACTCCTCGCTATTATTTTTTAGAGAACGTAGGTGACGATGAAAATCTCGTTGGCTACAGGATTCGGGTAGCATATTCCTGGTAAGCCCCGCAACTATTCACATAGGCTATAGTTTATTTATCCGTTATGTTTCTTTTTCTTGAAAACTCTTAGTAGCCCCATAGTCATGTCTTTAGAGTTTTGAGTATTCTTTCATTATTTTGAATTTGTGGAGTAATTGACATGCTTTTATTTTGGAGATGGATTTCGTATTGATATTGGTGGTATTGGTGCCTTGTTGATGGCTTGTGATGGATTGTGTTGGTTGTGGTGCTTTTGAATTGAGACTGGAAATTTTCTTGATAATCCCAAAAACAAAGGAAACTCTGCCCAATTTTCAGTAGAATTCTGACGAGGCTTGCTTTGGAGTCCTAATCTCCTTAGCTCCGGTCATGATCCTATTTTGGGTCGTGACGTATTTTATCCTTGCAACATGCTAAATTTCTTATTAATGATTTTTTCATTTTTGTGTCTTCTCTGTATTTTTCACATATATTCCTATACCATTGTTGTAGAAATTTTATTCTTGATCCTAGGGTATCTACTATTTTAACTTCATCCCAACTCTTTATTATTTTTGAACTAAATGGTTCAGATAATTTACTAAAATATAATCTTCTTACTTCTTTACTTTATTCTATATTGTATGTTCCCTTATAGTAGTATTCTTTAAATGCACACGTATATTCATCTATATATCACTTATTACATATTGTTAGTTTTAACATTAAATTCTTATTTGTATCTTTTTCTTTGTTTTGTTTATTCTTCTTCTGTTTCTATACTGCTAAATTCATCTCATTTAGCTATTTCATATTTTTTCACTATGTCTATAGGTGTTAGTTTAATTATTGTTGTTCCTTCTATTTTTTTATCAGCGCTTAATACCTTTTTACTATCTTCATTTAAATTTAAAAACCATAATTTTGTTGTTCCTATTAGTGTTCTTTCTATATATTCTGGTGTATCTGTTACATTTATACCATTTTCTGATAATTGTTTTGTTATATAGCCTATCCATAATTGTATCATTTTATCTACATCTATTACACAGTCTAAGTCTAAGAAGTTATAATTTTTATTAATTATTTGTTTTGGTGTCCATTTGTTCTATTCATCCTTTAGATTATACCTTTTAAACCTATCTTTATAATAATATGTAGGTTTTCTTATTTCTGATGTACTAGGTATTATATTTTCATCATCTTTTGTATCAAGAGTATTTACTTTTGTGTTTGTTTTTTCTATATTTTTATTAATTTCTTCTTGTTTTTCCTTAATTTCTAGGTCTTCTATTTTTTCTAAAATTTCTGTATATGTTTCACTATTTTCTGAATCATACTCGTTTGTTTCTTTAGTGTCTATTGTGTTTACTTCTAATTCTTTTGTTTCTAAGTCTTCATTTTTTATTTCTAATTTTTCTTTGAATTGGTTTATTTCATCTAATAATCTTTGTTCTTTATCTTTTTCCTTTTCTCTTTATCTTTTTTCATATAAGTCTTTTAACATTTGTTATTGTTTTTCTAACTCAGTAATCCTATTATTTTTTATTTCTTCTATTTTCCATACTTCATCTGTAGTTTAATGTTTTATTTTTTCTATTTCCTTTTTTTCTGTCTATTTCTTCATTTTCTTTGTTATTCTTACCATAGCTGTTAAATTATCTTCTATTTTTATTTCTTCTTTTTCTAACATTAAATATAAATGTTCATCTAATTTCTTATATCTTCTTCCTAAATTAGAAAATACTATTCTAATTTTCAATCCTTCGTGATTTTCATATGTTTTTTCATCTATTAAGAATTCTTCTTTATTCATTTTATCTATTTAATGGTATATAAATCATGGTGATATATGTATTCTAGGTTATCTATTGGAGATTCTAAATATGATATTTCTTCTTTTGGTTCTTTTATTGATTTTTGACATACTTCAACAATTATGTTATATTGTAGTCTTTCTTTTCTTATTTTTAATTCTCTTCATTTCTCAAATAATATTTGTTTTAGTTCTTTATATTTTTAGGATTGGTCTATATTATTCATTTGTACAATATTTATAATATTTTGGTGGATCTCTAAATCTAATTTTAGTGAAATTAGGTGGTATATACCTCATTCTTCTATATTTTAGATGGATTATTAATTTTACCTCAATACTGGATATCAAAGTAATTAGGTAATCTAATCTATGGAGGTCTTCTTTTGGTTTATTTAGTTTCTTATATTCTGAATAATTACTATTAGAATTCTTTTAACTTCTCTAAAAGCCTGTATATTTTTAAATGGTCTTCTCATAATTAACAAGTAACAACATAGTTAACAAGATAACACGACTTATAATTAACAATTAAATTAATATATCTCATAACTAACATACAAATATCATTTCTTTAACTTTAAAGAACATAGCTCTGATATCAATTGTAGGGGGGTGCAGATAGTGCTGATAACTCGGGTAATTTTCATGGTTAGTTAATATTAAATTCTTTTCCATGACTATTTCTAATAATTTTATTCCTTCCAAATTGTAGGGGGGTGCGGATAGTGCAGATAACTCGGGGAATTTGGATGGTTAGTTAATATTAAATTCTTTTTCATGACTATTTCTAATAATTTTATTCCTTCCACATCTATTCTCCAATCTCTTAAGTATTCATAGTCTATCATTTTATCCTATTGTAGTTGTAATTTTACAAATTTTAGTGTAATAATTTATTCTAATTATGCTATATTTGATATGTAATCCTATGTTATCTATGTGATCAATTAACATTTGTTGTTCATGTATATATAATTTTCCATATGGATTATATAAACTTTCATTTGTACCTCTTTTTTCTAAGGTTAACTTTATTCCAAGTAATCTTTCTTCTAATTGTCTTTTTTCTCTTCTAAGATGATTTCTGTAATTAATTTCTTCATATAGTCAAGTTTGTCTTTCTCTAATTTTTCTAATATATTCTAACATTTTTTAATCTGTATAATATCTGTTTGAATAGAAATTATCTAGGTGTGAATAGTAGCTATCATCATTTAAGTGTATTTGTTCTAATTCATCTTCTATCCAATTTTCTAATTCTTCATTTTCAATAACAAATATCTTTTCCCATATAATTTTCTTTATATCTACTATCTCTATATTCTTAAGTACATATAAAACAAGTATCTTAAATCCATCTATTATTTCATCAGGTAAGTATTCATTTTCCATACGATGCTATTTTTCAAAATATTTCCTTCAATCATATATATAACAAAATATGGTCATCATAGATCACTATGTACTAGATTATTCTTAAATAACATGTTCTTCGGTCACTATTAGCATGGTAATCTAGGTACTTTTCCCCTAAACAGCTCCTCTACTCTGGTTACTTCCCTATCACGACATTTTTGCCTTACGGTTTTCACCTTTAGGATGGCATAGTTCTAGGAATTTTTCTCCTTTTCCTCTTTGCTAATAATCTTTGAAACATATTATTCCTCGAATAATTCAACTATAAAGTAACTAACATGAGCTTATTTTATTATACTTATGATTGTCAGGAATTTATTAATTTATCTATTCATAATAGTAAATGAATATACTATTCTTGTAGCTTTGATAATTCTGTGCTTTGCTCATCCATACCTTAGTATAAAACTGAAATCTTTATTGATTATATGAGAGGATCTTTGTTGTATACAAGAAGACTTGTTTTCCGTGTAAAAAGTCTTGCCTTAACTTAGCAAATGCATTTTCTATTTATAACCTAAAAAAATGCGTATACTATTCTTAAAACACGTATACTATTTTAAACTATTCCTACTTTACAATTGCCATCTTTACAAAAGTACAAAAGACTAAAGTAACTTTACAAAACGTCCTAAAGCTATCGTACAAAAAAAGACAAAATTAATAATGTCACTTTGCCAAAGAAAAGTGAAAAAGCTAATAAATGTTATATAATAATTTACGTATTCGAAGTCAAGAAAAGTTATCTAATAATTCATATGTCATTTTCATAACTTTAATATATTGTCTTTTTAACTTCTACTTCTTCATTGTTTCGTTGCTTTTTATCTTTTGTGTTTCTTCCAGCTGGCGTCTTTATCTTCTTTTATTCTAGTTGAACTTCTGGAATAATATTATCTTCTCCGTTACATCTCGAATATAGATGGTCTGGATATTTATGACCTATTAATTTACAGTATCTGGTCAATAATTCGTCTGAAATAAATTTTTCCTTAATTTCCCTGATAGTTGGTCGTTTCTTTGGATTAAGTAGTGTCTTAATCCATCTCTAAACTTTCTCCATATCTTCTTGTCTAAACTCTCTTGAATTTGAATAGATCATTAGCTGGTCTCTTGAATAATAACTCCATATTGGATTTCCGTTTAGGTAGTTATTTGCTAATTCTTGGATAATTGTAGATATTCCAATAATTCTTTTATTCGCATAAAAATCTGGTATATCTATTTTGGGTATTTCAACTTGTTGTTCAATATCTTCAGGTATGATCATATCTCGGGTCATTCCTATCTTCACAACTTGTTTAACTGGTTTAATTTAATCAAACAATATCTCTTCTGGTGACGTATAGAACTTTCCGAAAAATAGGTTGCCCTTGGTTATCTTTTTATAAGTGGTAATTGCATTACATATTTTTGGTATAGTAGATAATTTACTTCCGTCTTGGGTATATACAATATTGAGTATTCCTTAACTAAAACAAGTTTTAACTAGATTTGGGTTAGTTTTTGGTAATGCAATTAACTTATAGTATCCTTGTAGTTTTTGGGTTATATAATTTGAATTTGGTTCTTGAATGCTTGTAGCTTTGGGTTTAAGGTTTAAGTAAGTTTGTATCTTATGGATGTTTTCAATATATGATCTAGTTATGTGGTTATAATCTTTCTTGTCTTGGTTTAGGCTATCTAAATATGTAATAGTTTGTGAGGGTATAAACAAAGGGTCTTTTGGTGTTTTTGGTATAAATGGCTTGTCAAATATTTTATTCATGTTCATATTTAGGTTCCTTCTAACTCCTTTGCTTGTACCTGCAGAAGTAGATTGATAAACGTTATGGTGTTTTTTGGAGTGTCCCAATGTCTCCTTTTATCTCTGGAATTTTATTGTCTTCCAATCGACATTTCTCTGCACATTGCTAAGTTATCTGAGTCATAGCTTCAGACTTCAGTTTAACTTCATTAGTCTTTAGATTTTCTATCTCATTTCCCATACTATCTACTTTCATTGAAAGCGTAGTTAGGCTTTTGATTATTTCTTCTAGAGTATCGTCTTCTGTAATATCAGTTCAGGTAGCTTTGTCTTGATATGGAATCTGCAATAACATTCTTGTTAGTCTTAGTTACTTCAATTTTAAATGTAAAATTTAATCTATTCAATACTAATCTCTGAATTTCCTTTGTTGTAACTGAATTTTATATTTTTTTGTTAACCACCATTGTACCTGTATATTATTTGTTCATACAATAAACTTGTTATATACAATATATGGCTCAAATGCTAATAAGCATTTATATAATGGGCATAATTCTTTTCTATTTATTTTCCATTTTATTTCTGTTTCATTAAACGTTCCTGAGTAGTATCTACAATGGTGTTCTAATTTTTCTTCTCCATATCTATATTCAAGTACTCCTCCATAACTATATTCACTTTCATCTGCATCTACTATATATGTAAATTTTTTATTTTCGTTTGGAAATTGTAATTTTGGTAACTCTTTACAAAGTATTTTTATTTTTTGTACTTGTTTTTTACCTTCTTCGTTGTAATTAAATTCTACATCCTTTCTTAATTTTTTTTGTAATGGCTTTAGGTTTTATGCTAATTTTGGTATAAATTCTCTTATTTGGTTTACTAATCCTAAAAATGATTGTAATTTCTTTTTGGTATCTAATTCTTCTTTTGAATTTATTATTTTTTGTACTATATGTTGTTGCATTTTTACTCCACTTTTATCTATTTGTATTCCTAAAAATTCTGCCTGGTTTTTCATTATTTCTGCTTTTTTTCACTTAGACTTATTCCTGAATTTTCTATTATACATGCAAATAATTTTAATAATTTTAAATGTTTCTCTTAAGTTTTTGTATATAATAGTATATCATCTATGTATACTATAAAATTAGGTAACTATTTGAAATAACTATCCATAAAGTGTTGGTATCTACCTGGTGCATTTTTATATCCAAATGGTAACACATTCATTCATAAAATCCTTGTGGCACTGTAAACGCAGTTAGTTTCTTAGAATCTTCATCTAAATTTAGATGGTAAAATCCTGATTTACAGTCAAATTTGCTAAAGTAATTATATCCTTGTATTTGCCTTATTTTTAATATCTTATTTGGTATTGGATAATTATATGTTATAGTTTTTGCATTTAGGTTTCTATAATCAATAATCATTCTACTTTTTCCTCTTTTTTGTTCACTGTATTTATTTACTATGAATGTTGGGCTAGTGTGTTTACTATTACTTTTTTGTCTATATTGTTTTTCTAATAATTCATCTATATGCATTTTAAATTCTTTTAAATCATCAAAGTTATATGTTAATGGTTTTTTGGTTATTATACTATTTTTATCAATTAGCTCATTTCTTACAGTAGTCTTATGTTTTTCCCATCCTTTTAATGGATCTTCACTATATAGTTGTATTAATTTTTTCTTTATTATTTCTACCTTATCTATTGAAAATATAGTTATTTCTTCTTTATTTGTTGAAAAAATAACTAGTTCTATTGTGTCTTCAGTTTTTTTTTTTATATTTTCTAATTTTTGTGTGATTTTTCATTTCCTTTTATCCAATCAGCTTTCTTTCTTATTTTATTAATAACTCTTTTTACTCTTACCCTTTGTTTACATGGTGTTGTAAACCACCAGTGTGTTTTAGTTATTATATGTGGGTATAGTTTATCTTAAAATGGCATTTCTAAAAGCATATCTTTTGATGTTATGTCATAATTATAGATCTCTTCTATTGTTAATATCATATTCAATACTTGTACTTTTATATTTCTAGCTTTATAGGTAATTAAGTTTCCTTCTTTATTAAATCCTTTGACTACTATTGGTGTTTTTAGCTTATCCCATTTGTCTTCCGGTAAACAGTTATATCTACATAAGTTGGCTTCTGCTCCTGTATCTGACATAGGTTTATAATTTCTGTTATAATATCTTTCCACTATTATTTTCATAAGTAAATATATTTTCATGTTAAAGCTCACTTTATTAATAATTTTTCCTTATTGTAGGTTATGGTTAATTGTGTATGTTCTATATTGTAGGGTTTTATTTGTTCTAACCATTTTATCCCTAATATTATGTCTGCTTTTTTGCATATCTTCCTTTATTTCAAATTTTATTTTTATTTTTCTAACTTCTATTATTATTTCTTTTTCAGTTGTATCCTTAATAGTTATTAAACTTCTTGGTAGATCTGGGAATATATTACTATTAGATTTTATTTCTTCATTTTTCACTAGGTATTTTGCTATATGATTTTCTTCTTGTCCTGTATTTAGGAGTATTAAGTATTCTTTTTCATTTATTATTCCCGTTATATAATATTAAGTTAAATTAACTGTTGAAGTTATTTTATAATTTGTTCTTTTTAATGTTCCTGATGATTCTGATTTTTAAAAAGCTATTCTTTTTATTGTGCTTATCCTATCATTTTTTATTTTAAAATCTTTTTTTATATCTATGTATTTGTAACTATAATCATTGTTATCAATTGTTTTTACAAATTGTTCAAAAGGACTTTCTATTTGTATTTTATTAATTTTAATTTTTCCCGTTATTTTATGTTTTATTGTTAATACATATAGATTTTTACATCTTGCTGTAAATATTTTACTTCCTGGGGTTAGTTCAATTCCTGATATTTTCCAATATAGCACTAATGACTTATCCATGTTTTTATCTGTTGTTGCTACTGAATAATTTGCACTTATTATAAATTTAAATTTTTGGTATATTAGATTTCCTCTTATAGCAGTTATTATACTTTTTCTATAGGTTTTATAATTTTGTCATCTGCTAAATATAATTCTATTTGTGTATCTATTCCTTCTCTAAAGCATGTTTTTATTAATATTACCGTTCCTCCAAGGTATACGTATTTTATTGGGTCTTTACTATTTATATCATTTATTTCTTTATTAATTATTCTTTTTGTTACTAGTGGTATATTAGCTTTACCTTTTGCATATCTACAGTCTATTACATGTTATTTTTGGCTTACTACGTAATATTCTTCTTTTTGTCTACTAAATATGTTTTTTTATTGTTGGTATTTTAAATATTTTTTCTACACTTAAATCTAATTCTTTTTCTTTAATCTCGTCAAATATATTATTAACAAATATTATTTTCTTATCTGTTCCTTCTTCATTTAATTATTCTTCCTTCGTTATTATTTTTATATTCTTCAGTCATTTGATTCGTCTGATTCACTATCTATTTTATTATCTGTTTCATTTTCTAAAATTTCATATATACTATCTTCACTTTTTAATTTGTAATATATATAATCTATTTGCATATATTCTGCATTTTCTATCTTTATTTCTGGTATTTGTTTTTTCTTTGTGTCTTTAGGCATTTTACAATCTCTAGCTAAATGTCCTAGTTTACAAAAATTATAACAAGTACATTCTTTTATTGATTTCTTTTTCCTATATGGTCTTTTATTTTTATATTTTTTTACAAAATATCTTTTTCTTGGTTTCTTATACTTATATTGTGACTTTCTGTACTTCTTATAATTCTTATGTCTTTTTCTTTTCTTATAATATTTTTCTTCACATCCAAATTGGGGTGCTATTTTATCCTTGCAACATGCTAAATTTCTTATTAATATTTTTTCCATTTTTATTTCTTCTCTGTTTTTTTTACACATATTCCTATACAATTGTTGTAGAAATTTTATTCTTGCTCCTAGTGTATCTACTATTTTTGCTTCATCCCAACTCTTTATTATTTTTGAACTAAATGGTTCAGGTAATTTACTAAAATATAATCTTCTTACTTCTGTACTTTCTTCTGTATTGTATGTTCCCTTATAGTAGTATTCTTTAAATGTACACACATATTCATCTATATAGCACATATTACATATTGCTAGTTTTAACATTAAATTTCTATTTGTATCTTTTTCTTTGTTTTATTTTTCTTCTTCTGTTTCCATACTGCTAAATTCATCTATTATAGCTATTTCATATTTTTTTTAATATGTCTATAGGTGTTAGTTTAATTACTATTTTTCCTTCTGTTTTTTTATCATCCCTTAATACTTTTTTACTATATTCGGTTAAATTAAAAAACCATAATTTTGTTGTTCCTATTAGTGTTCTTTCTATATATTCTAGTGTATCTGTTGCATTTATACCACTCTCTAATAATTATTTTGTTATATATCCTATCCATAATTGTATTGTTTCATCTAAATCTATTACACATTCTAAGTCTAAGAAGTTATAATTTTTATTAATTATTTGTTTTGGTGTCTATTTGTTATATTCATCCTTTAGATTATACCTTTTAAACCTATCTTTATAATAATATGTAGGTTTTCTTATTTCTGGTGTACTAGGTATTATATTTTCATCTTCTTTTGTATCAAGAGTATTTACTTCTGTGTTTGTTTTTTCTATATTTTTATTAATTGCTTCTTGTTTTTCCTTAATTTCTAGGTTTTCTATTTTTTCTAAAATTTCTGTATATGTTTCACTATTTTCTGAATCATAATCGTTTGTTTCTTTAGTGTCTATTGTGTTTACTTCTAATTCTTTGGTTTCTAAGTCTTCATTTTTTATTTCTAATTTTTCTTTGAATTGATTTATTTCATCTAATAATCTTTGTTCTTTATCTTTTTCCTTTTCTTTGTGTCTCTTTTCTTATAAGTCTTTTAACATTTGTAATTCTTTTTCTAACTCACCAATCCTATTATTTTTTATTTCTTCTATTTTCTGTATTTCATCTGTAGTTTGTTATTTTATTTTTTCTATTTCCTTTTTTTTGTCTATTTCTTCATTTTCTTTTGTTATTCTTACCATAGCTGTTAATTTATCTTCTAATTTTATTCTACTTTTTCTAACATTAAATATAATTGTTCACCTATTTTCATATATCTTTATCCTAAATTAGAAAATACTATTCTTATTTTTTATCATTCGTGATTTTCATATGTTTTTTCATCAATTATGAATTCTTCTTTATTCATTTTATCTATTTAATGGTATTTAAATCATATTGATAAATGTAATCTAGGTTATCTAGTAGAGATTCTAAATATGATATTTCTTCTTTTTGTGCTTTTATTGATTTTTGACATACTCCAACAATTATGTTATATTGTAGTCTTTCTTTTCTTACTTTTAATCTCTTCGTTTCTCAGATAATATTTGTTTTAGTTCTTTATATTGTTGGGATTGGTCTATATTATTCATTTGTACAGTATTTGTAATATTTTGGTGGACCTATAAATCTAATTTTATCGTAATTAGGTCGTATATACCTCATTCTTCTAGATTTTAAATGGATTATTAATTTTGCCTCAATACTAGATATCAAATTAATTAGGTAATCTAATCTATGGAGGTCTTATTCTGTTTTATTTAGTTTCTTATATTCTGAATAATTACTATTTGGAATTCTTTTAACTTTTCTAAAAGCTTGTATATTTGTAAATAGTCTTCTCATAATTAACAAATAACAACATAGTTAACAAGATAACATGGCTTATAATTAACAATTAAATTAACATATCTCATAACTAACATACAAATATCATTTCTGTAACTTTAAAGAACATAGCTCTGTTACCAATTGTAGGGGTGTACGGATAGAGCGGATAACTCGGGTAATTTGCATGGTCAGTTAATATTAAATTCTTTTTCATGTTTATTTCTGTATTACCCCAAATTTTCTTCCTAATTAATTTCATCCCAAGAATGCCTAGTATTAGATTCTAAAGTGAATGATGATTATTCCATGAGAAATTTTCAAGATTTTCACTATTTGTCATGTGGAAAATTCAATAAGCTTTCCATCCATTAAAGCCTTTTTAGTGAGATAGTGTATCACCTAAGCCTCTAGCGCGTCGCGGAGATAGCTCAAATGACAATTATTAATTTCCAGTGTTGCTCCGTAATAGTGGCACGTCACGCCAAACTTCCAGGTCATAGACAAGGTGGCAACGCATAGTTCCGCATCTTGCCACCGTGTAATTTCCCATTTGTCTCTTTCGAGTGACTTGGTGCGATAGTGGCACGTTACGCCAAGGATGAAAATCAGGAAAATTTTCTTAGAAATTAAAATGGGTGCTAGGGTTAAAAGGGTCAATTTCCCCACCCTATATAAGCCTTATAACACGAGATTTGGCCACAATTCAGCAACTTATACTCAATTACTCCCAAAAACTCTCAAGAACAAGTCCTAGGGTTTTCATAGAAGGTTCAATTTCAAGGAAATTCATCATCAAATTTCAATAATCTCTCCATCAATCTTCACGAAATCACGAACTAAGGTATGCTAGTGTTCATCAACGGATCCCTTTCATTTGTGGAGTCGAAGATCATGTTTTAAATAACCTATTGTGATTTGCTTGTTGTGATTTGATCATGTTCATGTTGATAGTTGTTATTTATATTTCAAGATGGTGTCTTGATGACTTTCCATGAAGCATATGAGTTTGTTGATTGAAAACCTATGAGTTTGGGTAGTTTTAGATTCTTAAATTGATGATTTCACCTATGTTATAAAGTGTGCATGTAAGGTGTTTGACAAAATACCTAGAATGATTGAATCATGTTCCTTTTGACTCAATAGTAGCTAAATAACAAGTCCATGCTAATCCTTCTGATGCAACACAATGTCCATGCTCTTATTGTGTATTGATTGTTGTGTTATGCAACATTCATGATATTGAAATCATGCAAGTATGTACATTTTATATGCATTCTCTTCCATGATCAAGACTATGATAACCATGTGAAGTATGAAAACCTTTATTTATGGCATTATGAATTATGAACTCTATTCCTATGATCAAGAAGCATTATGGATTATTGGTGTGGTCATGTATTTAGAAATGTCATGCCTTTTCAGTTTTCTTCTATCGAGTCCTGTGGGTACTTTTATCCAAAAAATATAGTTGTGTGCCTAGAGCCATGTCATGTTTTCACGATACTTTCAGTCAAGCCATGTTCCATAGAAGTCAGTCAGTCATGTGACTCAGGAAATCTCAAAAATCTCATAAACTTAGTACTCAGTAAGATCAGTAATCTCATGAACTCAGTCAGTTATCAGATATCAATAGTATTTTGTCAGTCAACGGAATTTAGTAAACTCAGCCCATGTATAGTCAGTCAATCATGTTCAGTCTCTCCCGATGGGAGTAGAAATTAGCATAGAGTGAACCCAAGGATGGGAACACACACTGTCAGATAAGGGTATGATTCTCAGTAGTCATCCTTGTGTTCCAGAGCTATGTAGCCAGCATAGGTTGAGACATCAACACTATCAGATGAGGGTTGATGAGGTGGATAAGCACTGTCAGATGAAGGCCCCACCGTTCTCTTTTGGGGACACTGTTAGATGACGGTACCCACAGTTGTCCTTACCAGTGGCGCGGTATTGGCACCCTTCCAATCAGGGCACAGATTGGACCCCAGCTTAGCTGTTCTAACACATTTGGGGCATGTCGGTTAAATAACTATTCCCACAGTTTTAGTATTAGTCTCAGTTAAAGAACTCAGATAGTTCTTCAGATTTCAGGACTGTCAGATATAGTCAACTTAGTCACAGTACAAAACTCAGGTAGTTCCATCAGATTTAGGACTGTCAGACACGGTCACTCATGTTATAAATTATACCAGTTATTAGAACTCCAGTATCAGTCATGTTGGGTATCAGTAAATTTATGTCATTAGTATATAGATTTAGTTATCATGTTCTCACGATCTCAGTTACTATGTATTCATGTGTGCACTCTCATGTTCATATTAGTTAGTCAGTTTTTATTATTCATGCATGTAAACCCCATGTATTCAGCCTACCTCACACGTATACTCAGTACATTCTTTTGTACTGATGCATTTGCGCTATGGTGATTTCTTTGTATGTTACACCATAGGTTCAGAGGCACGACTCCCAGATCGACAGTAGCAGTAGTATTCTAGGGTTCAGAGTTTTAGTAGTGAGTCCTCATTCTCTGAGGATGTGATTTTATTTTATCATTTTAGTTCAGTTATCAGTTGACTGAGTTAGTTGGGCACATGTTCCACCAACTCCTTAGTAGATAGTTAGAGGCTTTTAGACAACTACAGTAATTTCATGTTTTTCAGACTTCAGTATTTCAGTTTTATTTTGGTATCAAGGTACCACTCTATGTCAGACATTATTGTTATTATTCAGTTATGTTCAGTATTGAACCTTACGGCCTCTCAATGCATGTTTTCGCATTTTCATGTCGTATTATACAGTGTACAAGTACATATATCAGTCATGGGTTAGCTTGTGGTCCTTCGGGGTCATGAGCACCATGTAGTATTCCGGTTTGGATAATCGAGGCGTTATAATTTCTAATAACTTTATTCCTTCCAAATTGTAGGGAAGTGCGGATAGTGCAGATAACTCGGGTAATATACATGGTTAGTTAATATTAAATTCTTTTCCATGACTATTTCTAATAATTTTATTCCTTCCATATATATTCTATAAGCTCTTAAGTATTCACAGTCTATCATTTTATCCTATAGTAGTTGTAATTTTACAAATTTCTGTGT
The DNA here is from genome assembly GCF_002878395.1 of Capsicum annuum. Lineage (NCBI taxonomy): Eukaryota > Viridiplantae > Streptophyta > Magnoliopsida > Solanales > Solanaceae > Capsicum > Capsicum annuum. The sequence continues at coordinate 143,024,078 of NC_061111.1, forward strand.
AATAATTTATTCTAATTGTGCTATATTTGATATGTAATCATATGTTATCTATGTGATTGATTAACATTTCTTATTCATGTATAGATAATTTTCCATATGGATTATATAAACTATCATTTGTACCTTCTTTTTCTAAGGTTAACTTATTTCAAGTAATCTTTCTTCTAATTGTCTTTTTTCTCTTCTAAGCTGATTTCTGTAATTAATTTCTTCATATAGCCAACTTTGTTTTTCTCTAATTCTTCTAATATATTCTAACATTTTTTTAGTCTGTATAATATCCGTCTGAATAGTAATTATCTAGGTATAAATAGTAGCTATTGTCATTTAAGAGTATTTGTTCTAATTCATCTTCTATCCAATTTTCTAGTTCTTCATCTTCAATATCAAATATCTTTTTCCATATAATTTTCTATATATCTACTATCTCAATATCCTTAAGTACATATAAAACAAGTATCTTAAATTCATCTATCATTTCATCGGGTAAGTAAGTATTCATTTTCATATGATGCAATTTTTCAAAATATTCCCTTCAATCATATACATAACAAAATATAGTCATCTTAGATCACTATGCACTAGATTATTCTTAAATAACATGTTCTTCGATCACTATTAGCATGGTAATCTGGATACTTTTTCCCTAAACAGCGCCTCTACTCTGGTTACTCCCCTATCACGGCTTCTTTGCCTTACTGGTTTCACCTTTAGGAAGACATTGTTCTAGGAAATTTTCTCCTTTTCCTCTTTGCTAATAAACTTTGAAACATATTGTTCCTCAAATAATTATACTATAAAATAACTAACATGAGCTTATTTTATTATACTTATGATTGTCAGGAATTTATGAATTTAGTTATTCATAATAGTAAATGAATATATTGTTCTTGTAGCTTTAATAATTCTTTGTTTTGTTCATCCATAGCTTAGTGTAAAACTGAATATCTTTATTAATTATATGAGAGGATTTTTTGTTGTATACAAGAAGACTTGCTTTCCGTGTAGAAAGTCTTGCCTTAACTTAGCAAATGTCTTTTCTATTTATAACCTAAAAAAGAGAAAACGCGTATACTATTCTAAAAATGCGTATACTATTCTAAACTGTTCCTACTTTACATTTGTCATCTTTACAAAAGTAGAAAAGACTAAAGTAACTTTACAAAAAGTCCTAAAGCTATCCTACAAAAAAGACAAAATTAATAATGGCACTTTGGCAAAGAAATGTCAAAAAACTAATAAATGCGATATAATAATTTACGTATTCAAAGTCAAGAAAAGTTATCTAATAATTCATATGTCATTTTCATAACTTTAATATCTTGTCTTTTTGTCTTCTTCTTCTTCTTCTTCTTCTTCTTCTTCTTCTTCTTCTTTTTTCTTCATTGTTTCGTTGCTTTCTATCTTTTGTCTATCTTCCAGCTGGCGTCCTTATCTTCTTTTATTCTAGATTAACTTCTGGAATAATGTTATCTTCTCCATTACATCTCGAACATAAATGGTCTGGATATTTTTTCCCAGTTAATTTACAGTATCTGGTCAATAATTCGTCTGAATTAAATTTTTCCTTAATTTCTCTGGTAATTGGTGATTTCTCTGGATTAAGTATTTTCATAATCCATCTCTGAACTTCCTCCATATCTGTTTGTCTTAACTCTCTTGAATTTGAATAGATCATTAACTGGTCTCTTGAATAATAACTCCATATTAGATTTCCGTTTAGGTAGTTATTTGCTAATTCTTGGATAATTGTAGATATTCTAATAATTCTTTTATTCGCATAAAAATTTGGTATATCTGTTTTGGGTATTTCAACTTGCTGTTCAATATCTTCAGGTATAATCATATCTCGGGTCATTCCTATCTTCACAACTTGTTTAACTGGTTTAATTTCATCATACAATATCTCTACTGGTGCCGTATAAAACTTTACAAAAAATTGGTTGCCCTTGGTTATCTTTTTGTAAGTGGTAATTACTTTATAAATTTCTGGTATAGTAGATAATTCACTTCCGTCTTGGGTATATACAATATTGAGTAATCTATAACTGAAACAGGTTTTAACTAGATTTGGGTTAGTTTTTGGTAATGCAATTAACTTATTGTATCCTTGTAGTTTTTGGGTTATATAATCTGAATTTGGTTCTTGAATGCTTGTAGCTCTGGGTTTAAGGTTTAAGTAAGTTTATAACTTGTGGATGTTTTCAATATATGATCTAGTTATGTAGTTATAAGTTTTCTTGTATTGGTTTAGGCTATCTAAATATGTAATAGTTTGTAGGGGTATAAACAAAGAGTCTTTTGGTGTTTTTGGTATAAATGGCTTGTCAAATATTTTGTTCATGTTCATATTTAGGTTCCTTCTAACTCCTTTGCTTGTACCTGCAGAAGTAGATTGATAAACATTATGGTTGTTTTGGATTGTCCCAACGTCTCCTTTTATCTCTGGAATTTTATTGTCTTTCGATCAACATTTCTCTGCACATTGCTGAGTTATCTGAGTCATAGCTTCAGACATCAGTTTAACTTCATTAGTCCTTAGCTTTTCTATCTCATTTCCCGTACTATCCACTTTTATTAAAAGCGTAGTTAGGGTTTTGAATATTTTTTCTAGAGTATCGTATTCTGTAATATCAGTTTGGGTAGCTTTGTCTAGATATGTAATCTGCAATAACATTCTTGTTAGTCTTAATTACTTCAATTGTAAATGTAAAATTTAATATATTCAATACTAATCTTCAAATTTCCTTCGTTGTAACAAAATTTTGTATTTTCTTGTAACCACCATCGTACATGTGTATTATCTATTCGTACAATAAATTTTTTATATACAATATATGGCTCAAATGCTAATAGACATTTATATTATGAGCATAATTCTTTTCTATTTATTTCAAATTTTATTTCTATTTCACTAAACATTCCTGAGTAGTATCTACAATGGTGTTCTAATTTTTCTTCTTCATATCTATATTTAAGTACTCCTCCATAACTATATTCACTTCCATCTGCTTCTACTATATATGTAAATTTTTTATTTTCGTCAGGAAATTGTAATTTTGGTAACTCTTTACAAAGTTTTTTTATTTTCTGTACTTGTTTTTATCTTCTTCGTTGTAATTATATTCTACATCCTTTCTTAATTTTTTTTGTAATGGCTTTAGGTTTTCTGCTAATTTTGATATATATTCTCTTACTTGGTTTACTAATCCTAAAAATGATTGTAATTTCTTTTTTGTAGATAATTCTTCTTTTGAATTTATTATTTTTTGTACTATATGTTGTTGCATTTTTACTCCACTTTTATCTATTTGTATTCCTAAAAATTCTACCTGGTTTTTCGTTATTTCTGCTTTCTTTTCACTTAGACTTATTCCTGAATTTTCTATTATACCTGCAAATTGTTCTAATACTTTTAAATGTTTCTCTTTAGTGTTTGTATATAGTAGTATATTATCTATGTATACTATACAATTAGGTAACTGTTTGAAATAACTATCCATAAAGTGTTGGTATCTACCTGGTGCATTTTTATATCCAAATGGTAACACATTCCATTCATAAAATCCTTGTGGCACTGTAAGTGCAGTTAGTTTCTTAGAATCTTCGTCTAACCTTAGGTGGTAAAATCCTGATTTATAGTCAAATTTGCTAAAGTAATTATACCCTTGTATTTGTCTTATTTTTAATATCTTATTTGGTATTGGATAATTATATGTCATAATTTTTGCATTTAAGTTTCTATAATCAATAACCATTATACTTTTTCCTCTTTTTTGGTCACTGTGTTTATTTACTATGAATGCTGGCCTAGTGTGTTTACTATTACTTTTTTGTATATATATTTTTTTCTAATAATTCATCTATATGCATTTTAAATTCTTTTAAATCATCAAAGTTATATGTTAATATTTTTTGGGTTATTATACTATTTTTACCTATTAGCTCAATTCTTACAGTAGTCTTATGTTTTCCCCATCCTTTTAATGGATCTTCACTGTATACTTGTCTTAATTTTTTCTTTATTATTTCTACCTTATATATTGAATCTATTGAAAATATAGTTATTGTGTCTTCAGTATTTTTTGTAATTTCTAATTTTTGTGTGATTTTTCACTTCCTTTTATCCAATCAGCTTTCTTTCTTATTTTATTAATAACTCTTTTTGCTCTTACCCTTTGTTTACATGGTGTTAGAGAAGTTAAAAGAATTCTAAATAGTAATTATTTAGAATATAAGAAACTAAATAAAACAAAAGAAGACCTCCATAGATTAGATTACCTAATTACTTTGATATCCAGTATTGAGGCAAAATTAATAACCATTTAAAATTAAGAAGAATGAGGTATATACCACCTAATTATGATAAAATTAGATTTAGAGATCCACCAAAATATTACAAATACTGTACAAATGAATAATATAGACCAATCCCAAAAATATAAAGAACTAAAATAAATATTATCTGAGAAACGAAGAGAATTAAAAATAAGAAAAGAAAGATTACAATATAATATAATTGTTGGAGTATGTCAAAAATCAATAAAAACACAAAAAGAAGAAATATCATATTTAGAATCTCTAATAGATAACCTAGAATACATATGTCAACATGATTTATATACCATTAAATAGATAAAATGAATAAAGAAAAATTCATAATAGATTAAAAAACATATGAAAATCACGAAGGATTAAAAATAATAATAATATTTTCTAATTTAGGAAGAAGATATAAGAAAATAGGTGAACATTTATATTTAATGTTAGAAAAAGAAAAATTAAAATTAGATGATAAATTAACAGTTATGGTAAGAATAACAATAGAAAATGAATAAATAGACAGAAAAAAGAAAATAGAAAAAATAAAACAACAAACTACAAATGAAACACGGAAAATAGAAGAAATAAAAAATAATAGGATTGCTGAGTTAGAAAAAGAATTACAAATATTAAAAAACTTATATGAAAAACGATAAAAAAACGGAAAAAGATAAAGAACAAAGATTATTAAATTAAATAAACCAATTCAACGAAAAATTAGAAATAAAAAATGTAGACTTAGAAACCAAAGAATTAGAAGTAAACACAATAGACACTAAAGAAACAAACGATTATAATTCAGAAAATAGTGAAACATATACAGAAAGTTTAGAAAAAATAGAAGATCTAGAAACTAAGGAAAAACAAGAAGTAATTTATAAAAATACTGAAGAAACAAACACAAAAGTAAATACTCTTGATACAAAAGATGATGAAAATATAATATCTAGAACATCAGAAATAAAAAAACCTACATATTATTATAAAAATTGGTTTAAAAAGTATAATCTAAAGGATGAATATAACAAATGGACACCAAAACAAATAATTAATAAAAATTATAACTTCTTAAACTTAGACTGTGTAATTGATATAGATAAAAAGATACAAGACTCATGCCTTTCGTAAACAAGAAGCCTTGGCTCCTGAAGTAGTTTACTGGAAATTTTCTTTCATATGCTCAATATTATGAGGTTATGAAGAAGGAGTTGTTCCATAGGCTGAGTTATGTCACTATACTACTGGTTTTTCATATGCCTAACATCACGTGCTTAAGAGACTTCGGTACTTAGCATCATAGGGTGCAAAATTGTGAGATGTTGGATTTGGATATTTCTGTTTAGCCATGTTCTAATACTAAAAACTAGTGAGGTGACATTATGGCTAGATACTCCTTACCTACAAACAAAATACAATACAAATGAAACACCAATAAAAGTGCAACCCCTTCATCTATTAATAATACAGAATGTGATGAGGACATTATTGTTGTTCCTTCAGCTCCTGATGACGAATTAACTAAAAGAGCAAAGCAAGAGTTAAGGAAAGAACTATGAAGAAAATCTGGATGCAAATTGAAGCAGAAGAAAAATAGTTCAAAGTATCCCAGAAAAGGAAATAACAACAACATAGAAACACAAGGAAAACTAAATATACATTGCACATTACATTTTATTTTTAATTGAAGCTATGTTATCTTATTTAGTTGACACATTTAGGATTCATTGAACCACTTAAGGATACATACAAGAATATAAAGTAGGAATCACCACCTTATACTAGAAATTTTATCAATAAAAGGATGATATTATAACATTCTGCCAGGAGATGAGAACATTCTACTAAGCAAAAGACAATGGCGCTAAAACCATGCTTTCCAAAATAATAGATAGGTTATCATGTACTGTTTCATTTATAGGGTAAGACTTCGCCATAGTTGCTACAAATATATAATGACTCGAGACTACCCCTTAGTCACCACACGATGCTTGCGACCCGAAGGACCACAAGCTAACCCATAAATGATATCTACTATGTGCACTGAATAATAATACTGACATAAATGAGGAATAATGGGATGAAATTCCATAAGGTTCAAAACATCTAAAATACTAATAAAATATATCATCTGCATAACTAAATACTGTCTGATAATCTAGTCTGAAAAAGTCTCTAATTGAATCTGTCTGAAAGTGGAGTTGATGGGACAATCCCCGAACTAACTCCATCTACTAAAATACTGCTAAACTGAAGTATTAAAATAAAAGTATATCCTCTATAGATGAGTACTCACTGCTAAATCTGATACTGCTGGGTGAATCTGGCCAAGCGCGGTCAGGAACTTGAGCGTCCAACCTATGATATAAAACATCAGAGCGCAAGAAATGGGTATGCGATCAGTACGTGGGAATACACTGGTATGCTAAATGAGGTAAGGATGAATTCATGGGTTCATATGCATGATCAATAACTAATTGAATGATATGCAAAAGAAGGATTAACATACATGGAGAATCTATAACTACTGAACATACTGTGCATACTATGACTGAGTATACTGGAAACTGAATTTGATAACTGATAACTGAATATACTGATAATCTGGAATCACTGATAATTTGAATTACTATTAACTAAGTGACTGTATCTGATAGTTCTAATTTTGTAGAGTTGAACTAAGTTCTATTCTAAAGATGAGACCTAAACTAAAACTATGGAAGGTAATTATCTAACTGACATGCCCCAAGTAAGATAAGATAATTTAGCTGGGGTCCCATCTGTAACCCCAATTGGAAGGGTGTCAGTACCTTACCACGGATAAATACAAACTGAAGAGTAGTCCTCTATTGGTAGGTTCTCTAAATAAGAACGGTAGTAACCTATACTGGTAGGTAGAGCACCTCATTAACCCTCAACTTCCAAGTTTGATATCACACCATACGCTGGCTCCGTAGTTTTAGAATGCAAGGATTGCTTCTAAGGATCATACCCTCTACTGGCAGGTGAGCCCCCATCTTTGGGTTCACTCGGTGCTGAATCCTACTCTTAATAGAAAGAAATTGAACTCTTATACTGGAATGAACTGGATTGAATTCACTGAGATTAGTGAGTTTTCCTAAGTTCTGTAACTGACTTAATTCTACTGAGTTCTTTAATGGACTGAGAGTACTACTGATCGTGACATAACTGATCATAGTCCATAACTGACGTTGGCTCTAGGTAAACAACTAAATTGATGGGTATTATATACCCCCAGGACTCGATAGCCTAAAAAGTAAAGAAAACCATAATATTGAATAACGTAATAATGTTCACTTGGTCATAATTCATTCATAGAGACATTCCATCAAACCCTTGTAATGCATCAACTCGTACATGAATGGGGAATATATGTTAGCATGCTATATTGGCATTATGTCATTCTCATAGACAATTTATCAAACATATAAAAAGTGTACTTGGTTTATAAAATCATAAACACTTAGGGTTAATATGGTTACAACAATCAACTTGTAAATTGAAGGGTTTATCACGAATACCATGTAATTCAACACATACTAGAAACAATTCTTGAAACTTGTAATCTAAATAAAACTCAAACAACATCATGAACATAAATTCAATCTAATTCAACCATAGAAATCATAAATCATAAATCTTGTATATAGAAAAAGGATTCTTGGGATCCATGGAAGGTAAGGATCTAAGGATGAACATCTAACATACCTTAATTTGATGAGTTCTTGGAAAAATTCTTGGAATTGACCTTGCTTCTTGAGAGTTAAGGTTTGTTTTATTTAGAGAGAATTACTTTTGATTTTGGAGAAAAGTGAATAATGAAGAGTTTTACATGTTTTTATAGCTTAAATCCCACATTTGGGTAGAATAAAATTATGAAAAAAAAACTATTTTAACTCTGGGCACAACTTTAATTTTTCGATATTTTTTCCCGATCTGGACCCCTGGCGCGATGCACAGCTATCGTAATGGTCTACTGGAAAATGAAGACTGGGAAATTGCATAGTGGTGCGACATGGTGGTATTGCATTTCCACTTTGTTTGTGAACTGGTAGTGCACCGTGACGCAGTAGAATCACGTTGGCACACTAGAAATTGACAACTATGAAATGGGTCTATGGCGCAATGCGGCAATAGTGTGGACCAACATTGGAAATTGACAATTGCTGTTTTAATACACTTCGCGATGCGCTATTGGCTTGAATGATGATGTTTAATAACTGAAACTTAAAATCGCCATAACTTCTTACGTGGTTGTCAGATTTAGGTGAATTTTATATCGTTGGAAAGCTAATTGAATTTCATACATAATGGAAGGCTCAAATCTAGAAATTACAGAGTGTTATAAAATTTTATCTAGGATAGCCCATGTACTGAGGGTTAATCTAGGCTAGGGAAATATGAGGTATTACAATATCTCCCCTTTGGGAACATTCATCCTCGAATGTGGCTAGTTAAGATGAGAGAGTACAGACAGACTGAGTTTATGTACTGAACTAGATATCCACAACTGAAGCATGATTACTTGATGGTCTAATAGACTGAACTTACATTCTGAACATGCATGTCTGATGCATGAGTACATGTTAGAACGGATTAATGAATACGTGACTGAATATGCATGAACGCAAACATAAGGACATGAATAAGTATGAATCATAATAAATAAACTAAACTGATTCCTTGGATACGTGTCATGATAGGGGGATGGTCATACGGCTGAGATTGGGACTTGAGGGTCAACTATAAGGACCCATTACTTTAACTGGATTTGCTATGTTAAGAGAAAATAGAAGGTTTAGATTATGATAGCTCAGGGGTTATATTACATCTTACCTTTGGGACACTATGTCCCTTGAGAATGCTGACTTGACTGAGATACTTAGGAAAAGAATGAGACAATGCACGAGTCACCTACGAATTAAATTTTGACTGAATATCTGTGATCTGAAACTGAGGCATAAATCTGTAAATAGGAGATCTATAACATACTTGTGATCACATTAGGAGAACTTTCTTGATTTTGTCTAGACTAAAGTGTGTAAAACCTTTTTATGCGCTGCCCACTGGTGGTATTGGAAGCGGCACCTTGCTGTTTCGGGCGACTTAACTAAGCTGAAATATGACTATACTGACCCTTAGAACCTAACTGAGGACAATCTCTTACTCTGTGGCCTGTCTTGCCATACCCAAAACAAACATCACTGCCATCTCTGCACATACCCTTATGATTCTTACCATACTCTTTGCAAACAGATTAGTACGACCATTGCTTACGTTATCTTAGGTCATTGGTACACTGCCTGAGGACGGAACTAGGACTGAAGGCTTTGGACGAAATTGGGAATGATTGCCACCTTTTGACTTAGGCTGACTGAAATTAAAGCTACCTATTCTAGCTCTCTTATTCTTTGTATCCTTCTTCTTAAGCTTTTGCTCCTCAATCTGTTAAGCATGGACCATAAGCCTAGATATGTCCATCTCTTTAATCAATATTGTTGTTCTACACTCATTAACCATACTATCTGATACCCCATATATGAACTTGATTATTCTGGACTTATTTTCTGCCACTACATGGGGAGCATACCTGGCTAACTGAGTAAAGTTGAGGGAATACTCCTTTACGCTCATAATACCTTATCTAAGATTGATGAACTCTAAAACTTTGGTTTTTCTCAACTCTAAGGGAAAGAATCTATCTAGGAAGGCAGTAGACTCTTCCCACTCTATGGGTTCTGCATTTATACCCCTTTCTACCTTCTACTGCTTAAACCATGTATGGGCTACATATTGTAGCTAATAGGCAGCTAACTCAGAACTCTCACTGGAAGTCACTCCCATGATATTTTTGACATTTTGAACCTGATCGAGGAACTCTTGCAGATCCTCTTCTGACTTAGATCTCGTAAAGAAAAGAGGATTCATTTGGGTAATGTCTCGAATTCTGGTTTCAACAGTATTGGCCACTAGGTTGGCAGGAGCAACAGCTGGTCATTCATTCTGAGCTACTACTGAATTGGCTAGAGTAGTGAATGCATCTCTGAATTCTGTGTGAGAGACATGTTCATACAAGGGATCTTCCTGATTGGGCTGAGGGACTGACTGGTTTTCAGTTCTTTTTTCGTTAGTCCTTTTGGGAGGCATATTCAATTAATGAAAGGAAGAAGTGAATTAGAATAAGAGATTAACTTGACTCACACGACATAAATACTAAAAGATAGGAAACGTTTCCTAAAATATCTCATAGCCTCATGTCCATAAGTGTAGCGCGCTACACACCGATGTAAAAGACTCTACGCGATGTGGCTTTTCAGACTCCTTAGGACTCTATTGAACCTTAGGCTCTGATACCAAGTTTGTAACGACCCGAGACTACCCCATAGTCGTCACACGGTGTTGGCAATCCTGAAGGACTATAAGCTAACCCATGAATGATAGCTACTGTGAGTACAAAACAATAATACTGACATAAATGCAGAATAATCGGTTGAAATTCCATAAGGTTCAAAACATCTAAATTACTGATAAAATATATCATCTACAGAATTGAATATTATCTGAAAATCTAGTCTGAAAAAGCATCTAACTAAATCTGTCTAAAAATAAAGTTGATGGGATAATTTCCTAACTAACTCCATCTACTAAAATACTGCTAAGCTAAAGTACTGAAATAAAAGCATATCCCCGATAGATAAGGACTTACTGCTAAATCTACTATTGCTGGCTGAATCTGGCTTAGTACGGTCTGGAACCTGAGCGTGTGAACCTATGATATGAAACATCATAGTGCAAGAAACGGGTATGCTATCACTATCTGGGACTGTACTGGTAAGATGAATGCATGGGTTCATATGCATGATCAATAACTAACTGAATGATATGCAAGATCTGGATTAGCATACATGGAGGATCTGTAACAATTGAACATACTGTGCATACTATGATTGAGTATACTGGAAACTAAATCTGATAACTGATAACTGAATTACGATTAACTGAGAGACAGTATCTGACAGTCCTGATTTGTAGAACTGAACTGAGTTCTATTCTGGAGACTGAGATCGAAATTAAAACTTTGGAAGGTAATCATCTAACTGACATGACCCAAATAAGCTAAGATAACTGAGCTGGGGTCCCATCTGTAACCCTAATTAGAAGGGTGTCAGTACCGTGCCACTGGTAAAGACAAGCTAGAGAGTAACCCTCTACTGGTAGGTTCTCTAAATGAGAATGGTGGTACCCTCTACTTACAGGTAGAGCACCTAATCAATCCTCAACTGACAGGTTTAATGTATCACCCTACGCTGGCTACATAGTTATGGAATGCAAGGATTGCTTTTAAGGATCACACCCTCTGTTGGAAGGTGAGCCCCCATTCTTGGGTTCACTCGATGCTAAATCCTACTCCTAACTAAAAGACATTGAACTCTTATACTAGACTGAAATGGACTGAATTCATTAAGATTACTGAGTTTATCTAAGTTCTGTACCTGACTAAATTCTACTGAGTTCTATAACGGACTAAGAGTACTACTGATCGTGACATGATTGATAATATTCTGTAACTGACACTAGCTCTAGGTAAACAACTAAATTTCTTGTATTAAATACTCTCAGGACTCGATAGCCTAAAAATTAAAGAAAAGCATAATCTTGAATAACATAACAATGTTCACTTGGTGAAAATTCATTCATAGAGACATTCCATCAAACATTTGTAATGTATTAACTTGTACATGAATGGGGAATACATGTTAGTATGCTATAATGACATTATTTCATTCTCACAGACAATTTATCAAACACATAAGAAGCGTACTTGGTTCATCAAATCATAAACACTTAGGGTTAACATGGTTAGAACAATCAACTTATAAATTGAAGAGTTTATCATGAATACCATGTAATTCAACACATACTAGTATGAATTCTTAGAACTTGTATTCTAAATCAAAGATTAAAACTCAAACAACATCATGAATATGAATTCAACCTAATTCAAACATGGAAATCATAAATCATAAATCTTGTATATTTAAAAAGGATTCTTCGGTTCCATGGAAGGTAAGGATCCATGGATGAACATCTAACATACCTTAATTTGATGAGTTCTTGGAGAAATTCTTAGGATTGACTTTGATTTTTGAGATCTAGGGTTTTCTTTCTTGAGAGAGAATTATCTTTTGATTTTGTGGAAAAGTGAATAATGAAGGGTTTTACATGTTTTTAGAGCATAAATACCACATCTGGGTAGAATAAAATCCTGGGAAAAAAGTGTTTTAACCTTGGGAGCAACTTTAATTTTTTGAGAAATTTTCTTATTTGGACCCCTGGCGTGATGCATCGCTATCGTACTAGGCATCTGGAAAATGATGACTCAGAAATTGCATGGTGGCGCGACGCGATGGTATCACGTTGCCACATTATTTGTGAACTGGAAGTGCACCGTGATGCGGTGGAAATGCGTTGGCATACTAGAAATTAAAATCTGTGAACTGTGTCTATGGCGTAATGCACCAATATCGTAGAGCAACACTGAAAATTGACAATTACTATTCTAACACACTCCGCGATATGCTACTGGCCTGAATGACGATGTTTAATGACTGAAAATTAAAATTGCCATAACTTCTTAGTTGGTTGTCGGATTTAGGTGAATTTTATATCATTGGAAAGCTAATTGAATTTCCTATGCAATGCAGGCTCAAATCTGAAAATTACTAAGTATTCTAAAATTTTATCTAGGATAACTCATGTACTGAGGGTTAATCTACGCTAGGAAAATACAGGGTATTACGAAATAACACCACAACTACTCTTTTTACTATTGAAACACAATCCAAATTAAAATATCCCAAGGCAGAGAAGTAATAGAGCATGCCAATGGATACAAGAAAACCAAAAACAAAATTACACCTATTTTGATATGAGAAAAACACAAAGAATTATGGTGAAACATATAAACCATAATTTTTTACCCACACCCATGATGGAAAAAAAAGGGTGCCCAGAAAGAGATTAAAAAAACCATTCTTTAGTTATAATTATCAAATAAGAAGTGAAAGAACACAACATAGTAGCCATTTTGACTGAGTAAATAGAAAGGATTGTTACAATATATGGCTATTTATTAACCGCACCCATGAACAGAAGCTAAAAGGGTGAGTAGAAACTAAAAAAATTGAAATGTTTAACTATAATTAGGGAGAAAAAAGAGCAAGAAAATAACATTTAAACCTATTCTGATACGAGGAAAAACACAAAGGAATGTAGTGAAACATTTAACCATATAGTATTTGTTGACCACAACCGTGAATAGAAAATAAAAAGGTGGCCAGAAAGAGGAAAAAATCCAATCTTTTACTATAATTTGCCAGCAAAAAGTGGAAGAAAATAACATTGTACCCATTTTAATATGAGGAAAACAAAATAGAAAGGATTGTTATAATGTAAAGATATTTGTTATCCACACCCATGAACAGAAACAAAAATGGTGCCAAGAAAGTAACAAAAAAATCCAATCTTTAACTAAAATTAGTGAGCAAAAAGAACAATAAAACAACATTTAAATCCATTTTACATGAGGAAAAACACAAAATATAGTGGTGAAGAATTTAACCATATAGTATTTATTAACCACAACCATAACAAAATTTAAAAGAGTGCCAAGAAAGAGACAAAAAATTCAATCTTTATCTATAATTAGAAGTTAAAATCAATTTCGATATGGGGAAAAACACAAAGGATTGTGGTGAAGCATCTCATCATATAGTATTTGTTAACCATAAACATGAACAGAAACAAAAAGGGTGTCAAAAAAGACAAAAAGAATCCAATTTTTTTCTATAATTAGGAAACAAAACCAACCTAATTTTTCTGAACCAAACCTTCTTCCAACAATATCAGTGACTCCATCACCACACTACCATAGTTTTAAGAAGATAAGGCTTTGTCACACCTCGCCCAACCCAGCCCCACTGGAAGACTGCCCTGCCACGCATTGTAAACTAGACTCACACTGCACCTGTTACACCCCATTGCTATTCTTAGTAGCTAGACGACAAAGAGACGATAACTGACCAACCAAAAATTAAAAATTTCATACTGAATTACCGAGTTGTATAAATAAAAAAAATAACAGATTTGGATAGTAATAAAATAAATTTAGAATAATTTTGGAAGAAGAGAGCAGCCCGTAGAATTGAACATAATCATACCTCAAATTGATGATTAGGGCATATTATTAGATGCAATAACCCACAAAATTAAAGAAATAATTGGAAAATTTGCTCCCTTATTGTAAAATTGCTGTGTATATTGCAGTTTGTTTTGCGACCAGTCACTGTATTTTGTTTGAGGATTAAAAATAGCGTCAACAATGTACAGTATTGGTCGTATGCTAGAGAGGCTTGAAAACATCGAGCAGTTGATATTATAATTTGTTACCTTAATTTATTAGAAAGTTAATTAAAAGTAAAAAGAAATTGGTGCATATTAAGTTTAGTCAAAATAAAATAGATTGTTAAAATTTTCTTTTGGCATTACTTTTTTGTGCTCAAATCTCCTATTTAAAATTTGGGACCGATTAAAAAATATTAGGGATCGAATTTTGTACCTTCGTAATAAAATATAATATTAAGGACCAAAATTTAATCTCATCCTAATAAATATACTTTTAGTGATCAAAGTATTGTCTCATCCCTAAATGTTAGTCGTAAATAGACCTTTTTTTTGGTGTGAAAGGTGTGAGTTGGGCAACTTGTTTGCAAAGAGATTGTGTTCGGGCAAGGAGGTCTTTTGTGCGGGGACAAAAAGAAACATATCCATTAATAAATTCACGCTGAGGCTTGAATTTTGCTGAATATCATTTGTAATGGAGTCTCTTTTTACACCCATATGAAAATGATTCCTGACATACGAACTATGATTGTGGCTTGCATTTTAGACCACATCCCTTTTAATGTCGATCGAATTGTGATAACTGAGATGAAATTCTTCAATATCCAAGGTGGTACATATATTTCTTTCCCATCTTTGATTACAGAGTTATGCAGACAATCAAGAATTGAGGAGTACCTGAGAGTTACATGGGTGTGCCCAGCATCTCCATCTACCTTCTAAAAATTAGAGGTAAGAAAAAACCGAGTAAGAGCAAAAAAAGAAAGATCGATTTGGGTAAATCAATATCTCAGGAGTTAGAGTTTTGCTGGCCATCCACAGCCAACCCCTTTGATGATACTTTTGATGAGATGAGAGCCATTAAGAAGCTTATGTCCGTAATACCCCAAGGGCTGGGAGATCCCTCTACTACCCGCCACTCTTATGTATCTCGCAATGACTATGATAAGTACCATGAGGATAAAAAAAAACAGGGGTCTACCCTTTCTAGGCTTGATATATCATACTCATCTTTGGTGGAGTCGCACTGAGAGCTTTGAGCTTCACATAGGAAGATGGTCAAAAAGAAGAAGAAGAGAGACAAATTCTTAAGAAAGATGTAGAAGGGAGTAAAGGGCATTTTAAAGGTCCAAAAACCTTGAGCTATACTACTTTTCTCCCGAGTTGAGAGTGATTATGGGGCCTTAGCCAATAGGTCAGATCCTAAGGATGTAGGTGGTAATGCAGTGTCTGAGAGTGAGAGCAGCTCTTGATGCAGTTTTAGAGAGAACCCTTATCCCTTCTTATGCTTTATTATTTATACAATGAGGACACCACAAGCTTTTAGTTGGGGGTGCCTATCTCTCTTTATTTATTTATTTAGGCTTGTATTATTGACATTTCTAGATATTTTGATGTTCTTTTGGATAATTTCTATTTTTATTTAGGTTGTAATATTTAGGCACTCTTATGGTGCCCATATTTTCATGTATTAGTCATTTTGTTTATTTTTAGATTGTTTCTTTATCTTGATTTTTCTTGTGATGATACTGCATGAGCTTTTCTCTATGATAGATTGAGTGACGACTTTCTTAAGGGAAAAACTTTGTGATTGGGTTTTTAGCCATGGATGCAGGGGAAGTCTAAGGCATCAAGGTCACAAATGCAAGGAAAGTCTGAGTACCTATGGCATTTTGAATCTGGGATTGAACTTTTACCTATGGCGAACCAGAGTAACCATATGATTTGCCCATATGAAAGCCAAAATATGAGACGAAGTCTTGAGTTGGTGCCATAATTAGCAAATTTTGTGTGGTGAAAATACAAAGAAAACACCCCCCCTCCAAAAAAATTTCAAAAATCAAGGGCATGGACGTGAGTAACCTTGTAACAAAACTTTTTCTCTTTTTGTAACTACAAAAATTTTAGTTTGTGAAAATTGGTAGATACTCCATTTTTTTCTCTAGTAGAAGGGGAAATTGAGCCTCTTTGTAGAATTTGCATGCCATGTGTGAGCTTGTTTTTCCAAATATCATGTGTCCTTGTACCACACAGAACTTTCCCCATTAGTCTCTCAAGTGTAATTTTGAATATACTTGGTTAGTGAGATTATCTTAGGCCATCTTTGTAACATTGGAAGTCCACTTTAGCCTAAAAGTCTCTCCTTGCATAGATGTTATACCTAGTCACCCACTTGGATCCTTTGGACTTTTTTTTTACAAACATATTACAATCCATGATCCTTTCAATTTTTATTTCTCTTTTGAACCCTACCCTCCTTGAACTTGAAATTTCAACTTGAGGCTAAAATCCTAAGTTAGGGTGCTGAAGATTAAAAGAGGTAACTTTGGGCCACGAAGTTGTAAGTGAGTGCCAAAGGGATTAAACATTGAGAACAAATGAATAAGAAAAATAGAGGATCCAATAAAGGAAAGTGGACAAAAAAGGGTGCAAGAAAAGAAAAATGAAAAGAAAATGGGTGAACCAAGGAAATAAAAATAGGCACATTGGTAAGAAGTGAAAACAAAAAAGAAGTAGCCCATGATCAAAAGTTGGATAAAATAGTTTGATATATATATTCAAGGAGGGTATAGCCAGTTTCTCCTAAATGATATCCTAAACTACCCCAAGCTTATATTACCAGCTCAAAAAGACCTTCGAGATCTCTAACCATGTGTATTCATTATAGTGGCGATTGAAAATACGGGTAAGTCTCTGAAATCGTACTTGGTAGGATCAAGAGTCCTTCGGGGAAAGAGGGTTTTGCACTTAAATTCCTTGTTGCATACTTGATAACTTGGTGAGTGGAATTTTTCTTCTTGTGAGGAGGCATGTAAAAAAGTTGAGGTAGGTGATTTTGTCATCTCTAAAAAAATAAGGCAATAGGAATATGGTATAGTTGAGGGAAAAGGTGAGTCACTTCTAGAGTACTAGTGATTGTTGCATGGTTGCTCTTTAAAGTCTTTCGCACCCTTGAAAATTGTATTTCATATTGAGTAGTATTATGTAAATAGTGTTGCCTATGTTTGATGAGCTAGTTGTGGTAATGACTAAGCTTGGAGTCATTATGATAATTGGTTCATGTAATTTAGGCATAAATAAGCTTAGTGTCATGAAAAGAAGTAGTGTTTCTTGAGGAAAAGCAAAGCTTTAAGTTGGCGGTGTTGATGAGTGGTGAATTTACCACTTATTTGCACTCAACAATCATGTATGCTACTATGAATTAAAGGAAAAAATAAGACATGTTTGTGATTAAATGCACTAATTTTCAATTTTTTTGCATGTACACAAGTGATGAGATAGAAAGATAAGGTTTTGAGCTAAATAGATATCAAAAGAAGAGGAAATGTACACAACTAAAGACCCTGCACGAATAAGGCTTCGTTACAGCTATCACGGACAATCAATATTAAGTCAATTTCCACAATAGGATAGAAATTATCATGGTCATAGTAGCCACGATCGCCATAAATATGATCTGATCGCAGCTTAGCGGGATTTTGGCCTAGTGCAGTTTGGTAATTTCACTCAGCCAAACCCAATTCCTTTGAAAGGCTAAAACACTTTCTCTTTTGGGAATTCTAGAGTATTGAAACATTTTTAAATGTGAAGTTTAAATCCTAAATTGGGAAATAATTTTTATTTGATTTGGAGAGTTTGAATTTAGTAGTTGTGAAGAATGGATGCTTTGAACAATCCCTTTGATATATTTTTCTCTTTTTTTCATGAGTAACTAAACTTTCATTGTCTTGATATTATATTGAACTAAGGTGAAATTATCTATGGGTTGTGATGTATTTGTGCATATGCTAGTTTGTTAATGATAGGTTTTGCTATTTCTTAGTTAAATTAGTTGGTATTTGTAGGTAAAAGACTCAAATATCCAAAATGGGCTTGTGGGTGAAAACTCCAAACTCTTTAAAGCTCAACCATCCTTGAAAGAGGGGTTTGGGTGAACTTTTGGAACCCATATAATCCTTGAAAGAGGGATGTGGGTGACAAGGAGATAGTAGATAATTAAGGGATATAGTTTCTGAGTTTCACTATTTTTGATATAAGGGTGATTAAGAATTTGACTATATATTGGGCATCTTCCTAGAAATAGGGATGCCCAATTGAGGTAATGGGTGGTTGAAATTTGATACACTTATTAGGTGCCCAAACGGTCAATGAGTTAAATTCTCGAGGTTCTGTTGACAAACTAGACTTAAGGATCTTAGACCTAGCCTACCATATTATTTATAACTAGCAAGTACACTAACTCTTCACGCACCCATACATAACTTACCCTTAGTTAGACATAAACCAAAAATTCTTTTCATATCAAATTTAAATCACAATTGTTATTCACTTATTTGACTTGAGTTGTTGTTGACAAAACACATGACAAACCACCCCCACTATTTTTATTCATGCTTTTTGTTTTATTGATATTGTGGGTAGCTTATTAGTAGAATTTAACACCCATAGAATTAGAAATGTAATTTCACTCCTCGTGCATTCAACCTCAACAAAAGTTGAGCTATTAAAAAAAACCATCCTCTACTACTTTAAATGGTAGTGGTGAGTGTTATCAACTTGCACTACTTCAAAATATGTCACTAGAGTGAAAGGCTTGTTTACTTATATACCTGATATCTTTCTTGTATTTTACCAATGTGGGACTCCTACATTAGGTTTTTACATACACATGTCTTATGGTCATAGTAACCTCGCTGAGGTTTACTCTATCGAATGGAATTTTCCTAGACTCAAGACTGAGGTTTGCCCTGCCGTATCAAGATTTTCCTAAACTCAGTTTGAAAACTTTCCCCCATCAAAAAGGCTAACACAAGAGTAGCTCTGATAGTATTTATAATGGCCCATCCCGCTAGTGATATTTTCTAATCTAGGGCTAGACCTGCACGACTTTAAAAAGTGTCACTAAAGTGAAAAGCACGTTAACTGACATATCCAACATCTCTTTTGTGTTTTGTAGATTTGAGACTCCTTATTCTAAGTTGGGGTATTATAATAATCATATGACAATACAACATAAAAAAAAAGGATGCGATTGATACTTTGAATGTATTAAGCATGTGAGATATGCAAGATATAAAGTAAAACTAACAATATGGAAATAATGATATTATATATTTAATGAAAACCAAATGCAAGAGTTGAATGTATATGTATATAAATATATATATAAATATATATATATATATATGCAATACCTCGTGCTTCTACCCTGCTTAAAATCATTTTAGAAATTTTAAAAACTTGTTTCAAAGGTGAATCCACTTTTATACATGTGGTATTTTCAAGATTTTCACTTTTTATCATGTTGAAAATTGAATAAGCTTTCCATCAAAACCAAATTTGCCTAAATCTGACTCCCAAGCAAAGAGTTAGATCCTTTTTAGTAAGGCAGTGTGCCACCAGATCCATGAACGCATCGCAGAGCAGGCCAAAATGGTAATCGTAAAAAACCAGTAAGCCTTCACGATTATGGTGCATCACACCAAGGCTAAAATTCAGAGTTTTCAAATTCCAGTGACACGGCGCGATAGCGCTGCATCACCCTGCGATCCAGGTTGGGAAATTTTCACATAATTAAAATACGGATCCAAGGGTTAAAAGGGTAAATTTCTCACCCCTATATATACCCAGTAATATGTGATTCAACCATAATTCACCCAAAATATATTGTTTCTCTCAAGAAAAAGTTGGGGTTTTCAATTGGGGATTCAAATCCAAGACTCAAATTCAAGAATCTCTCTATCAATCTTCGTAGAATCAAGAGCTAAGGAATGCACAGTGTTCATTCATGGATTCCTTTCATCCATGAATCCCAAGAATCAAGTTTTAAATCTTGTATTGTGAATATTTTATTGTCGGTTGATTATGTTTATGTGATTATGGTTGTATGATTCCCAAGTTGGAATCTTTATGTGTTGTTCATGAACCTATGCTAGTATGTGGTCTGAAATATGTGAAATTTAGTTGAATTATGGAGTTTTGTTGTATTAATTTGATGGTCATGCCTATGCGCTAAGTCATGCATCCTAGGTGTTTGATAAAATTCTTAAGAGAATAGAAATTATGCATTATAGATTAATTGTGACCTAAGTGATAAGCGTATACTTTACCCTATGACCAAGAATGACTTCCATGATATTGTGTGCATTATGAATAGTTCAGGGAATGTCCATGAGAATAGGTTTATGAAATTATGACATATTTATATGCAATTTCATTTATGTACAAGACTATGATAACCATGTGCTTCATGAAATCCCCAAATTAGTGTATTATGAATTGTTGATATTGGTCATATCTTCAAGAAGTGTCATGTCCTATATTTTCATGCTATCGAGTCTTAGGGGTACTTGTACCCAATAATTTTGCTGTCTGCTTAGAGCCAGTGTCATGATTTCACGATACTTTTAGTCAAGCCATGATCCTTAGAATTCAGTCAGTCTCATGACTCAAGAAAACTTAGTAAATTCAGTGTTAGTCTAGTCCTACTCAGTAATCTCAATAACCTTAGTGGTTTCAGTAACATCGGTACTCAGTAATCTCGATAACCTCAGTATTCCTAGAAATCTCAATAACTTCATTACTCTCCGTCAGTCCTCAGATCTCATTAGTATTCCATCGGTTAATGGAACTCAGCGAATTCAGTATAGCTCCGCTAAACAATACCATTAGTATAAGTTCAGTTTAGTTAATCAATTCAGTGTCTATTTAGTTGGGAGTAGTATTTAGCACCGAGTGAACCCAGAGATGAGGACACACACTGTCAGCCAGTAGAGGGTGTGATCCTTAGTAGTAATCTCTGTGTTCCAGAACAATGTAACCAGTGTAGGTTGAGATGCACCCTACATATTTAGAGATTTATACATCTCATTTGAGTTTTCTACTAGGAGGGATTGATGGAAGAGATCCCTGTTAGAGAGGTTATACTCACAACTTATCTTTACCCATGGCATGGTACTGACACCCTTCCATCTGTGGTTACAGGTTAGACCCCAACAGTTCAGTTTCAGGGCATGTCTATTAGATGATTACCTCCCACAGTCTAAGTTCAGATCCAGTTTCAGTAAAAGAACTCATTCAGTTCTACAAAAATCCAAGACTATCAGATACAATCAAATCAGTACAGTACGGAACCCAACTAGTTCTATCAGTATTAGAACTATTAGATACAGTCACTCATGTTATCAGTATTCAGACTCAGTAATTATGTTATCACAAACTCAGTTAATAGTATATTAATTATATGAAACCCATGTTATCAGGATTCATTTTTAGGACTGTCAGATATAGTCAATCAAACAAGTTCTTCATAATCAGAATTGTCAGAAACAGTTATTTCTTTATCATTAATATGATATTTGTTCCCCAGTATTCAGTAGACTCAGTCATTCAGTATCCCAGTATATATACTCTGATATCAGTAAATCCATGTTATCTGAATTCATGAGTTAGCATTTTCACGATCTCAGTTATAGTTATGTATTCATGCATGTATTCTCACGTTCATGTAATATAGTCAGTTATTATTGTTCATGCATATGAACCCTTGTATTTATCCTACCTCACCTGCATACTAGTATATTCGATGTACTAACACATTTGTGCTATGGTGTTTTATACCATAGGTTTAGAAGCACGAGTTCCTGAGCATCCTTAGTAGATTAGACGTTCTGCAGTTAGACTAGAAGAGAGTCCTCATCATTTAAGGATAACATAATTATTTTATTACTTTATTATTTCAGTAGTTCGGAGTTCGTTGGGGACATGTCCCATCAACTCTACAATTTTTAGACAATTTAAAGACTTTCAGACTATAGCATGTTTCATATAGTTTATCTTGGTTTTGGGTATTGTCATACCCCATTACAGATATTGTATTATATTCAGTATTAGTTTAGTTTTTAACCTTACGGCCTTACAACTTATATTCGCATATTTATAATGTATTATTCAGTGCTCAGTTATAGATATCAGTCATGGGTTGGCTTGTGGTCCTTCGGGGTCATAAGCATTATGTAGCATTCCGAGTACTTGATTTGGGGCATTACAAACTTGGTATCAGAGCCTAAGGTTCAACAGTGTCCTAGGAAGTCTGAAAAGCAGTATCTAGTAAAGTCTTGTGCGTGGGTGTGTTTTGTACCACACTTATGTGCAGGAGGCTATGAGATGTTTTAGGAACTATTTCCTTTCTATCATGTTTCAGATCATGCTATAGAATAGTTCTCTAATAAATTCATGTAGGTTCTCATCATGCTCCACTCATGTCAACTCCACCTTACTTTCAAGGTAACAGAAACATTGAAGCTCAAGGTCCTAGGGGTTGGGCTTTCTTAGAAAGTCCCCGCAGATAGTTATGGGATTGACCAGAGGCTCAAAAGTATCTTATCAGTTCTGTTATGTTCAAAGTTGTACACATATCATTCATGATCATGATAAATCATTCGTGAACAAAAAATTTGATATGCCATCAGATCCCATCTCAGAATCCTATGATAGTATATGACCTAGAGTTAAAGGCATGAACCCAGGAGTTTAGAAGTAGTAGATTTGGGATAATGTTATCCAAATTGAGCAGATAATGTATTCATGGAGGTAGTTGTGCCAAGGTAGACCAGTAGGCTTGAACAGTGCAAGCAAGAATTTAAGATTATTGATCTAAAATTTTGTATGAAGGTGTGAATGTGAATTAGGAGAAGCAATATTAGTAGTATATGAAGAAAAAGCAACAGATGATGTGTTTACTAAGGCAAGCATATGTCGAACAGAGTGTAAGTATATGATGATGATTGAAGTTCGATTTAGAGTTTAGTAAAGTTTTCACAGACTTATGATGATGGATTAAAGCTAAGGGGGAGATGATAGATCAAGTTACCAATTCAGTCTCTCAGATTCCATTAGTAGTACCAGTACATATAGAAAAGCAGTAAGGGAAGATGATTCTCAATACATCCTTAACTCAGTGTAAAATTTGGTACTTCAGTCCGCATGTTGCCTACGCATGCTTCACATCTCAGTTCATGAACCCAACTTATATTCATATATTTTACATAGAATCATGTACGATTCCAGTTCCTAGCATAAGGAGTTCAGTTCTATTTCTCTCAGTAATACAAATCTTATCCCACAAATGCAGAAAACTCCAAACTCAGGTTATGCAACTAATGACTCATGTACACATATCATGCTTTACAGTATACTCAGCTTTCATGGCTCATTCTATGCCTCTACTGATCAGTAAAATTCAGACTATGTTACGCATATCCTTAGTTTAGACCTCTTGGTGAGTCCATGATATTTATATTCTATTATTTAGGCTTTAGTCAAGTGTCAAGTTTAGTTAGTGTCCATTCATGCTTCAGGTCCTCCTTATTTAACACGTTAGTGAGCTCTCTTTGTGAAAGTACGGTAGTGATGGGAAGTTGCTTAAAGGGGAGAGAGTAAATATTACATGTTAAGAGAAGATTTCTACATGTTTGTTTAACATGAAGGTGTTGTTATGAAGATAGGCTTGAATTTCATGTTAGTGTGCAAGTAAATGGCTAGCAAAAGGTTGTATTTAGATATTGGGAAAGTACAGAGTGTGAGTATGCATTCAGATATTTGACTTATGTCAGCCCCCATCGTTAAACTATCAAAATTCAGTTGCCATCTCAGTTATAGTTTCAGTATTCAGTACTCAATAATCAGTGTTCAGTCTCAGAATTTAGTAGCTCAGTACCAGTATAAACCTTAGTTATGATAAACTAGTATTCAGTCCCAGCTACAGTTTTAGTTACAGTTACAGTCTTAATTACCATCTTATATATAATCTCAATCTCAGTCCTAGTTCAGTATATAGGTCGGTAACTCATTTTAGTTTTTAGGTTTACTTGACCATAGCGTACAGTTATCAGCTACTCAGTTATCAGCCTTCCAGTACCTCAGTTTACAAGACTATTCTAGAAATATGTTGTACTCTTGGTGTTGCATTCTCAAATAATACAATTAACCATAGTTAATGCTCAGTATCTCATGTCAACCAGTCAGTCGTTATCTCCTATGTATAATGCTCTACAGTTGCAGTCAAATTATTCAAGACTAAGTACGATTTCATCTTGCAGACCCAGTATTCAGCTATCAGTTATTCCGTTAGTCAGATAAGTTAGTATGTTTAGGTATTTGTGCTCAATACTAATGCAAATATTTTCAGTAGTCTATATGAAGAAGAAGTACTTCAGTTAAGTATAAGTTTTAAGTATGAGTTAGATTGATCAGCCAGTAATTCATTTTAGCAATCAAATAATAAGTTTGTATAGTGTGCTTTCCCATCTTT
Source organism: Capsicum annuum (assembly GCF_002878395.1). Classification (NCBI taxonomy): domain Eukaryota; kingdom Viridiplantae; phylum Streptophyta; class Magnoliopsida; order Solanales; family Solanaceae; genus Capsicum; species Capsicum annuum. The sequence goes on from NC_061111.1 coordinate 143,049,132, forward strand.
CCACGTAGTCCTACTATAAAAAATTGGAGGAATGTAAGTATTCCAGGATAGAAAGTCCCAGTAGTTCTGAGATAAGCTCAGTTTATGTATCATGCTTCAGTTTCAGATCCCAGATATTTAGTTAAGACTCAGCTCATAGACGCCTTGTGCATCACTTCAGTTTCCTCAGTGACTCAGCCAAGTCAGTATTCTTCGAGGGATATAGTACCCTAAGGGGGAGATACACTATGAAACCCCAAACTTTCATGACAAAAACATACCGCTCTTTTCTCGTAGCGAATCAAGTTTGGAGTAATGGGTGCCCATAGGTTGACCCTCTAGCTCTAATCTTGGTTGTATGCCACATATTCAAGGTACTTAGTTCAGATCACGATATTCAGCTCATGTATCACGTTCTAGACCAAATTATATTATCATGTTTCCCCTTATGCATATTTAGTAATTAAGCTTAGAATCAGCCCAAAGTAATAGCTTTTCTTAAGCTTATCCAGTTTCAGGTTCAGGTTTCAATTACAAATGAGGTATTCAGTTCCATGATCAATTTTTATTTCAAACTTGGTATTGTTACCCTTACATGTTCAGTCCCATGTTTATGAGTTGGTTCAATCATGTATTCACACATCAGATATGCGCGATCAGCTTATCAGTACTCTAAGTCATGCATTCATGTATCAGCTCAGTCATAAAATCATGCATCAGATATGCATGCTCAGTATGAATCTTAGTAATGTCAATCAGGTAGTCATGTTTCAGTTGATCATATTTAGTATGTACTTTAGCTTATCGTTTCTCCCATTTAAATCAGTCTCATTCAAGGAAGAATGTTCCTAAGGAGGAGATATTGTTATACGCCGTGTTTCTACCTAGCTTAAAATCATCCAAAAAATTTTAAAGACTTATTCAAAGATGAATCCACTTTTATACATGTGGTATTTTCAAGATTTTCACTTTTAATCATGTGGGGAATTGAATAATCTTTCCATCGAAACCAAATTCTCCAAAATCCAACACTTGGACGAAGAGTTAGAGACTTTTTAGTAAGGCAGTGTGCCACCTGAGCCATCAACGCATCACGGAGCAGGCCAAAATGGCAATCGTCAAAATCCAGAGAGCCTCTGTGACTATTGAATGTCGTTCCAAGTCTGAAATTTAGTGTTGTCAAATTCTAGTCACATAGCATGAATGCGCCGCGTCGTGCCAGGGGTCCAGGTCGAGAAATTTTCACAGAATTAAAATATGCATCCAAGGGTTAAAAGGATCAATTTATCACCCCTATATATACCCAATAACACGTGATTCATCCATAATTCACCAAAAATATATTGTTTCTCTCAAGAACAAGCTCGGGTTTTCAATTGTGGATTCAAATCAAAGACTCAAATTCAAGAATCTCTTCGTCAATATTCGTAGAATCAAGGTCTAAGGTATGCACAATGTTCATTCATAGATTCCTTTCATCCATGAATCCCAAAAATCAAGTTTTAAATCTTTTATTGTGGGTTTATTATGTTCATGTGATTATGGTTGTATGATTCCCAAGTTGGAATTTTTATGTGTTGTTCATGAACCTATGCTAGTATGTGGTCTAAAACATGTAAAATTTAGTTGAAATATGGAGTTTTGTTGTACTAATTTGATGGTCATGCCTATTCCCTAAGTCATGCATCCTAGGTTTTTGATAAAATACCTAAGAGAATAGAAATTATGCATTATAGATTAATTGTGACCCAAGTGATAAGTGTATGCTTTACCCTATGACCAAGAATGACTTCCATGATATTATGTGCATTATGAATGGTTGAGGGAATGTCCATGAGAATAGGTTTATGAAAGTATGAAATATTTAAATGCAATTCCATTCATGTACAAGACTATGATAACCATGTGCTTCATGAAATCCCCTAATTAATGTATTATGAATTGTTGATGTTGGTCATATGATCAAGAAGTGTCATGTCCTGTCGGTTTCATGCTATCGATTCCTAGTCGTACTTGTACCCTACAATTTACAGTGTTCCTAGAGCCATTATCATATTTTCACGAGACTTTCAGTCAAGCCACGATCCTTAGAATTCAGTTAGTGTCATGACTCAGGAAAATTCAGTAAATTCAGTGTTAGTCTAGTCCTACTCATTAATCTTAGTGATCTCAGTTGTCTCAATAACATCGGTACTCAGTAATCTCGATAACCTCAGTATTCCCAAAAATCTCAATAACTTCAGTACTCTCCGTCAGTTCGAAGATTTCAGTAGCATTCTGTTAGTCAACGGAACTTAGTGAACTTAGTTTAGCTACGCTAAACAATACCATTAGTTTCAGATTAGTGTCTATTCAGTTAGGAGTAAGATTCGGGACCGAGTAAAACTAGGGATAAGGACACACACTGTCAGCCAGTGGAGGGTGTGATCCTTAGTAGCAATCCCTGTGTTCCAGAACTACGTAGCCAGCATAGTTTGAGATGCACCCTACGCGTTTAGCGATTTATACATCTCATTTGAGTTTTCTACTTGGAGGGGTTGATGGAAGAGATCCCTGTCAGAGAGGGTATACTCATAGCTTGTCTTTACCAGTGGCATAGTATTGACACCCTTCCAGCTGGGGTTATAGCTTGGACCCCACCAGTTCTGTTTTGGGGCATGTTGGTTAGATTATTACTTCCTATAGTCTCAGTTTGAGATACGGTTTCAGTAATAGAACTCAGTTCAGTTCTACAAAAATCCAAGACTATCAGATACAATCAAATCAGTACAGTAGAAACCCAACTAGTTCTATCAGTATTAGAACTGTTAGATACAGTCACTCATGTTATCAGTATTCAGACTCAGTAATTATGTTATCACAAACTCAGTTAATAGTAAATTCATTATACGAAACCCATGTTACCAGTATTCAGTTTTAGGACTATCAGATACAGTCAATCAGACCGGTTCTTCATAATCAGAATTGTTAAAAATAGTCATTCCTTTATTAGTAATATGACATTAGTTCCTCAGTATTCACTAGACTCAGCCATTTAGTATCCTAGTATCAGTACTCAGATATCAGTAAATCCACATTATCAGAGTTCATAAGTCAACATTATCATGATCTCAGTTATAGTTACGTATTCATAAATGTATTCTCACGTTTATGTTATACAGTTAGTTATTATTGTTCATGCATATGAACCCTTGAATTTAGCCTACCTCACTTGCTTACTAGTACATTCAATAAACTGACGCATTTGCGCTATGGTGTTTTATACCATAGGTTTAGAAGCACGAGCACCCGAGCATCCTTAGTAGATCAGACGTTCAGCAGCCAGACTATCAGTGAGTCCTCATCATTCGAGGATAGCATGATTATTTCATTACTTTACTATTTTAGTAGTTCAGAGTTAGTTAGGGACATGTCCCATCATCTCCACAGTTTTCAGACAGTTTAGAAACTTTTAGACTACAACATGTTTTGGATAGTCTATCTCAATTTTGGGTATTGTCATACCCCATTACAGATATTGTATTATATTCAGTATTAGTTCAGCTTGAACCTTATTTCCTTATAGCTTATATTCCATACATTTATAATGTATTATTCAGTGCTCAGTTACACATTTCATCATGGGTTAGCTTTTGGTTCTTCGGGGTCATGAGCATCGTGTAGTGTTCTGGGTACCACATTCGGGGTGTTACAATATATATATATATACATATATATATATATAAACACTGATGGCTCATTTAAAATTTGATGTTTTGATAACTTAGTCAGAACCTATTTAAGCTAAAAACATTCTAAAAGTCTAGGTTCTAAAAACAAATCATACTAGTTCTTAATAAAACTTTATAAGCTTGGACATGATTTTGAAATATAACTAAAATATGTGAATTATACTTGAAATCCTACTGGTATTCAATTCTCATAAAATTACATCATGATGTATGTAAAATCTTGGGAAAACATTGTCTAATTGTATAGGGGGCATAACAAGACTGAAATTCAATAATTATAACTAGGAACCCTAATAAATACTTTATAGAAATTGATATTTGATAAAGTACTTTAGGATAGATGGTTTATAGGATACCCATTGCAGAAATCTCATATACCTTGATGGAGAGTTCTTGGAAGACTCTTTAATAATTAAAGCCTTAAGAAGAACCCTAGTTTTTTATTTGAAGGAATGCGGAGCATAATACCTTTTTTATTTTCTTAGTGTTAGAGAGTAATGAGGGAAAAAGAAATTCCTAAGTCCCTTTATCTCCTCCATTATAGGCCTTAAAATGGCATAGTTTAGGTCTAAAATTTAGGAAAATGATGAAAACACCCTTATTAAATTGTAGCTAATTTTCTAAAGACAGTCATCACAGATCTTGGTACAATTTGTACCATAAAACTTGTTGCCTATAAAGAAAAATTTAATGACATGACCCGACCTGGGGCCTTGTCGCAATGGGCGACCCAAGTCAGACTGGGTCTGGACACCTCCCACGTCACCCAACTCAACCACCAGCCGCCTGCTCTAAGTTGGAAAATTTTTTAAAACATAACAAGATAGCATAACATTCTAGATTACAGACTATGGGATAGGTCTATAATCGAGACCGACCCAACCCAGTCTGGCCATCCATACCAACCGTCCAACCTTATCCATCCAAACCAAACCATAGATCCAACCATAACCAAATAAGTTCCATTAGTAATCAAATATATAATCCTAAAATAAAAGAGGATGGAACAACCAACAATACAGTCAGTTCGTGTCAGCCCCAATACCAATACCAATGCTAAGGTTGACACCCAAACATCCCACCTATACCAACCCTTAGTAGTTCCGCAAAAGCCTCCAACCAAAATAATACAAAAATCCAGTTGGGACATGCCCCCAACCATAGCCAGAACTAATATCCATAAATAAATTGAAGTATGAAATAAAATCCATGAAACGGAGCATTCTAGAAATATTGAAGCTCACCACTTCAATCCAAAGCTAACCCCCTAATCTCTGAATGCTAAGAAGGAATGATCGATTCCTGTATCGCGCGGGGATACAGCCGCCCGATGATGGGATAGCAGGTGAACACTAGCATGAACTCAGGATAAAGATAAAATAATGTCATTTAAAAGACAAAGTAAAACCATCCATATGCCCACAACCATACATTTATATATAACCATGTCGGGAGAAAGAACCGGGTTTAACATGCATTTAAAATCTTTAACCCAAGTATGTGAAGCTTAACCATCCTAAAACCACCCACGGGATACATAGGTCTAGTGTAAGCCCCTGAATGGGCCTCGATGCGCGTAGCCGTATGAACCGAAGATACCATTAGAGTCGGGGATTCCTATGTACCCTTCACTCTCCATGATACATATGTACAGTGTACTTAGAGGACTCCCATGTACCTCATAGTATCATATAAGGTCACCATGACCTACCCCTCATATTAACAAATAAGAGTTTTGGGTGTTCGTCTATTGGACTCCCACCTTCATGGTTAGCTTTCACACCCCACATTATTGCTCAATTAAAACCATGTTCCAAAAAAACCATTATTCCACTATTATTAACCAAGGCTATTAGAGAGTGATATCTTCATACCAACTATAACTTGCAAGTATTGTGCTTACCAAACCTTTTAATGGTCAAGGGATTCCCATGTGCCGATAGACCATGTTTTCCAATTAACTTGGGGGATTTCCATGTACCTCACAAGTATTCATTACCATATTAACTTGGGGGATTTCTTTATACCCCACAAGTATGTTTATTAAGCCAAATCATTCTAAAACTATTTAAACCATTCAGGGTTGTATTACCAAGTTCAAACCATGCAATAGTTCCATTAGAAATCCAATTACATAGTGAAATCATTACCATAGGTATTTTATAAAACATATTGGAGGCATAGTATTACCAAAACCAAAATCCATTACCAATAACCATTCTATGCAATACAATAATAAAAAACAACCATTAAAACATAATTAAAGCATAAGAAAACCATAACCAAACATTTATAACTGAAACCCCCAAATTTTATTTGAAAACCCAAAATCGTACAACATTCAAACCATGAAAATATTGTATAAAATCATGCATTTAGTTGGAAAAGACAATGAGGGAAGAGAATATGCATTAAACAAGGAAGATGATGGAAAGAAAACACCAAGACAAGCCCAAATTTACTCCTTAAGATGAAACCCTAGCTTCCTTTGCCCAAGAACTCTAGAAAGGACTTAAGAGTGTTTTGTAAGTGTTTAAGAATAGAATAGTAGGAAAAATAACCTCCCAATAAGAATATAAGTTGTGGGGCCTTATTAGAATAAGTAGCAAAATGTCTAGATTACCCACTTTAACTGTATTTAATTCCTGCCATAGGGTGCGACTAACCCTTACGAATACTAAAATAAACTGAAATAAAGGAAACAATGCTTAAATTAAAGTCTTGGAACAATCGATGGATTAAAGCCCAAAGTTAAAGCACTTTGAACAATCATACTATGTTATTGAACTTCATTTGTTAACTTGCTTATCTTGGTTGTTGATTCATAGGGTTAATTACATGATCATGGTCTCCTAACCTCTAATAGTTTACAAAATTTTTACATTACAACTACATCATTAACTGGGGATGTAATAATCCAATTTAGTTATTAAAGCTATCATCCTACGTTTGAATCAAGTAAGGCTCCTAAGTACATCCTTGTCCTACGTGCTAAGTTCAATTCTTTAGTTTATAAAATAATAAAAACCATACTTTATTTAATCCCATGTTCTATCTCCCTATTCCCACTCCCGAGAACACAAGGTCGACAATATATGTATTTTATGGGTGATCAATTCATAAAATAATTAAAACAAAAATAAACAAACAACCAATAATTATAAGCAAAATTAAATGAATTTAATCAAAAACAATAGTCCTCATGTTCTTGGCTTTAACCTCGAAAAAAGGGTTTTTAGTCGATAATATTCATAATCATGATCCAAATAATCAAATCAATGATATGAATAATTAAAATCTAAATAAAAATTAAAAACCTAATAAGAAAAACAGCAGCCTCAACAATATTCTCCAATACATTCCAAAACCATCACACCGTTTCCACCGAATTGATTATTCAAGATTGTCCAAAATTGTCCACCACCATGTGCATATATATAAAATTTAATAGTACATGTGTGATTAGGAGATATCAAGATTATTCCCCTAATATTCCCATATGAAAATATATATTATATTACTATTGTACTTAATCCGAAGCTTTGTCCATGTATAAGTGGGTATGATATGAAATTTGAAGCGATGAAATACAGCATGCGACACACGGTGTATTGCTCCTAAATAAAGGGTGCGGCGCATGCTTATCGCATGCCTTTACTGGAATTGAATCTCTCAATATTTTCTAAGGAGCACTAAAATGGAGGGTGCGACGTGCACTCATCGTACACGCACACTGGAAGTTGCATCCAAAATTTTGGTTAAGTCTTTATCGTCCAATCTTCTATTCCTTGTAAAGTGGTGTATTTCCCATGGATTTTCATCATTTATATCATCAATATATCACCGTATTTAGCTCATAATGTTTACTACATAATCACACACCACGATTTAGAGATCATAACAATATAATATCCTCGACGACAAATAAAAAACATAAGCTAAGATAAGGCTAATTCGCAATGATCTTCACTTCTTGTTCCGACCCTAGACTTAATACAAATTAAAATTGTACCTTACAAAAAAGTTATTCCATTCATAATTACACATTTAAATCATTTGGAACAAATTAAACACATTAGAATTAAACGAAACCAACTAGACACGCAACTAGATCAATTTAATAAAATTAGTTCTCTGAATTAAACTCTAAATGATTCCATTAAGTACAAACTCGTTTGGAAAAAATGTTGAACATTGTATTCATGTCGTTGGACACTTAAATTCCTATTTATATCAATATTAACATGTTAAGAACAGAAATTGCTCTAAAAAAGGCTACATAAGCTAGAATTGTGATGCTAAAGTATATAAATACACCTAAAATCACCACCCCAAACTTAAAGCATTGTTCGTCCTCAAACATGTAACACCCCGAGTCTATGCCCCAGATTCTACACGATGCTCATAATCCCGAGGGACCACAAGCTAACCCATGAATAGTAACTGCTGCAATAACTAAATAATAATACTGTATTATGTGATAGTCAACGCGTCATGTCGAGTCTTTATCGATTCAATAAAATTTGCACTGGGAGCTAGGGAAAAATACTCGTCGATGTGATGGATTACATGGTGCATCAAGATTGTGTCGATCCACTAGTTTGAGCTTTCAAATGAGTTTCAAACGAAGTCTGAAAAATCCAAAACTTGTCCGAGAACTCCTACTAACATTCCTGATCATGAATTAACCTAACAATCAATATTCAAAGGTCATAAGGGTCGTGAAAAATGATCTCCAACTTACAAAGGATAAAATAACTCTAAGTATGAACACTTAGCTGAATTTTCTAAGTCTGGGACCCCTTACTAGCTTTTATAGGACTGAATCAAGCTTAGGATTTTGCGGGGTCTTATAATATCTCCCCCTTGGGAACATTCTTCCTTGAATGAGACTGGCTAAGCTGGGAATACTGATAGATTGAAATTAGATACTAGATTTGCATAACTGCAACATAATTTCATAACTGACACTACTGATATGCTGAAATTTCGTACTGAACATGCATATCTGATGCAAGAGTACATAGCTGAACATGATTTATGAATGCATGATTGGGATTGCTAATAAGATGAGTTTCTCATGCTGAACATGTATATCTGATGCATGAAATCACAACAGAATATGCAATGGTAACTGGTACCAAGTCTATAAAGAAAAATATGAGTATGGAACTGAGTAAGTTCAAGAAAAAATTGTTACCATGGGCTGAGTTTGAGTTTACGGAGAAGAGGTGAGGATACTTTGTCCACATATATGCTTCTTCCTAAGTAGCTCCCTTAACAGACTGGTTTTGCCAAAGAACTTTGACTAGAGGGACTTCTTTCTTCCTCAGTCTACAAATATGATAATCAAGGATTTCGACTGGAATCTCCACATAAAAGAGGCTGTTCTAAACGTCTATATTCCCTATAGAGACTACAACTTCTGGGTCACCTATGCATTTTTTATCTAGGAGACATGAAACACTCGATGGACTAAAGCTAAGTCTGAAGGCAACTCAAGCTCATAAGCTTCCTTTTTGAAATAGCTGAAAATTTGGTAAGGATTGACATATCAGGGAATGAGCTTCCCCTTCTTGCCAAACATCTTCACTTCTTTCATAGGAGAGATCTTAAAATACAAATAATCACTAATCTTGAACTCGAGATCCTTTCTATGCATATCTGTATACGATTTCTGTTGGCTCTGAGTATCTTAAGCCTTTCGCTAATCAACTAAAATTTTATTAAGGTATAAAATACCAAGTTAGGCCCTACTATTATGGTCTCACATACTTCAAACCAACCAATGGGATATCTATATCTCCTCCTTTAGAGCACCTTAAATAGAGCCATCTGAATGTCGAATGATAGTTGTTGTTATATACGAACTCAATCAAAGGCAAGTGGTCATCCCAACTACTTTTAAAGTCTATCGCACATGCTCACAGCATATCCTCTAAAGTCTAAATGGTCCTTTCTGCTTGATCATCTGTTTGATGGTGTAAAGCTTTACTAAGGTGGACTTGGGTACCAAGACCCTTCTGGAAGTCCTTCAAGAAATGAAAGGTGAACTATGTACCTCTATATGAGAATATAGATATCAAAATTGCATGCAAACTGACCAACTCTTTGACATAGAGTTTGGCATAGTCCTCCACTAAATTAGAGGTATGGACTGGTAGGAAATGAGCTGATTTGGTCATCCTATCTATAATGACTCAAATTGAATCATGCTGATGACGAGTACAAGGCAAGATCATCATAATATCTATGTTCACCTCTTCCCACTTCCAAGTGGGAATACTAAACTCCTGCATAGACCCACTAGGTTTTTGGTGCTCAATCTTAACCTACTGATAAGTTGAGCACTTAGCTACAAACTCTGCAATGTCTCTCTTTATCCCACTCCTCCAATAGATCTCCCAGAAATCATGGTACATCTTAGTGGCTCTTGGAAGAATAGAGTAATGCGCATCATGCAATTTATTAAGAATCCATTATCTCAGGTCATCTACACCTGGCATACATAGCCGAACTTGATAACATAATACACCATTTCCCCCTAGGGAGAAAAACTCTATCTTCTGATCTTTGACTAATTCTTTCAACTTAACTAGACTGGGATCCCTATCCTTCTTTTTCTTCACTTTGGAAACCAGGGATGATTCTGAACTACTCTACACCCATAGACTGCCTTGTGCTAAATCGGCTAAGCAAACACCTAGTCGGGCAAGATGATGAACTTCTTCGGCTAACTTCTTCTTACCATCATCCACATGAGCAACACTACCCATAAAAATCCTACTTAGAGATTCAACCACTACATTGGCTTTTCTCGGATGGTACAGAACACTCATGTCATAGTCCTTCAATAACTCCAACCACCTTCTCTGATGGAGGTTTAGGTCTTTTTGAGATAACACATACTGCAGGCTCTTATGGTCAGTGAACACATCAACGTGCACTCAATACAAATAGTGCCTCAAAATCTTTAAGGAAAATACTACTACTACTGACTCAAGATCATTAGTTGGATAGTTCTTTTCGTGAGGTTTGAGTTGTCTAGAGGTGTAGGCTATGAATTTACCTCTATACATCAAAACCCCAAACTAACCCTGGAAGCATCACAATACACAAAAAATCCATTTGAACTATTTGGTAGAGTTAAAATTGAGGCTGCAATAAATCCACTGAAATTTGACCTTCTTTTGAGTCAATCTAGACATAGGGGATGCAATAGATGAAAATCCCTCAACAAATCATGGTAATAGCAAGCCAAACCCAAGAAACTTTGGATATCTAATAGAGAGATGGGTCTATTCTAGTTTCTCACTACTTTGGTCTTTTGGGGATCAACCCTAGTGCCGTCACCGGAAATAATATGGCCGAGGAAAGCTACTGACCTTAGCCAAAATTTGCACTTATTAAATCTGGCGAATAGCTAATGGTTTTTGAGAGTATGTAATACTATCCTGAGATGGTCTGCATAATCATATTCACTGGGGAGTAGGCAAGGATGTCATCTATGAAGACTATGATGAACATATACAAGTACTTCTTGAACACACGGTTTATCAAGTCCATGAAAGCTGTTGGGGTATTAGTAAGACCAAAGGACATGACTAAGAATTCAAAGTGAGCATACCTAGTTTCAAAATCTATTTTTGGAATGTCACATTCTCTAACTTTTAGCTGATGATAGCCTAATCTGAGGTGTCTCTTAGAAAAGTAACTGGCACTCTTAGGTTTGTCAAACAAGTCATCAATTTTGGGAAGTGGATACTTGTTCTTGACTGTGACTTTATTTAACTGACGGTAGTCAATATGCATTCTAAAATAATCGCCTTTCTTACGCACAGATAGAACTGGTGTAGCTCATGGGGACACACTGGGTCTGACGAATACCTTATCTAGGAGAGCTTTCAACTATTCTTTGAATTCTTTGAGTTCTGTTGGATCCATTATGTATGGTAGAATAGATATAGGCTGAGTATATAGAAGAACGTTTATTCCAAAGTCGATTTCCCTTTTGGGTGGAACTCCGAGAAGATCTTTGGGAAACACATCTGCAAATTCACATGCTACTAATACTGACTCAACAGTAGGGATTTCTGATCTTAAGTCTTGGACACGAACGAGATGGTAAACACATCCCTTAGATATCATTTTTATTGCCCTAAGGTAGTAAATAAGTTGACCCCTAAGTGTTGAAGTACTACCCCTCCAGTCTAGGATGGGCTCATTTAGAAACTGAAATTGGATAATTCAATTTCTACAGTCGACTGAGGCATAGCATGAATGAACCTATTCCATGTCGAGAATAACATCAAAATTGGTCATCTCTAATTCAACTCAGTCTTCTAAAGTGACTTTCTGAGATACCATAATCAAAAAGTTCCTGTATACCCGCTAGGCTATGATAGATTTACCCACAGAGGTAGAGACTAGGAAAGGCTATGCTAGAATTTAAGTCAACAGCTATATAAGGAGTTACAAAAGACAAAAAATCTCCTAGATCTAGCAAAGCATAAACATGCAAATGACAAACTTATAACATACCAGTGACCAAATCAGGAGAACTTTCCTGATCTTGTTGGGACTAAAGTGCATAGAGTCAATTTGGACGTTGCCCGCTGGTGGCACTAGAAGCGACACCCTGCTGATTTGGGTGACCGGACTGAGCTACAAGGGTGGTTATGCTAACTCTGTGAACCCACTTAAAGAGATTTTCTGACTCTATGGGCTGGCTTGCTGCATCTAAAATATACATCACTGTCAGCTTTATAGACACCCTAATGGTTTCTGCCATACTTCTGGCAGAGAGAATTTGTTCGGGCATTGCTAACACTACCCTAGGATTTAGGTCCTGATGCGCTATCTCTATTATCATCTGTAGATTTTGGCATGGGAGCAATGGCTGAGGAAGGATATGGAACTAAGGATTTTGGACAGAACTGAGAATGATTCCTGTCCTCTAAGTTAGGCTAGACGAAGTTGAAACTACCTATTCTCGCTCTATTGTTCTCCCTCTCCTTCTCACTATTATTAGCCTCCTATATATGCTGAGCATGGACCATGAGCTAGGATATATCCATCCCCTTAATCAATATTATGGTCCTACACTCCTAACCACAGTATTAGACACGCCAGACACAAACTTACTCATCGTAGATCTGCTATCTGCTACCATATGAGGAGCATATTTGGCTAATTAACTAAACTTGAGAGAATACTCCTATACCGTCATGTTGCCCTACTTAAATTTATAAATTCCAAAACTATTGCTTCCCTTAACTCTAGCGGGAAGAACCTATTTAGAAAAGTAATAGAAAACTCCTCCCATTCTATAGGCCCTGCATCTGTGGCTCTCTCTGCTTTACACTATTTGAACCATGAGTGAGCCATATCCTGCAACTGATGTGCAACTAACTTGGTACTCTCACTAGCTATCACCCCCATAATATCTATAACTTTCTGTACCTAATCAAGAAATTCCTATGGGTCCTCATCTGACTTTGACCCTATAAAAGAAGGAGGGTTCATTTGGGTGAAGTCCGAAATCCTAGCTACAACAGTATTGTCCACTGGGTTGTCCGAAATGGCAACTGGGCATTTATTCTGGGCTGCCATAAAATAAGCTAAGACGGTGAAAGCTACTCTGAATTCATCGTGGGAGACATGTTCGTCCAGGGGATCTGGCTTGATGGGCTGAGGTGCTGATAGATTTCCAGTTCTCCTTTAGTTAGTCTTTTTGGGAGGCATGTTCTGTAAATGAAAAGGAGAGAATGGATTAGAATAAGAATTTAACTTGGGCTCATGCTCACTTGCATGACATGAATACTAAAAGAAGAGAAACTTTTCCTAAAATATCTAACAGCCTCCTATCGAAAAGTGTGGTGCGTTACACACCCATTCATAAGACTCTACAAGATGTGGCTTTAAGACTTCTTAGAACTCTGTTGAACCTTAGGCTCTAATACGTAGTTTGTAATGCCTTGAGTTTGTACCCCAAATGCTACACGGTGCTCATAATCCTGAGGGAAGACACGCTAACACATGACTGGAACCTACTGCAATTACTGAATAATAATATTATATTATGCAAAAATTAGGTAGAAACTTGCCATAAGGTTCAAAACTATAAATAAATATTGATTACTAAAAGATGAATACTGATATATCTGTCTGAAATACTCTAGTTTGATAAGCCTCCACTATCTAAAGAAGGGATTGATGGGACAAACCCCCAACTAACCCTGACTACTAAAAACTGATAAACTAGGATACTGAAGTAATAATCATGTTGTGGAACTATGAGGACTCACCACTAGTCTGCTGCTGATGGATCAAGCTTCTAAGTATGATCAGGAGCCTGTGCATATGAACCTATGATATAAGACATCATAGCACAAAAGAAAGGTCTGTGTTAGTACTTTGAATATACTGGTATGCTAAATGAGGTACGTTGAGATGCATGGGTTTATATGCATGAACAATATTGACTGAATAACATAAGTATAACTGAATGAAAGTATATGCATGAATACACAAACTGTAACTGAGGTCGTGAAAACACTGGATACTAAGTTCTAAATTATTGATTTACTGATATCTAAATTTATTGATACTGTATTAATGTTAACTGGGTAATTGTATCTGACAATCCTAATTCTATGGAACTATTCTGAGTTCTGTACTAAACTAAATGACTATATTTGGCAGTCCTAATTTTTGTAGAACTGAAATAAGTTCTATTTTGAAGAACAAAATTGTAATTGTTGGACGTAATCATCTTACCGAGATGTCCATTTCTAAATAGGCTGAGGTCCAACCTGTAACACCAGTTGGAAGGGCGTCAGTATGATTCCATGGGTAAAGACAACTGTGAGTTAACCCTCTCTGATAGGAAGCTCTTTCGTCAACCCTCGCTGGCAGGAAAACACATATGAGATTATCAACCCCAATCTGGAAAGAAGATATCTCAACCGATGCTGGCTATGTAGTTCTATAAATCAGTGATTGCTACTAAGGGTCAAACCCTCTGCTGGCAAGAATGCCCCTATTGCTCAGTTCTAGATCCTACTCTCAACTAAATAGACACTGAACTAATTCCTAGTTCATACTAGGCTTGATTGAACTGTTATTGATTATACTATCTAATTGAAATGAACTGAGTTTACTGAGTTTCCTTAAATGATGGAATACTACTGAATTCTGTTAACTGGTTGAATTTACTGAGGTCTAAACTGGATACTGAATTGGAATGGACTGATACTAGGTCTACTGAGTTTTTCTTGAGTTCTATAATTGACTGAGAGTACTACTAATCGTGACATTACTGAGATTATTCTTCAACCGACACTGGCTCTAGGTAAATTGCTATATTGTTGGGTGTTAAATACCCCTAGGACTCGATAGTATGAAAAGTAAATCACTGGATGACTTTAGTAGCATAATGGTACTAGCTTGCTAATAATACATTCACTTAGACATATTTGGTCAAACACTTGTTATACATGAGCTTGTGCATGTGAAATCACACAATAACATGTTATATTTGGACTAGTTTAATCATATAAGAATTTTGACAAACAATTGGGGGGCATGGGCATTTCACATATCAATAAACATGTATTAATATCATCAATTCTACATTCAGCTTCAAATTTAGGAGTTTGACATGTAGTTCACAAAAATTCAATTAACAATTAAACTAGTTTGCACGAAACTTGGGACAAATCATGGAATTAGATCACCATTAACATCATAATCATTAATACATTTGAGATCTAACATGAAATCCACGAAATCAATTAACATGTATTGAGAAAGAGTTTCTTGAAATCAAAAGGTGGAAGGAAACCCTTGGATGAACACTTCACATACCTTGGTATTGAAATTTGTGAAGAATGATGGTGTGTTCTTGAAGGCTAAATCTTGAATTAGAGATCCTAGGGTTTGCTTCTTGAGAAATTTTGAGAAAAATGAATGGATTTTGCCTTTAAAGAGGCTTAATTTTATGTTTTGGGGGATGACATAGGTGGGAAAAGACCCAATTACTATTGAGGATTCGGATTTTTAGTGACTGAAAACTGATTTAGGGAAGAGCAGACCGACACGCTGCATCATTGGCATCAACACGATAGACAATATACTGCGTCAAGTCTGCGTCGGTTCTCTAGGATTTGCACTAGGAGATGGGGAAAAATACTCATCAACCTGATAGACAATGCGGCGTATTGAGATCACATTGATCCACTAGTTTGATTTTTTAAAACTAATCTCCAACAACCAAATTACACTTTTTCATCCACTCATCACCTTTATTTTACCCTATCTCTTTTAAGCATTTTCATAAGAACATGGTGGAAGTATTGTTTATTACCTCATGAATCAATTATTTTCATTTTTCTCAATCATAGGAATATTCCTAACATATATTACATCACTCCCAACCACCACTCATCAAATATAAACACCAATAACAATTACCTTGGGGCATCAATTTCACCTTTCTCCTACTTTTTGAATTTCACACTCCTTACTCAATTAATATTTCATTAAAGTGCCTAGGATCTTTTGGATCAAATTAAGGTTTACAAAATAAAGGATTAGGCTAAAAATGAGGCTATCAAAGAAAAAGCTAAAGGCTCAAAGGTGTTTACTAGGATAATGCACTAGGGTAGGTAAAAAAGAAGGTATAAAACAAGGCTATCAAACAAATGCCTATATCATATCCTAAACCCAAACTCTTTATTTTGCTTTGCAAACACCGGGAAAGTTCTAAGAATCACATCCAACAAGGACTAAACAAATACCTCACAAGTATGGCACATGCTCAACTCACATAGGATCACCATAGACTCCCAACCAAACAATAGCATAACTTCAATTTTTAAGCCAACAAGTACGAGTCATATTCAAGAGCCTAGGGGTCTTAAAAGTAGCAATTCACTCAATTAAATGTTTTTTTTCAAAAAAACACACTTGTACCATGCAATTAAAAATAGTACCAACAAGAATATCTTACACTAAAAAAATTAAATTGAGCCAAAAATTGAAAATTTCCCCACCCCACACATAAAAATCGACTTTGTCCTTAATGTGAAATTAAAAGTAAGAGATAGAAATATACCCTGAGGCCTCTAGGCCTAGATAGTAGCATCTGTAAAAACCAAGAAGGTTAGTCTTTGTCATCCTTAGCTCAAGTTTCTGGTACTCAGACTTCACATTAACCTGCAACTCAACCAAAAACAAAAACTAAATCAAATAAAAACTAAAAACTGAAAAGATAGCATACCTAATTAAATTGGGTTGCCTCCTAAGTAGTGCCTGATTTAGTGTCGTAACACGACCTAGCTCAACTCAACCATATTCCTTCATACTCTTACTCTCCTTAAGAAGCCATTTCCACATTCGTTTATGACCTCTCGAGTTTGTACTCTCAAGGTCAATATCTTTTTGACCTTTCATCATATTTGCAAGCAGTAGTTTCGGCTTAGGCCGCTCTATCAGGTAATCTAAAAAGGTCTTTTATCCCTAAACTTATCCCCTTCAAAAAAATTGATCATACACAAATCTTTATAATGGGACATTATATTGGGTTCTTTGTAAGCATCAAATACCGCCTCTTCATCCTCTACCCTCATGTTGAACATGCTTTCTCTAACATCAATCAAAGGTCCTCTAGTTGCTAAGAATGAATGCCTCAAAAAGATTGGTACCTATTCATCTGGCTCAAAATCATGAACAATAAAGTCAGCAGGAATAATTAATTTACCAATATTTATGAGGATATCCTCAATTATTCCTTTTGGATATGGAAATGATCTGTCTGCCAGTTGTAGAACCAAGGGGGTTTATTTAGGATTTCCTAAGCTCAATTTTTCAAACACAGATAGGGGCATCAAATTTATGCTTGCCCCTAAGTCACTCAGTGTGTGGACCACTATACTCCCAATTTTGATAGGGAGAGTGAACTTCCCCAGATCTCTAAATTTTTTGGGATTTTTGGTGTTATTACAATGATAAACTCTTCAGTGAGTGTTATTGCCCCCACATCCTCCAATTTTACCTTATTCACATCCACATTCCTCAAGTACTTTGCATATTTGGGCATTCCCTGCAAAATATCTAATAAAGGTAAGTTAATGTGAAGCTCTCTAAATGTGTAAGTTAATGTGAAGCTCTCTGAATGTGTCAAAGAATTTCTTAAACATTGCATCTTCCTTCATTTTCGTGTGCTTCTGAGGGAAGGGTAGTGGAGGTATCTTCTTCACTTCTTCTACAACAACTTTTTATTTCAAGTACTCACACTTCGTTGATTTTTCAATAGCTTTTTCAAAACCTGTGGAGGAGTTAAATCTGCATCTACCTCCTTTGTTGCCTTGGGAGGTTCTCCTTGAAACTCTTTACCACTCCTCAAGGTAATTGCCATAATCTATTTTAAATTTTCTATATCTCCAAGCAATCCACCTTGAGGTCTGCTATTTAATGTTTATGATAGCTGCACCAACTACAACTCTAGACTTCTTGTGGTTGTTTTCTGATTTTTCACCTCTGCAGCCAACGGTGTCTGATTAGCAAAAATCTTCTTCATCCTCTCTTGCATGTTGCAAGTTGCCTGGTTTATTTCGGCCTATGGTTGCTGAATTTGCTGTTGTTGTGTGCTCCACAGATGAGTCTGCAACTTCATATTGTAGGAACTACCATAATTTGGCCTTTGAGCATTGCCTACATACATCACAAATTCTGTATTTTAAGCACTCATGGCCGCAAAATGGCCACTATTCCTACGGAACCACTAGTTTGCTAAACTTCATTAACTGTTGATGTAGGCTGTGTAGCTCTAAATTTTAGGCTGCTAAACTGAGTGTTATTCATTTTTTGTAATGCAGCAACCTGAGCTGATAAGGTAGTGAACTGGTCCATCTCTAATACACCTGTAATTCTCTTCGTAGTGCTCCGCAAATCTGAATGCCATTCTTTATATCCTTGAGCTCTGCAGTTTAATAATGTGTACATCTCATCATAAGTCAATTCCAGTGATTGACTACCTCGGCTGAATCTAGCAAAATATTTGTATTGTGATCAAGTGCTTCTACAAAAGTATGAGCAAGTACCTCATTGGACTTTTGGTGATGTGGTCCATCCCAAAGAATAGCCTTGAAGTATTCCCAAGCATAATAGAGGTTTTCATTTGGCTTCTATTTGAAGCTCATTATCTCATTGTGAAGTCTCACAGTCTTGTTAGATGGAAAGAATTTGAAGAGGAACTCTTTGAATAAGACATCCTATAATGTGATTGAATTGGCCGGCTCTGCATTCAACTACCTCTTTTCTTCCCCCAAAAGTGAATGGAGAAAATTTTCAGCCTCACATAATTTGTTTTCACGAAATTCGGAATGTATGTATCAGTAAGGTCAATGAAATTCTGCAAGTGGACTTGGGGATCCATGTGTGAAAGTCCTGCAAACTGTCTAATGCTGATTAGAAGTTTCACCATATTGTGCTTTAACTCAAAATTCCCATCAACAACCGATATTTGAATTGGGAAAGTCTAGTTCATCAGAAGTGGGACTGCCATTTCCCTAAATGTCTTGCATGTTTGTTGTTTCAGTAGCCATTATAGCAGGATTTTCTTGGTCTACTAGGATTTGAGGAATTCGGGGGAGAAGGATTTCTTCTCTCCTTCATTGATGAAAGTGTAGCTCAGGTTTAGGGCTAGGTTGAACCAACTCCCGATCCCTTGCCAGCTTATCAACTGCAAAACCAAAATCCTGCAATAACAAAACTAAGAACAAGTATAAAATACACCAAAGAAATCTAAAAGTAAAACTAAAATAAACAGTTGAAAAATTTCAAGTCCCCGACAATGGTGCCAAGAACTTGACTATGCCTAAGAGCAAGTGTACGTGGTCTTATCAAGTAGTAAAGTGGCCTAATGAAAGACAAGTATCGATCCTATAGGGATTTTTTTCAACAACGATTCCATTCAAGTTCACAGTTTAGATTAATTTAGTGCGAGATTAACCAAAAAGAGTTCGAAATATTTATAAACTAAACTAAAGGAAACGAAACAATGCGTAAATTAAAGTCTTGGAACAATCAATGGATTAAATCCCAGGGTTAAAGAACTTTGAACTATCATACTATGTTATTGAACTTCATTTATTAAGTTTCTTATCTTGGTTGTTGATTCTTAGGGTTAATTGCATGATCATGGTCTCCCGACCTCCAACGGTTTACCAAATTTGGACATTACAACTACATCGTTCATCAGGGATGTAATAATAAAATTGAGTTATTAAAGCTATCATCCTACGTTTAAATCAAGTAAAGCTCCTAAGTACATCTCTGTCCTAGGTGTAAGTTCAATTCTTTATTTTAAAAAAGAATAAAAACCATACTTTGATTTTCCCCATGTTCTATCTCCCTATTCCCTCTCTCTAGATCACAAGGTTGACAATATATGTATTTTATGGGTGATCAATCTATAAAATAATTAAAACAAGAATAAACAAACAACCAATATGATAAGCAAAATTAAATGAATTTAATCCAAAACAATAGTACTCATGTTCTTGACTCTAACCCTGGAAAGAGGGGTTATAGCCGATAATATTCATAATATCCAAATAATTGAATACATGATATGAATAATTAAAAGATAAATAAAAAATTTAAAACCTAATAAGAAGTAATAGAAGCCTTCACAATATGCTCCAATACATTCCAAAACCATCACACCATTTCCACCGAATTAATTATTCAAGATTGTCAAAAATTGTCCACCACCATGTGCATATATATAAAATATTCCTAATCCATGTGTGATTAGGAGATATCAAGATAATTCCCTTAATATTCCCACATGAAAATATATATTATATTACTATTTTTCTTAATCCCAAGCTTTGTCCATGTATAAGTGGGTAAGATGTACAACTTTAAGTGGTGAAATGCAGCATGCGATGCACGGTGTATTGCTCCAAAATGGAGGGTGTGGTGCATGCATATCGAATGCCTCTACTGGAATTGTATCTCCCAATATTTTTTATGGCACAAGAGCACTAAAATGGAGGGTGCGAAGCACGCTCATT
Organism: Capsicum annuum; assembly: GCF_002878395.1. NCBI lineage: Eukaryota > Viridiplantae > Streptophyta > Magnoliopsida > Solanales > Solanaceae > Capsicum > Capsicum annuum. The sequence goes on from NC_061111.1 coordinate 143,069,926, forward strand.
GCATCACACACTGGAAGTTGCGTCCAAAATTTTGGTTAAGTCTTTATCGTCCCATCTTTCATTCCTTGTATCGTGGTGTATTTCCCATGGATTTCCAGACATTAGATCATCAATATATCACCGTATTCACATAACAGAGCTTTGTACATAATAATACACCATGAATTAGAGATCATAATAACACAATATCCTCGATGACGAATAAAAAACACAATCTAAGACAAGGCTAATTCGCAATGATCTTCACTTATTGGTACGACTCTAGACTTAATCCAAATTAAACTTTGTACCTTATAAACAAGTTATTCCACTCATAATTACACATTTAAACAATTTGGAACAATTTAAACACATTAAAATTAAATGAAACCAACTAGACACGCAACTAGCTCAAGCTAGTAAACTAGTTTTCTCAATTAAACTCTAAATGACTCAATTAAGTACAAACTTGTTGGGAAAACACATTGAACATTGTAATCACGTCCTTGTACACTTAAATGCTTATTTATATCAGTATTAACAGGTTAAGAATACAAATTTCTCTCAAAATAAGGCTAAATAAGCTAAAATTGTAACGTAAAAATGTATAAATACACCCAACATCACGCTCCCTAAGTCGTATCTTGTCCAGAAACTAGAAATCAAGGAAATTTTCTAATGTCCAGCAACCAGGGCATTTAAGTCTTCCCCACTAGGAACATTCATCCCCAAATGATGGAAATGGTAGGCTAAACACAAGCATATACTTTCCTTTGACAAACTCATAAAATAATGATGTGTTGAAGTACACATACATTCCTCATGAATCTCGAGAAAAGAAAATTGATGCAGATACTTGGGCTTCATGTCCTCCTCTGCTTCCCATGTATCTTCTTCCACCTTGTGGTTTTGCCATAAAATCTTAACCGAAGCCACATCCTTGGTTCGTAATCGATGAACCTGCCTATCTAAAATCTCAACCAGGACCTCTTCATAAGACAAAGAGTCTGAGCTACCCAACCCCTCCAAAGGAACAATCAAATAAGGATCACCAGTGCACTTTCTTAATATTGAAACAGGAAATACTGAATGAACGGAGCTAGAACATGAATGCATCTCCAATTCATAAGCCACATTACCAACCCTTCGCAGAACCACATAAGGACCAACAAACCATAGATTAAGTTTCCCCTTCTTACAAAAATATATTGCTCCCTTCATGGGTGATACCTGTAAGAACATCCTATCCCCAACCTCAAACTCCATGTCTCTATACCTTACATCTACATAGGACTTTTTGCAACTTTGGAAAGCCTTAAGCCTATCCTAAATCACCATTAATTTTTCCATAGCCTGGTAAACTAAGTCCAAACCAAACATATCCACCTCACCAAGCTCAAACCACCCAATAGGAGATCTACACCTCCTACCATACAATCCCTTAAAAGGGACAATACCAATACTAGAATGATAGCTATTGTTGTAAGCAAACACAACCAAAGGCGGATGCTCAATCCAATTTCCACAACAATCAATCAAACATGCCCGAAGCATATCCTCCAATGTCTAAATTGTCCTCTCCGCTTGTCTATCCAACTATACATAGAAATCAGTACTCAGACTAACCTTGGTACCCAACCTTTTCTGAAAAAACTGCTAGAAATAAGATGAAAACTTTGTACAACGATCAGACATAATCGAAATAGGTACCCCATTCAGCTTCACAATCTCCTAAAGATATAACTTTGCATAATCCTCTTATAAAAAGGTAGTCCTCACTGGCAAGAAATCAGTAATATTTGTCTTCCTATCCATATTAACCCAAATCACATCAAATTAGTTTTGAAACCGAGGAAGACCGATAATGAAATCAATATTGATTAGCTCCCATTTCTATTTGGGCAAATCAATTTCTTGATATAACCCACCAGGACTCATGTGCTCAACCTTGACTTGTTGGCAGACCATGTACCTGGCTACAAAATCAGACACATCACTTTTCATACCTTTCCACTAATATAGTTTCTTGAGATCATGATACATTTTTGTCAAAATGGGATGAGCAACATAGTGTGATTCATGCGCTTCTACCAAAACTCTTTGTCACAAACCGTTGACATTAGGAACACACAACATCCCCTAGTACCACAAAGTACCATCTCCACTAATCTCAAAGACTGTTACCTTTTGTCCACCAACATCACTCTTTATTGTCATCAAGACAGGATCTAACACTTGTATCTCTTTGATCTATGCACCAAGGGCTGATCTAACCACTTCTTGAACCATCACACCCCTATTATTTAAGTCCAAGAAATGAACTCTAAGATTGGCTAAGCGGTGAATATCCTTCACCAATTCCCACTTTCCTTTCTCTACATGAGCCAAATTCCCCATGGATAACCTGCTAATATCATCAGTAACCACATTAGCCTTACCTAGGTGATAATAAAGACTCATATCATAGTCCTTGAGAATCTCCAACCATCTTCTTTGCATGAGATTTATCTCTCTTTGAGTAAACACATACTATGTACTCTTATGATCAGAAAAGATGCCTACGTGCACTATATGCAAGGAGTAACACAAGATTTTTAAAGCAAAAACTGCTTCCAATAGCTCCAAATTATAAGTAGGATAATTCTTCTCATGCACCTTCAACTGCTTAGAAGCATAGGCAATCACCTTCCCATGCTGCATCAAAACACAACCAAGTCCCACCCGAGATGCATCAAAATAAACCACAAACCCTTTATTTCCTTCAGGTAATGTCCAAACTGGAGCCAAAGTTAGCTTATCTTAAAGCTTCTCAAAACTCCCCTCACAAGTATATGACTAAGAAAACTTGCACTTCTTCTGAGTTAATTTGGTTAAAGGAGCAACTATCCTCAAAAAGCTTTCCACAAACAATCAATAATACTCAGCTAAACTCAAGAAACTCTGATGGTTGGTTGAAGTTGTGGGTCTAGGTTACCTTTTAACCACAACCGCCTTTTAAGGATACACCATGATCCCTCCACTCAAAATAATATGACAAACCAAAGTTACAACGTTAGACTAAAACTCATATTTAGAGAACTTGAAAATAATTAATGTTCCTTCAAGGTCTGTAATACCTCACGGAGGTGATTGGCATGATCCACCTCACTTTTGGAATAAACCAGAATGTCATCAATAAACACTATAACAAAGAGAACCAAAAACTCTGAAAACCTATTCATCAAGTCCATAAATGCATGGGACAATAGTAAAACTAAATGACATCACCTAGAATTCAAAGTGCCTATACCGATTACAAAAAGTCATTTTAAGGATATCCTCCTCCTTAATCTTAAGCCGATGATACCCAGACTGAAGATATATCTTAGAGCAGAACTAAGAACCTTGTAACTGATCAAATAAGTCATCTATCCTTGGTAGAGGATACTTGTTCTTGATTATTACCTTATTCAACTACCGATAGTCAATGCACATCTGAAGGGAACCATCCTTCGTGCACAAGAAAAACACTAGTACACCCCATAGAGATACACTAGGATGAATGAACCTTATCCAGAAGCTCCTTAAGTTACTCTTTAAGTTACCTCAACTCAGTCGGAGCTATTCCATCAGGAGGAATAGATATTAGATGAGTGTCTGAAACCAAGTTGATACCAAACTCTATTTCCCTATCCAGGGGAACACCAATAAGATCATTTGGAAAGACCTCAGGAAACTCATTTACCATCGAAAATGAGTGAAATAAAGGACCTTTCAATTTAGAATCTTTAACCCAGACTAAGTGATAAAGAAAACCTTTAAAAATTAACCTCTGAGCTCTAAGATAATAAATAAACCTCCACTTAGGATCTTGGGAACCACCTTCCCATTATAAAAATGATTCACCAGGGAACCTAAAGACAACCTTATGGATCTGACAATTCAAGAATGCATAATATGAATGTAACCAATCTATTCCCAGAATGACATCAAAATCTACCATATCTAATTCAAACAAATCAACCAAGGTCTTCTTGCTACCAACAGATACCAAACACCCCCTATAGACTCTTTTAGTAATAACTAAGTCATCTACCAGGGTGGAAATAGAAAAAGGATCTAAAACAACCTCAAGATAAAAACCAAAACACACAACCACATATGGGGTCATATAAGAAAGTGTTGACGCGAGATCAAGCAGACAATGGACATCACAAGAAAAGAGTTATAATGTACCAGTAGTGACATCAGGTGATCCCTCAAATTCCAGGCAAGATGCAAGAGCATACAACCTATTCTGGCCTATTCCGGTACTAAAAATAGGAGAAGACTCTAAAGAAGTACTACTATGCGCAGGCGCAGAAGATGAATCAATCAGAGCATTGACCACTCTCGAACCTCTCTTACCAAATGGAAAATTCCTGATCATATACCTGGCTGGTCATATTTAAAACATTGATCCCTGCCTTTATCACAATAGCCCCGATGAAGACAACCACAGAATTGGGATGGAGGGCATGAAGAAGCTAATTGACACCCACTCACTTGAGATTGGGCACCCTGTTCCCAACATTTATCACTACCTTATGGATGCCTATCACTCTACTTTCTTAGGTTAGGAGTAGTAGTTGTACAGAAGGAACCAAAACTTCCCCACTTCTTCTTCAGCTATTTGCTGCCATCCCGACCTCCCTGTTGCTGAGCACCTCCCTACTTAGAGAACTTGTTCCTCTTACCCTGCTATTCCCTAAACTCTATCTGTTTTCTCTTTTTATCTTCCGCCTGTGCATGTGGACAACCAACCTCAAAATATATATATATCTTTAATTAGTAAAGTAGTCTTGCTTTTGAGGATTAGATCCCAAGATAGCCCAAAAGTGAACTTTTTTATTTTAGCCCTCATGTCAGCCGCCACATCAGGATCATACCTTGACAACTAAAGAAACTTCAAGGCATATTCCTTAACAGACATTTTACCTTGCTTGAGTTCACAAACTCCTTCATCTTCATTTCCCTCAGCTAATCTAGAAAGAAATAATCTAGAAAAGCATTAGAAAAAGTATACCATAAGGACAAGTCCTCCAAATAACCTCTATCCCTATCCCACTCATTGTACCATTGGTACGCAATAGCCTTAAGCTGATAAGATGCAAATTTTTCTCTATCCACAGTAGTATCCTACATTACCCTGAATATTTTCTACATTTTATCAAAGAAATCCTAAGGATCCTCCTTCACTTTAACACCAATAAAAGTAGGGGGATTTAGGTTCATAAATGGGCCATCCCTCATGCCTCAACAAACAATGGACTAGACGCATCTCGCTCAGCCTAAGCAGCAACCAACTGAGCAGTAGTATGAATAGATTGGCAGAATTCAGCATTAGTCACATCACCTTTAGGAGGACTAGTAGCAACTGGGGGAACTCTAGAACAATCATAAATAGGACCCTGAGAATGAGTGCAAACTTCAAGTGTAGGATGTACCCTATTAACATCATCCCCAGATAGGATAGAAGAATTTCTTTTTGATCCAGATAGCGAGGCATGATTTGAAAAGTGAATAAACAAGGGTTAAAAAAGATTTTAGGACTTTGACTCCAAGCCTAAAAATAGAATACCAAGAAAGTAACACATTCCTAAATTCCCTATAGCCTCTCTTTTATGAGTATGACATGTTATACACGCTAAAAATAGACTTTCCTAGACACGGCTTTATGGACTCCCAATTGACCATGAACCTAATACTCTAATACCAAGTTGACACAACCAAGCCTAGCGCCTTATCATAATAGGCAACCCAAGTCTGAATGGGATCAGACACTACCCCCATCACCTAATACAATTTGAGTCGCCTACCTTGAATTGGCTGAATTTCGAACATATAACTCGATAGCATAACATTCAGATTGTAGAATCTGGGATAGGTCTATTACTAAGACTAACCCAACCGAGTTTGATCGTCACATACTAACCGTCCATCCATACCCAGCCGAACCAAACCATAGATCCAACTATAACCAAATAAGTTCCATAAATAATCAAATACATAATCTCAAAAAATAGAGGATAGAATACTTAACAATATAGTCAGCCCGTGTTAGCCCCTATACAAAAACCAATGCTAAGGCTGACACCCATACCGATCCCGCCCATTCCAACCAATAATAGTTCAATAAACGTCTCTAACCCAAAAAATACCAAAATTCAGTTGGGACATGCCCCCAACCATAGCCAAATCCAATATTAATAAATAAATCAAAGTATGAAATAACATACATGAAATTAAGCTATCCAAAAAGATGGAAGCTCACCACTTTAATCCAAACCTGGCTCTCAAATGTCCAAATACTAAGCAGATAGAGTGGATTGGTCGATTTCTGCATCGCATGGGTATACAGACATCTGAATATAGGTTAGCCAGTAAATACTAGAATGAACTTAGGATAAGGATAAAATAATTCCATTTAATAAAACAAAGTAAACAATCCATAAGCACACAACCATATATATATATATATATATATATATATATATAACCATGCCTGGTGACGGAATAAGGTTTATCTTGCATTTAAAGCCATTAATTGGGTATGATAAGATTTACCATTCTTAAACCACCCACGAGCAATAGGGTGCAGTGTAACCATCTGAGCGGGCCTCAATACATGTAGAAACATAAATTAGAGATACCATGAGTCGAGAATTCCCATGTACCCTTAACTCTCTATGAAACATGTATACAATATACTTAGAGGTTTCTTGTCTATCACATAGTATCATATAAGTTTGTCATGACCTACCCCTTGGGTCGGCAAACATGAGTTTCTGGTTCTTATCCATTGGACTCCCACTTTCACGATTAGCTTTCACACCCTGATATTATTATCCAATTAAAATGGTGTTCACACCAAACCATTATTCAATTATTATTAACTATGGATATTAGATAGTGGTACCATCATAGTGACTATAACTTGCAAGTATTGTCCTTAGCCAAACCTTTTAATGGTCAAGGGATTCCCATGTGCCCATACACCATGTTTTCCAATTAAATTAGGGGATTTCTATGTACCCCACAACTATTAATTCCCATATTAACAAGGGGGATTCCCTTGTACCCTACAAGTATGTTTATTAAGCCAAATATTCTAAAACCATTTAAACCTTTAAGGGTTCTATTACCAAGTTCAAAACATATAATATTTCCATTAGAAATATAATTACATAGAGAAATCCTTAACATGGAAATTTTATATAAGACCCTACAAAATTCTCTCATAGAATGAACCTTAGGGCGTGTCAAGTGAGGCATGATTCTGGCCCTAAAAGATTGAGAAATGACTTCCTAAGTGAGTATAATGTTAACCATATAGAATTTCCCAAATTTTGACTTTTTATCACATGGGAAATTTTATAAGATTTCCATCGATATAAGATTCGCCAAAATCTGATACCCGGGTAAGAAGTTATGGCTAATTTATGTCCTAGTCGTAAAACAACATCATTTTGGTGCTTGGCACATCGCGGAGAGGGTGTATTTGAAAATTGTTTATTTCCAGTGGAACTCCACAATTGTGGCGTGTCATGGAGGATCCCAATTTCTCAATAGTTAATTTTTAGAGACCTGGCATAATTATGATGCGTCGTGCTGAAGTTCCAGGTCTTAAATAGTGGGACAATACGATGGCTCTACATCACGGTGACTACCAATTTCCCATTTGTCCATTTTCAATGAGCCACCATGATAGTGGCGAATCGTGGTGGCCCATGAAATTGGGTTCCCAGTTCAACTTTTCCAACTTTGTACAGAAGTTAGAAAAGGCATTTTGGACTTTTTCCAAGCCTTTTAAACCATGGAAACACCAAATCAAGGACATTTACAAGCATTCTATAAAGTCTCTCTCAAGTTTTATCTCAACAAAAACCCTAAGTATCCAAAACCTCTTCCAATAATCTCAAGAATCCACCATAGATTTTCTAAATTAAGTCAAGATTCAAGGTTCCTAAGTCAAAGGCTTCAAGAACCCTCATTCAAGAGTACAAATAGAGTTCCAAAAGTGAGAGTGCATCAAAAGCTTCTAATTCAAGGTATGTGGGTTTTTTAACAAGGGTAATCCTTTTCCCTTGATCCCAAAGGCTTATTTAAACTATGATTCTATGCAATTTATGAGACTTTACATAAAATTGAATTGGGGGTTTTCACCCATTGTTATTGGTTGCAAGATTTTGATATTTTTATTGAATTGAGAGTCTAATGGCATGATTTTTAAATATTTTCTTGAGAAATTGCAGGTGGGTTTATACCCCATGATTTTAATCCTTGAGAAGTTAATAGTTAAAATGTTTGAAACATTGAAGTATGTGAGTATGTTGAGATTTTGAGATAAATTGCTAAAATTTCCAGATATCTAAATGAGTTATGAATCTATATGCTATCTATTATACTTTTGATGAGTTTTAACTTGGGATTGAACTACGGGTTATAGATACCTACTTGAGACTTGAGATTTTATGAACTATTGTGCTATAAGCACCCATGATTTGAGTATTTTGAGATTATTGAGAAATGCTTTGACGTAATGGTCATTGATTTTTGAAATCCACTCTACTAGATGATATTATAGATTTGATTATTGAGTTTTTATTGAACCATGGGATTATTTTAAAGTGGATTTTCATGAGATGATCGAGATAAACTAAAGGGAGTAGTATTTATCACCGAGCGGGTAAGTTACTGTGATTTCTTACCCTAAAACTATACGCCACCGTAGGTTGGGCCTGAGGCTGAGTTTATGACTATTATTGGGCCTAATGTTGAGCTAATATTGGGATCGAGGTTGAGTTTGTTTAGTGATCACTGGACCTAGGTTATACTCCCTGGCAAGAGTATGACGCCTCTCCCAAATGTGAGGTCTCTTTCTTAGGAGGACAAAATGTTGGACTCCATGTAGCTCGCATAATTTATGTTAGTTAAGAGAACCTCCTTTGACATTTAAACTTCAAGATCAGTTCCCTCTCTAAAGTAAAGTATTTTCCATTGAGATAAATTATTTTCCTTTAAAACTAAAGTACTTTCCCTTTATATGAGTATTTTTCCCTAAAGCTTGAGATATTTTCCTAGCGTGAATGAAATGTATTCAAGTATGTTCCAAAGTTATATGATTTTGAATTTCAAGTATTTGAGTTCAAAAGAGTAATGAGTTCTTGAGTATTAAAGAAGTTTTACTCTCCATGACACATATGCATGAGTTGAAAGTATTACTTAAAGCTTCCTTTAACGTTGAGTAATGAGAATAAGAGAAGAGTACAAATTTCAAAGATGAAAGTATAATAACTCACAAGGTTGTGTTACATGTTCCATTTTACATGATTCATGAGCTTCACATTTTATACTTATTCAAGCCATGTGAGTCATTACATGCATGATTTGATTAAAGAGTAAGAGTATTGATGTAGTTTTAAATAAATGTATGCCCCCCACATACTAAGTACATTCCCAAGTGCTGATCCACATATATGTCTATGTGCTACATTGTCTTATAATGTAGGTTCAGGTGCTTAGTCCCAACCTCGTCAGTGACTTTCTAGTACCTCTGTCTACATTCTTACAGTGGTGAGTCCTCATGGTTTGAGAACCTATCTGCAGACATTTCTACATTTAAGAGACTATGTTTTTACTTTCAATTCATTTCGAGTCAGTTGGGGACTTGTGCCAATAGCTCTCTTGTTCATGGATTAGTAGATGCTTTATCAAACTAGTTATCAGATTATGGTTGTATTACGGTATCCGATATTTCTTGGTCATTTGGACCGAGCATTTTCTCTGTATTTTTTTTCATATGATATGACTATGCTAGTCTTTGAATTATTTAATCTTGAAATGTGTGTTAATAGTAGAAACAAGCGCAAAGGGTTATATTGGGGCTACTTGTAGCCTCAAGTACTGTGTGATGTCCCAGGAGGTGATTTTGGTTCATTACAATCTTGGTATCATAGCCTAAGTTTTTAAAGGAGTCCTAGGGAGTCTAACAAGCTGCGTTGAGTAGATTGTTGATCATCGGTGTGTAGCACACTGTATCTATGAGTAAGAGGCTATAAGACATTTTAGGAAAAAGTTATTTCTTTCTTTCGGATTCTATCATGCCTATAGTTCTCCCTCTCATCTAATAATTCATGCTCTTCTATTTCAGAAAATACCTCTCCGAAGAGCAAATGCCCATAGGAACGAAGATAACAAACCCCTACATGTTGATCTTCTGAATGAGACTTTGTCTCATGTCGAGTTTTGGGTGGCCTTTCAGGCGTTAGCCCAAGCAGTCACCGCTAATGTTCGGGCCAATAACCAGATTGCAGTTGCTAATTAGTAAGGAGGTGATGTAGCCATGGCTAGGATCCATTATTTCATACGGATAAATCCACCAAAGTATTATGGTTCAAAGGCAAGTGAGGACCTACAGTTATACCTAGAGGAGGTGAGAAAGATCACGCAGGTGATTTATGTTTCTGAGGAAGAAATTATTGAGTTGAATTCTTACAGGTTGAAGAACATAGCATATGATTAGGTCGTATCATAGAGGAAGGGTAGAGGTGAGAATGTTGCTCCTATGACTTGGCAGGTATTCTAAGATGCATTTTTGGATAAGTTATTTCCGCTTGAGATAAGAAAGGTAAAGATTGAAGAGTTTATGAACTTGAGATGGGGCTCCATGACTATTAAGGAGTACTACTTGAAGTTCAACCAGTTGGCCAAGTATTCTCCTGATTTGATTTCTAACACCCGGGCTAGTATGAACAAGTTCATGACTGGTGTTTCTGGGTTGGTACTAAAGGAGTGTAAGACTGCAATGTTGTATAGGGATATGGATCTGGCTAGGTTAATAATGTATGACCAACAGATAGATGCAGATAAGATTAAAGAGAGAGATCAAATAAGGGGTAACAAGAGGGCTACATTTAAGCAGAATGAGTTTAGCCAGCCTAGGTTCCATGGAGGGAACTGCCCTAAGTTTCAGAGGCGTCCGTCTATGCCAGTGCCTTCATCAGCTAATGCTCCCACACCTAGAAATAGGTAGGAGCAAAAAGGAAAATCTTTTATGTCTAGGTCGCAGAACAGTGTTGGTAACAAGCCCCGCTATCCTCCCTGTGCTAAGTGTTGTAGGAGTCATGTCGGGGAGTGTTTTGTAGATCTGAGGGGTTGTTTTGGTTATGGAAAGTAGGGCCACCGACTTATAGATTGTCCTCATGATATACAGGGGAACATAGATGCCCGACCTCAGGCACGGGCTACTAGTGTACCAGCTTCTGTACCCTATCCTGCCCCTGCTCAGGGTGCTTCACCTAGCACTGCTGGCGATCTGCGCCAGAACAAATTCTATGCCTTACCATCTAGTCAGGAGCAGTAGAACTCTCCCGATGTCATTACTAGTATGCTTTGTGTCTTTTACTTTGATGTCTATGCATTGTTGGACCCCGACTCAAGTCTCTCTTATGTGAACCCACTTGTAGCTATGAATTTCAAAATGGGTCCAAAAAGATTCTTGAGCCTTTCCTAGTTTCTACACCCGTCAGGGAGTCAGTTGTTTCTAAATAAGTGTATAGAGATTGTCTTGTTACTATTTTTTATAGAGTCATACTTGCTGATTTGATAGTTCTAGACAAGGTGGATTTTGACCTTATTCTGGGTATGGATTGGCATCATTCTTGTTATGCATCTATACACTGTCGTACCCATGTTGTCAAGTTTCAGTTTCCTAATGAACCAGCTTTTGAGTGGTCTAGGAGTTTGCTATCTCCCAAGAGTCATTTTATCTCCTATTTCAAAGCCAGAAAGCTAATATCCATAGGTTGCATCTATCACTTAGTTAGAGTCAAAGACACTAAGTTTGAGGCTCCAACTATTCAATCAGTCAATATTATTAATGAGTTTCTAGATTTTTTGGAAGATCTCCCAGGGGTACCTCCCGATCAAGAGATAGAATTTAGGATTGACCTTCTTCTCGATACTCGACCTATTTCTATTTTGACATACCATATGGCACCTTTTGAGCTTAAGGAGTTGAAAGAGAAACTCAAAGATCTTTTAGATAAAGGTTTTATATGGCCTAGTATTTCTTCTTGGGGCGCGCCTATCTTATTAGTGCAAAAGAAAGATGGTTCTTTACGTATGTACATTGACTATTGTCAGCTTAACAAGGTCACAGTCAATAATAAGTATCCTCTTCTGAGAATTAATGACCTATTTGATCAGTTTCAATGTGCAAGTTATTCCTACAAGATAGACCTTAGATCCGACTATCATCAACTTAAAGTAAGGGAATGTGATATTCAGAAGAAAACCTTCCAAACCCACTATGGTCACTTTGAGTTTCTAGTCATGTCCTTTGGCCTAACCAATGCGCCAGTCACCTTCATAGACCTCATGAATTAAGTGTTCAAGCCATATCTTGATATGTTTGTCATTGTCTTCAAAGATGACATCCTTGTATACTCCCGTAATGAGAATGACCATACGAATCACCTTAAAGTTGTCTTGCAAACTCTTAGAGATCACCAGTTGTTTGCCAAATTCAGTAAGTGGAAATTTGGCTAAGGTCTATAGCCTTTTTGGGTCATATTATTTCAGTCGAAGGTATTAAAGTTGACCCCCAAAAGACAGAAGCTGTAAGAAATTGGGCTAGACCTATATCTCCGTCTGACATTAGACGTTTCTTGGGTCTAGTGGGCTACTACCGCCATTTTATTGAAGGTTTCTCCTCTATTGCATCTCTCTTGACCTGGTTTACCCTAAAGAAAGTCAATTTCCAGTGGTCAGATTCCTGTGAGAAGAGTTTTCAGGGGTTGAAGACTCAACATACTTCAGCCCCTGTGTTGACTTTGCCTGATGGTACAGATGGTTTTATGGTGTATTGTAATGCCTCTAGAATTGGTTTGGATTATGTGTTGATTCAAAGAGGTAAAGTTATAGCCTATGCCTCTAGGAAGTTAAAGCCGCATGAGAAAAATTACCCAACCTATGATCTTAAGTTAGCTGTTGTGGTCTTCGCTTTAAAAATCTGGAGACACTATCTTTATGGTGTTAATGTTGATGTGTTTACTGATCATAAGATCCTACAGTATGTGTTTACTGAGAGTGAGTTAAATCTTAGGCAGAGGAGGTGGTTGGAGTTGTTAACAGACTATGATATGAGTGTGCTGTATCACCCGAGCAAGGCCAACGTAGTGGCAGATGCCCTTAGCAGATTGTCTATGGGTAGTTTTGCTCATATAGAGGAAGGGAAGAAAGAGTTAGCTCACGATGTGCATTGTCTGGCTAGATTGGGTGTAAGGTTACTTGATTCAATCGAGGGGAGTACATTGGTGCAAAGTAGTTCTGAATCCTCTTTAGTTTTGAAAGTAAAGGAGAAACAATACAAGGATCCTAGTTTGGTCGGACTGAAGGAGTCAGTTCAGGACCATAAGGTAGAGGTTTCCTCCCAAGGGGAAGATGGCGTGTTGAGAGTGCAAGGGATATTGTGTATTCCATGTGTTGATGATCTTATGCATAGGATTATGGCTGAAGTGCATGGCGGGCGGTATGCTATTCATCCCAGCACTGCCAAGGTGTACTGCGACTTATAAGAAATCTATTAGTGGAATGGTATAAAGAAGGATATAACTGAGTTTGTAGCAAAGTGTGCAACGCGCCAACAGGTTAAGGTAGAACACGAAAGACCTGGTGGTGTGATGCAAGAGTTTGGTATACCCACTTGGAAATGAGAGGTAGTGAATATGGACTTTGTGACCGGGTTGCCTCTTTCACATCATCATCATGATTCTATTTGGATTGTTGTTGATAGGCTAAGTCCTCATATTTATTACCCGTGCTCACATCTTATACAACTAAGGATTATGCTAGTTTGTATATCCGGGAGATTGTCAGGCTACATGGAGTTCCCTCGTCCATTATTTTGTATAGGGGCACTCAATTTACTTCTCAGTTTTGGAGGGCGTTTCAGCAGGGTCTAGGTACCCAAGTTCTTTTGAGTTTTACTTTTTATCCATAGATAGATGGTCAGGCTGAGAGGACCATTTAGACCATGGAAGATATCTTGAGGGCATGTGCTCTTGATTTCAAAGGTAGTTGGGATGAGCATTTTCCATTGATAGAGTTTGCCTATAATAATAGTTACCATGCTAGCATCGGGATGGCACCATTTGAGGCCTTGTATGAAGGAGATATAGGTTACCCATAGGGTAGTTTACAGTGGGTGAAGCTACCGCAATTGGTCCTGATACAATATTTAAATCTATGGAGAAAATTATGTTTATTGGAGAGAGGTTAAAGAAAGCTCAGAGTCGCCAAAAGTCATATGCTGATGTAAGGAGAAGAGATCTTGAGTTTGAGGTAGGTGATTTGGTGTACTTGAAGATTTCACCCATGAAAGAGGTGAAAAGGTTTGGTAAAAAGGGAAATCTTAGTCCCGATTATGTTGGCCCGTATAGAGTCTTGAGCCGTGTTGGTAAGGTAGCCTATGAGGTTGAGTTGCCCGCAGAGTTGTCAGCTATTCATCCTGTTTTTCATGTCTCCATGCTTAAGAAGTATATTGGTGATTCCATTGTAGTGGATCCTCAGAGAGTGTTGATATTCAAAACAGTCTTTCCTTCGATGAGATTTCTGTTGAGATCCTATATTTTCAGATCCATAGACTAAGAAACAAAGAAGTTCCCTTTGTTAAAGTTTTATGGCAGAACCAGTCTGTTGAGGGTGCTACTTGAGAGGCAGAAGAAGACATGCGAGCCAAGTACCCGCACCTCTTCTCTATGAGTTCAGATCAAGCCGAAGGTATTATTCTTCCTTAACTTAGCCCTTCGAATCTATAGTGCAGTTATGTATCTATTTTTGCATGATTTCTTGCAATTTCTGAGGTATTCAAGAGTTTAGAGAGATTTAGCTGTGTGTACTCTATTTTTCCTGTGTTCCTAGTCCAACCAGCGACATTCTAGGACGAATATTTCCAAGGAGGAGATATTGTAAGACCCCGTGAAATTCTCTCATAGAATAAACCTTAGGGCATGTCAAGTGAGGCATAATTTTGGCCCTAAAAATTGTTTTAACCATATAGAATTTCCCCAATTTTTACTTTTTATCATATGGAAAATTCGATAAGCTTTTCGTCGATATAAGATTTGCCCAAATTCGATACCTGGTTAAGAAGTTATGGCTGATTTAAGTCCTAGTCATAAAACAAAATTATTTTGGTGCTTGGCACATCGCGTAGAGGGTCTACTTAACAATTGTCAATTTTCAGTCAAACTCTGTAATAGTGGCACATCGCGGAGGACCCCAATTTTCTAATAGTTATTTTTTAGTGGCCTGGCGCGATTATGATCCATCGCACTAAGTTTCAGCTTTCAACTGCTAGGACAACGCTATGGCTCCGTGTCGCAGTGACTACCAATTTCACATTTGTCAATTTCCAGTGAGCCACCACGATAGTGGCACGTCGTGGTGGCCCATGAAATTGGGTTCCCAGTTTAATTTTTCCAGCTTTGTATAGAAGTTAAAAGGGCACTTTGGACTTTTTCCAAGCCTCTTAAACCATGCAAACTCCAAATCAAGGTCATTTACAAGCATTCTATGATGTCTCTCTCAAGTTTTCTCTCAACAAAAACCCTAAGTATCCAAAACCTTTTCCAAGAATCTCCAGAATCTACTATAGATTTTCTAAATTGATTCAAGATTCAAGGTTCCCGAGTCAAGGGCTTCAAGAACCCTCATTCAAGAGTAAGAATAGAGTTCCAAAAGCGAGAGTTCATCTAAAGCTTTTAATTCAAGGTATGTAGGGTTTTGAAGAAGGGTAATCCTTTTACCCTTATGCCCAAAGGCTTATTTAAACTACAACTCTCTGCAATTTATGAGATATTACATGAAATTGAATTGGGGTTTTTCACCCATAGTTATTGGTTGCAACTTTTTTATATTTCCCTTGAATTGAGAGTCTAATGGCATGATTTTTGCATGTTTTCTTGAGAAATTGCAGCTGGGTCTATACCCCATGATTTTAATCCTTGAGAAGTTAATAGTTGAAATGTTTAAAACATTGAAGTATGTGATTATGTTGAGAGTTTGAGATAAATTGCTGAAATTTCCAGATTTCTACATGAGTTATGAATCTATATGCTATCTATTATGCTTTTGATGAGTTTTAACTTGGGATTGAACTATGGGTTATTAAGCCCTACTTGATACTTGAGATTTTATGAACTATTGTGCTATAAGCACCCATGATTTGAGTATTCTGAGATTATTGAGAAATGTTTTGACCTAATGACCATTGAGTTTTGAAATTCCACTCTACTACATGAGACTAGATATTTGATTATTCGGTTCTTATTGAACCATGAGATAATTCTAAAGTTGATTTTCATGAGATGAGCGAGATAAACTAAAGGGAGTAGTACTTAGCACCGAGCAGGTAAGTTACTACTATTTCTTACCCCTAAACTACGTCCCACCGTTGGTTGGGCGTGAGGCCGAGTTTATGATTTTTATTGGGTCTAAGGACGAGTTGATATTTGGCCTGAGGCCGAGTTTTTTTAGTAATCACTTGACCTAGGTTATACTCTCTGGAAAGAGTATGATGCCTCTCCCCAACATGAGGTCTCTTCCTTAGGAGGATAAAACGTTGAACTCCAAGTAGCTTACATGGTTTATATCGGTTAAGAGAACCTCCCTTGACATTAAAACTTCAAGATCAATTACCTCCCTAAACTAAAGTATTTTCCATTGAGATAAGATATTTTCCTTTAAAACTAAAATACTTTCCCTTGATATGAGTATTTTTCCCGAAAGCTTAAAATGAGATATTTTCCTAACGTTAATGAAATGCCTTCAAGTATGTTCCAAAGTTATATGATTTCAAATACCAAGTATTTGAGTTCAAAAGAGTTATGAGTTCTTGAGCATTAAAGGAGTTTTACTCTCGATGAGACATATGCATGAGTTGAAAGTATTGCTTAAAGTTCTCTTTAGCCTTGAGTAATGAGAATAAGAGAATAGTACAAATTTCAAAGATGAAAGTATAATGACTCAGAAGATTGTGTTATATGTTCCATTTTACATAATTCATAAGCTTCGCATTTTATACTTATTCAATCTATGTGAGTCGTTACTTATTACATGCATGATTTGATTAAAGAGTATTATGTTGTTTTATATAAATGTATGCACCCCCACATACTCAGTACATTCCCAAGTGCTGATCCACATATACGTCTATGTGCTACATTCTCTTATAATGTAGGTTCAGGTGCTCAGTGACTTTCGATTACCTCTGTCTACATTCCTACGGTGGTTAGTCCTCATGGTTTGAGGACCTATCTTCAGACATTTTTGCATTTGAGAGACTATGTTTTTACTTTCAGTTCATTTTGAGTCAGTTAGGGACCTATCCCAATGACTCTCTAGTTCATGGATTAGTAGAGGCTATGTCAGACTATTTATTAGATTATGGTTGTGTTGAGGTTTCCGGTATTCTTGGTCATTTGGACCGACTATTTTCTCTGTATTTCCTTTCATATGATATGACTATGCTAGTGTTTGAATTATTTCATCTTCAAATAAGTGTTATTAGTAGAAATAGGCTCAAAGGGTTAGCTTGGGGCTACTTGTATCCTCAAGCACCGTGTGACGTCTCGGGAGGCGATAGTATTTTTGAAACTAAAATACATTACCAATAACCATTCCATTCCATACAATTATCTAAAACCAATATTAAAACATAATTAAAGCATAAAAAAAAATAACCAAGCATTTATAACCAAAGCCCATGAAAACCCAAAATCATACAACATTCAAACCACTAAAACATTATCTAAAATCATGCCTTTAGTTGGAACTAACAATGATGGAAGAGAACACTTCTTAAACTAAGAAGATGATGGAGAGAAATCACCAAGACAAGCCCCAATTTACTCCTTAAGATGAAACCCTAGCTTTCTTTGCTTAAGTACTCTAAAGAGGATTTAAGAGTATTTTTTAAGTGTTTAAGAATAAAATAGTAGGTCAAATAACCTCCCAATAGGAATATAAGTCATGAGGCCTTATTAGGATAAGTAGGGAAATGTACAGATTGTCCTCACTTAAACTGCATTTAATTCCCACCACAAGGTACTACTAAACCTTACTTGTAATACCCATCCTGTACGAGTGGTACTCTTCTCTCATACCCTAGGCTTTCCCCCATGGACCCCAACACTGTCCAAGGTACGACACACCCAAACCTATGTTGTATCTATTTTTACAAAAAAGTACCTATAAACTGTACCCCTAGCAGAATAAAATCCAAGAGGTTTTAACATTATCCACTTTATGAGTCTTGGGTATGACTCATACCCTAAATTATGGCTCATGGTGAGCCACTCATACTTAGATACAACCTAATTCACTAAGTCTAAGGTTAAGTAAAGTAATGAAACAACTCGTATCCATCGATATGACTCGTACCACCCAAGTCTACCCATTTCTAAAACCAAATCCACCCGACCAACCAATACTAGTCACTATACGATTGGACCATACAACCCATAGCCAAGTGTACGGCTCTCTCCCTAAGTCTTATCTTGCCCAGAAACCAAAATTCACAAAATTTTCTAAGTTAAAAAAACTATGGTGTTTCATTTAAACTCTCAAGTTTCTCATTAGAATGAGTCACCTATTGACTCATGCTGTGTCCTCACGACTTATGTTGTTTAGTAATTGCTGTTGAGATGAAAATTACTTTTCTCAGGACTTTTGATTTTTTTTCTTCAAATAATTAGCCCTATAAGTTACATGAACTGACCAAAACTCATGATCTAGGTTGTTAGCTCATGACTCATAGCCTCACTGTATGACTCATTTGGTGATGTCCCAAGATGGAAATGAATTGGAAGTAAAGAGGTGAGGGTACTAGGTCATCATGTATGCTTCTGCTTCCCAAGTAGCTCCCTCAACTAACTGAATTCACTAAAGGACTTTTACTAAAGCAACATCTTTATTCCTAGAAGTGTTGGTATTTGATGAAACATCTGGTACTTGTATCCATGAATAAATGCGACTTATTAATAAGCTTATGGTAGGATTGACTATTTTTTTGTAATTAAAAGGAAATATGATAAGGCATGGAAAGAGATAACTTCTGCCTAAAGACCAAGAAGATGATAATTTAGATGGGCTATTAAGCCTTTAATAAATCATTGCCTTGATAATTGACCTTAATAAGAATGTAATATTTCCAAAATCTTACCGATTGAGAAACTTATAGACCTTCGAACCTCTGAAACTCTATCACCTTGACAATCATATTTAAATAGAACTAGCAAAGTTAAAAGGCTATACGATAAAGAAATTGATTGACCATCACTTACTTAATGTCTCCCATGTTGTGGAAGTTAAGTAGAATTTGACCATATTAATTAGATGGACATGATTGAAGAACAGACAGATCATCACTTAGCTGATGAGCCATTAATTTGATTGTACGACTAGGACATGACTGAAGAACAGACAAAACGTCACCTATCTAACAGGCCATCAATTTGATTGTACAACTAGAGGGATAATTTTCTATTATTTAATTTATTCTTTAATTCCATATACTATACATAGCCACTATTAGGTCTTATTTTTGTAATCATACATTTTGTATAAGATAAAACTAATGCTCTTACATTATTCTTGGGTTTCAAAGTAATTCAATTTAGAATTTGAAGACAATTAAGTTCTTTGATTAAACTCTATAATATAATTTTTAATCTTTGAATATTATTGCTTATTTAGCTTCAAAAGCTACAAGTGTCTAAAAATCCCATAACAAGGGTTATGTTATCAATGACAAATTAACATGTCTAGGGCTAATATCCATTTAGATTATAATAGTGTCATTGTTTGTATTGTCAATCACTGCTTTTAACTACTTTCTAATGGTTGCAAACATTAGAACATTCCTTAGGGTTATCTTACTCAATAAAGAGGTTAAAATGAGGAAAAGATTTGATAATAATGTTTTAAGATTTCCAACTCTCATTAAATGGTTAATGTTTTAATAGATTAGCCAACATAGGGTATTTATTGAGTTTTGCTTTTTCAGTGCTTGTATTTTGAATTTTTTTGAGTATATATCATCTAATTAGGTTGTGAATTGTTTAGATGTATTGACATAGTCAATAGACCTATATGATTAACACTAGACAAAATTATTATTATTAGCGACCAATTATGTTATGAAGACAAAATTAAGTTCTCTCAATTTATTGATTATAGTTACTAGAATTCCAAATATGTTATTTAAAAATTTTTGGAAGTGGAAGAACAAACACATTTTGCAAACCTCTATTTTTATGAAAGAAATTGACTAGAAGTTAACGTAATTGCAGCCTAACTTTTACCCTAATCCTAGTGTAATTTGACACCAACATAATTGGTTTTTATAACTGATGTGATCACTTTATAATTCTATATTGAGTTCTAATTTTGGCATATCAAATTTTTGCACCATTGCCAGGGAAAATGGATGTTTATTAAGTCAGTGTGTTTATTTAACTCATAACTCATAGTTTTGTTTTCAAATTTTACTTTCTTTGTTGTTTCTATTTACTATAGGGTACAGGTTTTTGCATCTAAAATACCTAATGTCGGGGTGAACCATTATTACCTTAAAATCCCAAACTTGATAACACTCTTCGAATAGAAATGAATGCACAAGAGCGTGAAACACCAAGGCTACAACAATTTGCTAAGGATCAGGGAAGGCTAATAATAAAAATTCACCCCTAAATAAAGAAGACAACATTGTGGATGATATTAATGCTCAGTATGTTGGCAATATTGCTCCGGCGAATCCACGTTAGTGATAAAGAGAGAGAAGAAGGAAGTAATAGGTTATGCCTTTTGATGTTGATAATGTTGAATTGGATAGATTGATGCCACTGGGGCGCTCATCCCTCCACCACTAGACCTAGATCAAAGTTTAAGATTTCCAACACTTTGATTCAGTTTTTAAACCTCATAGAATTATTTAGAGGTGTTGTTAGTGATAACCCAAATTCATATTTAATGAACTTAGGAATGTACAAGTCATATGAGCTGCCAGGAGTTGGTTAAAATTCCTACTGTTTTTCTCACTTTCATTGTCTGGCGATGCAGCCTTCTAGTAGATGGAGATGTAAACTATTTTTATAATTAACTTGATTCGGTTAAATAGAGCTTTCCTCGAATGGTTCTTTCCTTCTTCCGGGATGTTGCAGATAAGGCATAATATTATTAATTTTAGGTAATTTCCTAGTGAAGTATTACATAAAATCTGGCTTCATTTTAAGAAGAAGTTGAATTAATTTCAAAACCATAAGCTGACAAATGAGAACTTGATGGAGAAATTTTATTATTCTTTGAATTTAGTAACTAAACCGAAACAACTGTTATCTTAGACATCTTCTCCAGGCTAATACAACTTAGCATACCAGATATTCTGAGGTTGTAGGTGGTACATATTTTTTGGGCATGTCGGCTGAATAATGCATTAGAGAGAAGGAACATGACCAAGACATGGCCAAAATTGAGACACAAATTGACTACTTATAAATTTTTTTGGGTAAGCGGTACTGAAAAAGTTAACTCTGTAGGTTCACATGGTAAAGATGCTTAATAGATTATGAGGAGGAGGTAAACTATCTAAATAATCATATGGGGGTTTTGGCTAACACCCAGGGAAACCAAGGTCGAAACTATCTAACAGATAGTTATTATGACAAAGCTAGGTATAAGTAGATATGTCAAGGTAATTGTAACGCCCCGAAAATGGGTCCCGAGGCGTCACACGGTGCTTGAGACCACAAGTAACTCCAAGCTAACCCTTTGAGCCATCTAGCACTATCACAAGCTTATTTCATGTTAAACATAGTCAAAACATCTAAGGGTCATCATTCAAGTCTCAAAAACACTAGAATAGATAAATGCAAAAATTAACAAAATACAATATCTCATGACAGCTCCAACCATCTAGTCTAGTCTGACAAGCCTTTAAAAATCAACAAAATCAGAGAGCCATTGGGACATGCACCGACTCATACTAAGTGCCAAAAGTAAAAAAATAAAATGAAACATGAGTCTGAATATCACGTCCTCAGATCATAAGGAATCACCACGATAGAGGATGTAGATAAACGTGCCTAGAAAATCACTGTCGAGCCTAGGATTGAGCACCTAAACCTACATTCTAAGGAAATGTAGCTCACATCAGAAGATGTGGGTCAGTACTATGGAAATGTACCGAGCATATGGGGGTGTATGCAATTTAAATGATTAATATCATAAGCATTTATAGGAAACATGCATGATATAATAAAAGACTCACCTAGATTGAATAAAATCATCATAATTATGATAGAATAAGATATCTCAAGTAAAATATGTGAGTCATCATAGTAAGTTCTCAATTCATTTCATCACGGTTTCAAGCCATCAAGGTAACCAAATCTCATAACAGTTCTCTTTAGAATATAGTATTGCAATCATTTTGGAAACAATAACTTTTTGAAAACCATCCTTTCAAACTTATATCATTATCTTAGATAGAAAGAAAACACACACACAGTGGGAGATCTCATAACTGACATAAACCATGTGAGCCACATGGGGTCCAACGTACAACCCACGTTGGGGAGAGCCGTCCTATCTTTTCCATCGGAGTAGGACTATAAGTATCAAATCCAAAAACTAGTGATCACTATATATAATCAACCTCAATTCCGGCTCCTATGGGGGCACGTAGTTCTGGGAAAGTACCAACACAGCTATACCTCCCACTCGGTGCTGAAGACTACTCCCAAACTTAGCTCAGATCTTTTCAAAGAAAATCCACCACAAAATAATTCAGCAATTCACAACGGGAGCTATCATGCTACCCCTTTTTCATACTAAATCAAAATGTGGATTTCTTTTCTCATTCGAGTTCAAAAATAACTCTTTCAAGACCAAAAGGTCAAAATATTCAAATATCAAGGTGTGCATAACACATTACCTTCACAAAAATCATAATTCTAAAATAGGGTTCAAAGCCCATATATCAATACTTAAGCAAAATATTTCAAGATTCACTCTTCATGTAGCAAACATGTATAATTCATATGAAAATCTGGAGATTCAACTTCAAACATGATATTAACATCAAAACTCAAGGAATTTATCTTTAAGACATCATTAAAATATAATAGTATTTAGAACAAGAACGTAGGATAATAGTTTCTGTCTCAAATTCATATCAAAGCATGGAAAATCATATAAATTTGTAAAATAATATAAATTTTGGGCACAAGAACGAAAGGATATTCTTGTTGAAAACCATACATACCTTTATGGTAATGGATTCGTTGAAAGATTGGACCCTCAATGTTGATTGTACAACCCTAACTATTTTTCTCTTTTAGTGCTCTTGGATGATAATCTTAGACTGATAATAGAATATGTTTAGAATCTATTAAATTCGTAAAGTTAAGTTTAGGGGTGTCTAAGGACTTCCAAAAGACTTAATTGCCCTCAAAATAACTCAAAATGGAGTGTTTTTACTACCTGAAACACTAAGTATGCGCCGCATTGCTTATCGCACACATTTATGTATGCGTCACATTGCTTATTGCACACATTTAAGTATATGCGACATTGCTTATCACACACATTTAAGTATACGCCGCACTGCTTATCGCACACCTATTCCAGTAGCCATGTGCGATTGGTTAGGCGACGCACTCTACTTTGCAAAGCCATAACTCCCTGCTCGGGTGTCGGATTTTGATTAAATTGGTATTCTTGGAAAGCTAATTTGATTCTGTATAATTTGGTAGGTAGAAATATGAAGAAATACCACATATTTATCAAGTTATGCTCATTAAAAGATGCCCCTTGTGAATTCAAACACTAAAACTTGATGGATTTTGAAACTCTTAGCTTGAACTACCTTAAGTGACTCATATAACCACACTTAACACATCATAAGCTCTCTTATAACTAAGGTACTCTTGAGAATTCATGTGCCCAAATATAGCTTACAGAATTGGGGGTTTCACTTGTACAAACAACAGTTCGCTTTCTAGCTTAGGAAAGTGTAGGGCATTACAATATCTCCCCCTTGGGGACATTCGTCCTCGAATGACGTTGGGTGTACTAAGAGTAAAGAGAAAACGAAGGGTACACAGCTGAAGCAACTTGCTAATCTATCCTCTACCTCATTCTACATTTCGGACACAATAAAGAGCGCATAAACCATGAAATCACAGCTGAATAGTGTAAAATAACTGCTTAACTACTGCAATTCTTCATAGCAAAGGAATGTTTAGAGAAGAATGGTACCTTCGGCTTGATCAGGGCTTGCGGAAAACAGGTACGGATACTTGGACCGCATATCCGTCTCAGTTTCCCAAGTTGCACCTTCAACAGATTGGTTTTGCCACAAAGCCTTGACCAAGGGAACATCTTTGTTCTTTAGTCTTCAGACTTGGAAATCATGGATCTCGACGAGGGTCTCATCAAAGGAGAGACCATTCAGACTCAAATAGAGTATTCCTTCAATATTCCTCCTCAGAAATTCTAATAATACTAGGGAGAAAATGCATCATAACATCGATACAACCCTATCATTTAAAACAAAGACCCAGATGGTATAAGTTAGGATAGAATTACTAGACCTCAGGAAATAAGAATCCTTACTTCAAACTTAGCAACACTGCTCAAATACTCCCTCAACTATATTGTTTTCCTTAAATACCATAGTATCTAGTTTAACTCATTAATCTCACATGGCATTCACAAATACCTTTACTAATGTCTGAACTGAACTAAATTCTCTTACCATTTACAAGCCTAACTCAAGGCATTTATAAGACACGCCACACAACATTGTAATACTAGTCTGAATCATGAATCCATCCCACTCCACATTTCACAACACCTCTTCTCATGCATAATTCTCATTACCACGCTAACAACCACATTCAACCTCATACTAGACATCTAATAACTCACAGTGCATTCATTCAAATACATAAGCATAACGTTTGAGCCTATATTTATAGCCACATATGCACTTCTAAGCAAACACTCTTAAACCATCTTTCTCATATCTTCAAATCATCTCATCAATGACACTAGCACACATACTACTCAATTCTTCAAAAAACACATGAAGCATTCTCTACCAACCCCGTCATAAGCAAAACTCCTTCTCATTCACCCTGTTTTGTAGACCCACATGAAATAAGACACTACAAAAATTCCCAAACATAACATATAAAACTTCAACCAACTATGACATGTACCAAAGGCTTGGCTTCCATCCTAACTTCTCACTTACAGTCTTAGCTAAAATGAGCATACAATAATCTTTATCAATAAGGACCGTTCACTCTCTTCTCATCATAATTGTTCATCCCTACTATCTTGACTAAGGAAAGGTAGCTAAAATATTAGGACATAAGGACCTGAAAATAAAGAAATACTATGTACGAATTTTCACTCAACTGAGGCTTGAGGAATCAAGTATTTAATATCATAGTGTCATTAAAGAGGTCTAGTCTGGGGACACGCACGATGAAAATCCAAATTCTCTTGATTATAAAGGTATTGCTTGAGTACTTGGACTTAACATACAGCAAAACTTAACTGGGAAATAAACGGGAATTCCATATCTTAAGAACTAGGAGAATACATGATTCTTTACGATATACGCGAACATGAATTATGATCACGGATCTGAAACATAAGGCATGAGTAGGTATTGGGATACTGACAATACTTAAATAAGGACAGGTCAAACATCACTAATTCTCATAACTTACTGGTACATCTATTAGAGTCTAAAAGCTTGACTAGGTTATTCGTTCTATCATCTCCCCTTTAGGTTCAAGCCATCACTCTAAGGCCATGAGCTAATATCTAAACTCTTAGTCGAACTGCAACCACTTTCTCTAAGTCCTAGATATAATGACACTTATGCATAATAGAACTTATCCCGACTGACTATACTTAAAGGCATAAAACTAACTATCGATGCTACCTGCTGAGTTACACCCTATCTTTTTGTAGCCCCAATAGTCATTATATAATACTCAAACACTTATTAACTTGAAATTAGTGCAACCCTATAACACCTCGAGTAACTTTCCTCATCATACTTATAGCAGTATAACTAATTATGAGTCAAATAAATCCATGCTTCTACATAAACTGCTCAAGCCTACTAGATCACTTCCATACAACAAGCATCACCAATAAGTCACTCATTGTATGCATCTTGTCTATCCTCTACTCTTCCAAACTTAGTGTCTAGTTCTAGCTATAGTTAACCACAACTTCAAACTATGTTTATACATACAAAACATCTAAAAACACTAGTCCGCCAAAATCTCATAACGACAATGATCCATCAAAATCCTATGGTTTATCTTATTAAGACTCGCTAGCGCCTCCTTTCATATTTCATCGCTAAATACCCCTTTTTTCACACTTCAAGAAAACAACAGTTTACCTTAACTAACAACTCTATTTCTCGACCCTCCACCATACCAACACACAAGGCCACATTACCCCATTACTAGCTCAGTCACACCCATGAAGAATCGAATGTACATACACTCCATAAATCATTCTTACAAGCTTTATTGACACTATACCTCTAAACATAAACTTTCTACCTTCACAAGAAAACAACACAAATCAACAAGATAAATAATAAGTTGCTAGTGAATCGAAATAGGCCTCACACGGCTTCACTAGACTTTGATTTTGCATCTTTAAAAAGGAATTGAGATAAATAACAAGACAACTATGCTAGTGAATCGAAAGAGCCCCACATGGCTTTACTAGGCTTTAAGTTTTCATCAACATGATGAAAAAAGTATTTTTCCAAAGATAGACAATTATATTCAATAATCGAGGATCTGAGAATAGGCCTTGTACTCTATAAGGGACCATAATAGGATACTTTTCATGCACTTTCTTAGTAACAATCGATTCACCCGTTGGGGTAGAAACTAAGACAAGCTCAGGAATATTTTAGGATTCTTTTCAAAATTTACCGCAACCAGAGGTGAAACATATGAAAAAAAATTTGGATCCGGGGTCCAACAATGCATAAACATCAAACTGAAATATATGGAGCATACCAGTAACAACATCGGGAGAGTCCCCTTGCTTCTGGTGAGATGTCAAAGCACAGAGCCTATTCTGGCACTGACCGCCAGTATTGCTAGAAGAAGCACCCTGAGTAGGGGTTGGATGGTCTGTGGAAGCTAGGGCACTAGTAATTTGTGGTGCATGAACCTTGTCCTGACGCTGATCACTATTGGTACTGGACGTGACACCCTGCCAGCGCAGATCCTTACCCTTCTGAGATATAATTCTACAATCCCTAATCGGTGGCCTGGATTACCACATCCAAAACATACGTCACTACCTACTCTACACACTCCCTTATGGCTCTTGCCACATTCTCCGCAACGCGAATAAGTGAGAGCACTCTTCTTATGATTTTTTGACTTAGAGCTTGACGCTCTACCTCGACTGACATTTTAATACTTAGCTATTGGGGCCTACTTTGATAGAGGAACAGGTGTTGAAGATATCTGATGGAGCTGGGAGAGGTTATTACCCCTTGATCATAACGTAGAGTGATTAATTCTAGCTTCCTAATTCATCCTATCCTTCTTTCCCTCATTCTGCTGGGTGCGAGCCAAAAAACTTAATAGGACAACATTCTACAAGTTGATCTGAGTAGTTATTACATTAGCTAAGGTAGTAAAAGAAGTTCTGAACTCTACGTGAGAGATATATCCGCCGAAGGGATCTGCTTGAACGGGCTAAGGGGCTGATTGATTTTTATTACTTCGCTCACTATCTTTACTGGATGACATGTTCTAAAAATGAAAGGAGGATACAGATTAGGCTGAGATTTCAACTTGAGCTTCTACTTACTAACACGATATAAGTACTGAAAGAAGGGATAATATTTTCCTAAAATGTATTGTAGCCTCTTGCTCATAGATATGGCGTGCTATACACCGATGATCAAGACTCTACTTAACACGGCTTGTCAGATTCCCTAGGACTCCAATAACCTTAGGCTCTAATACCAAGTTTGTAACGCCCTAAAAATGGGTCCCGAGGCATCACACAGTGCTTAAGACCACAAGTAGCCCAAAGCGAACCCTTTGAGCAATCTAACACTATCACAAGCTTATTTCATGTTCAACATAGTCAAAATATCTAAGCGTCATCATTCAAGTCTCAAAAACACTAGAATAGATGAATGCAAAAAGTAACAAAATACGATATCTCATGACAACTCCAACCATCTAGTCTAGTCTGACAAGCCTCTAAAAATCAACAAAATCAAAAAGCCAAAGGGACATGCCTTAACTGACTCATACTCAGTGCCAAAAGTAAACAACTCAAATGAAACAGAAGTCTGAATATCACGTCCTCGGATCATGAGTACTCACCACGGCAGAGGATGTAGATCAGTGTGCCCAAAAAATCACTGTCAAGCCTGGGACTGAGCACCTGAACCTACATTTTGAGAAAATGTAGCCCACATCCGAAGATGTGGGTCAGTACTATGGAAATGTACCGAGCATATGGGGGTGTATGCAATTTAAATGATTAATATCATAAGCATTTATAGGAAACATGCATGATATAATAAAAAACTCACCTAGATTGAATAAATTCATCATAATCATGATAGAATAAGATATCTCAAGTAAAACATGTGAGTCATCATAGTAAGTTCTCAATTCATTTCATCACGGTTTCAAGCCATCAAGGTAACCAAATCTCATAACAGTTCTCTTTAGAATATAATATTGCAATCATTTTGGAAACAATAATTTTTGGAAAACCATCCTTTCAAACTTATATCATTATCTTAGATAGAAGGAAGACACAGACACAGTGGGAGATCTCATAACCAACATAAACCATGTGAGCCACATGGGTCCAATGTACAACCCACGTTGGGGATAGCTGTCCTTTCCATCGAAGTACGACTATAAGTATCAAATCCAAAAACTAGTGATCACTATATATAATCAGCCTCAATTCTGGCTCCTACGAGAGTACATAGTTCTAGAAAAGTACCAACATAGCTATACCTCCCACTCGGTGCTAAAGACTACTCCCGAACAAAATAATTAAGCAATTCACAATGGGAGCCATCATGCTACCCCTTTTTCATAATAAATCAAAATGTGGATTTCTTTTCTAATTCGAGTTCAAAAATAACTCTTTCAAGACCAAAAGGTCAAATCATTCAAATCACAAGGTGTGCATAACACATTACTTTCATAAACATCATAATTCTCAAATAGGGTTCAAAGCCCATATATCAATACTTGAGCAAAATATTTCAAGATTCACACTTTATGTAGAAAACATGTATAATTCATATGAAAATCTGGAGATTCAACTTCAAACATTTTATTAGAATCAAAACTCAAGGAATTTATCTTCAAGACATCATAAATATATAATAGTCTTTTGAACAAGAACGTAGGATAATAGTTTCTATCTCAAATTCATAACAAAACATGTAAGATCTTATATCTTTGTAAAATAATATAAATTTTGGGCACAAGAACAAAAGGATGTTCTTGTTGAAAAATCCACACACCTTTATGGTAACAGATTCATTGAAAGATTGGACCCTTAATGTTAATTGTGCAACCCTAACAGTTTTTCTCCTTTAGTGCTCTTGGATGATGAACTTAGACTGATAATAGGGTTATAATGTGTTTAGAATCTATTAAATTTATAAGGTTATGTTTAGGGGTGTGTAAGGAGTGCCAAAAGACTTAATTTCCCTCAAAATAACTTAAAACAGAGTGTTTTTACTACCTGAAACACTAAGTATGTACCGCATTGCTTATCACACATATTTAAGTATGCACCGCATTGCTTATCGCACACATTTAAGTATGCACCATATTGTTTATCGTACATATTTAAGTATGTGCTGCATTGCTTATAACACACATTTAAGTATGCGCCACATTGCTTATCGCACACCTATTCCAGTAGCCATGTGCGATTGGTTAGGAGATGCACTCTACTTTGCAAAGCCATAACTCCTCGCTCGGGTGTTGGATTTTGATAAAATTGGTATCCTTGGAAATTTAATTCGATTCTCTATAATTTTGTAGGTAGAAATAAGCATAAATATCATATATTTATCAAGTTATGCTCATTCAAAGATGACCCTTGCGAATTCAAACAGTAAAACTTGATGGATTTTGAAACTCTTAGCTTGTACTACCTTAAGTGACTTATATAACCACACTTAACACATCATAATATCTCTTATAACTAAGGTAATCTTTGTAATTCATGTGCCCAAATATGGCTTACAAAATTGGGGATCTCATATGTATGAACAACAGTTCGCTTTCTAGCTTAGGAAAGTGCAGGGCATTACAACAACTGGAAAAGTAATAATGAAAGAAATGGTAGTTATGTGCCTCCTAGAAATTATGATAGACCTACTAATAATGAAAAGAACTCAAGGATGCAAGATATGCTGGCTAAAGTATTGCTAAAGGTCAAATCCACTGAATATAGTGTTAAATAAATAAAGGAAAAAATCTTTAAAAATAGCCAACTACTGGATTATAACTCTACCTCCATCATATAGTTGAAATATCAAATGGTCAAATGTCTATAACTTTGAATTGACAAAAAATGGATATTGTTTAGCGATACTATCCATATTCTATGAAATAATAGAAAATGCATGCTCGCCATGACTAGAAGTAGGAGAATTGTGCCAGATCAAGTATCTATTATTGATGAGTAGGTGTCACAACCCGATCTCGGGCCTAGTCATGATGGTTATCTCAAGCCCACAATGAGCCAAAAACTACCTCCTTAGCCTACCATCCAGAACACAATAAAGAATACAATGACAGACAACCAAATATTAATACAAAGGATAGATAAATGAATGTACGTTCTAAGATTCCCAAACAAATAACAAACCCGCATTTGTCCGTACAAGCATCTAAAACATAAATACTAAATAAATTTGGGACATTCCCTCAACTATTTCTAAAGAAAATCCTTAATTCCCAAAATATGAAAATAATCCTAATGAAATTACAAAACTTTCCAACAGATGGAAGCTCACTACTTCACAACAACTCAACAGACAACTACACCACCTAATGTTGCATAGGGGTAACAGAAAAGTCTTTACACCCTAAATTATGAAACAATAGAATCCTTGGATGGTAAATGGGATAATTTCTAACATGTAACACAAGGAAAGTGTTAACGTAATTCCATTTCAAAAACCAATCAAAACCATATGAATATATTCCCTAGACTGTGTATCTCTATCGTCTATAATGACCCTTCAGGTCATTTTTTGTATTTCCTCTTATTTTCCACTTTAGATAATTTCCATAGCTTCCCCAATTCATTTATTACTTGATGGAACTGTTATTATTGTTATTAGGCAGTTTGTTTGGATTTTAGAGCAAATTTCCTATTTAGAAGTCTTCGCTGGTTCCAAATAGACACCGAACAAAAACTTTAGTAAAATGATCTCAATGTAAATACTAGTATCTTTTAAATATAAATTTTAGGATAGATAGGCCCTTGTTTAAGTCCTATTGCACCAAGCCCTATTTTGACCTATTGGTCTGAAAGTCAAAAAATTAGAAGATATGGGTATAGGGCCAAAAATTGGTCTAAAAGATCTTGGATATACAATCCAACTTCACTAATGCATTTGGAATGTCGAATTTAGTTGTGTTACATAGTTCATTTGAAAAAATCAAAGTTCGAATGATTTTTGAGTCTCAAAAATAAGTTTTGGACTTTGTTGGCACCAGAGTATGAAGATCACAACCCCCTGATGGTGATCTCTCCATGGTGATAGAATCCCAAGTGCTAGAAATCTCGGTACCTCCATGCCTAGAGAGGCTATAAATAGGCCCCTTGCTCGGGAATATTGGTTATTTTCACTTCTCCTTGAGACCTAGAAACCTTAAAATGATATGTTAACTTCAAATTGAGTCTAAGATGTGAGTCAAATGATTTTTAACATATATTTTCATGATTTACAATGGATTTGAGGTAAGAATCCTTCATTTTCAAGCTTTAATTTCTTGAATTTTTGACCAAAAATCCAATTAGCTTGAGGGCATGATTTTAGCCCAAATATATTTGATTATCACTTGATTCCTAAGGGTTATGATTCCCAATAGTGTATTAACTTTGTGGTATTCTCAAAAAATGTGTTTTCCATATGTGGGACCCACTTGGGGGTTTTGGAGTTATTTTTTGACCCAAAGCACAATGGTGCAATATATATATCGATATTCTTGTAATGATTTGTAGATTATTTTTTTGATAGCTTAGCTTCTTAAAGATGCTTCTCAGAAGGTAATAGCAAAGTTTTAGTGGTTCACGAGCTTATTTCGATTTGAGATCAGTTAGGCTTAGTTCTTATTAGATTGATCTATGTTATCGTATAATTTTTGATATCTTGTTAGATTGGTAAGGGTTCTAGGTGTTAAATTGATAAATAGTAATGCTTGTGATTAATTGTATCATTTAGGCTACTTTGAACTCATAGGTTGGAATTCTTGACTTTTAGGCCAAAACCTTGGTTAATTGTATTTACTGTATCATAGATAGCCTGAGAAGGCTCTAGTTGCTTTAGTTAGATGGAAGTTAATTTGTCACTTAAGTTAATGGTAAGTTGACCCTAGTCGTATCTATTGGTGAAATTGCCTTAGTTTCCATGTATGAGTTAAGAGCAGTTCTTGAGAAGGACCTTTATCTAAAAATTATTGTGGCTTGGCAGATATGTAAGACTTGATTTAGATACCTTAGCCTAGTTTTGGATAGAATTTTGACTTGAAATGTATTTTGGAGAATTAGAAGGGGGAGAATCACCCACCTTAAGATTGGACTTATGTAGTTCCATTGAAGACCTTAGACGCTTGTTAATTGCTTACAGCATGCCTTTGGAAGCATGTTAGCTAACCTAGATAAATGTATTATGGTGATTACATTAGAAGTGACGTATATGGTTGTTGACTAAACTATTGATAATGCTATGAATAGATATGAGTCATGTTATTAATTAAGCCCATGACTATGTTATTATTTGAATCATTTACTAGACTACTATGTTGGGCTGTGGACTATGATATTACTCATTCTATACTTTTTTCTTGTAATAAAATTAGTTATTATTCAAGAAAGCTCTCTTGTTGCTAATATTGTAAGCCATGATACTAAGGGCTCTGAATGGAATATTTATTAACTACATGGAAAGCTATGATACTAACCATGTTGAATCTGGCAATGCTTTGTAATACTTATTCTTTATATATATATATTCATATTTGCGGATAAATTGTGCTTGATGACAAATAATGAGTTATGAAGGTATGCTTCTCCTTACTTCTCTTTTACTTTAGCCCTTGTGGGGCTTGTTATTTACTTTAGTCCTTGTAGGGATTGTTATTTACTTTAGTCCTTATGAGGATTGTTATTTACTTTAACCCTTATGGGACTTGTTTTTTATGATATATATATTGATGTGATGATGATACCCGGCAAGGACAAATGATTTTTGATGTAATGATGATACTCGGTAAGGCCAGAGAATATATTCATGTAATGATGATGTTCGGCAAGACTGGAGCATATATTTATGTGATGATGATACCCATCAAGGCCGGAGGATATATTTAAGTAATAATGAGGTCTGATAAGGCCAAAATATATGTTGATGTGATGATGATGCCCGAAAAGTCTGGAGGATGATTATTTATGTGCTTATGAGTGCACCTACCGGTTTAAGTTCTGGTTTGCCCAATGTATGGAAAATATATACATGCTTTTATATTGTACCTTCGCGTGTGAAATGAGAGTACAATATTTACCTTTGGGTGCCGGTTATTGATCACTAGTGAATGAACAATTATAAATGGGAGTAGTTAATGATTCATGGTAATAAGGGGATTGTGATGTTTCTTGTTTAATGAAGAATCAAGACTAGTTAATAAGTGAGAACTAGTTGTAAAAAAGAGGATTCACCTAGTGAGTAATGCAATTATCAAATAAGGGTTAATTAAGATATGTTGGCTATTATAATAAGCTTTGTGGTGATTAGTTGTCTATTAAATAAATATATTACTTGTTGGATAGAGATTTAATGGACTAGTTAATGATCCTTGTTTAGCTAAAATATGGTAGTTAGTGAATTTGGATAATATGTGACTAATAAGGGTAATGGTATGGCCTTAATTAGATGGTCGATGTTGGTAACTAATGAAAGTTAGGTAAAATGTTCCAATGATTATAAATGAGGAATATGGTTGAATAATAATGAGATTTAGATACATTATTGGTTTAATTATTGTATTATTGTTATTATTTCCTTAAGTGTACTCTCTCGTGGTATAGGATGCCGTGATGGGTTCCTTAATTTTATGCGCCAGTTGGTGTATAATTACCAACTTATTACTTGTGTTGCTTGTGATTGTACCTGTGTTGCGTTATAATTTTAAATTGCTTATTTTTTATGCATGGTGATGCGTTATGTTATTATTGTTAAGGTTCGATTACTTACTATATACAGTGATGAAGAAGATGATTCAAGTTTGATTTTGTAACTTACCTTAGATATGTTTATCTTGCATTATATCATCTTTATATCATGACATAACTTAGTCAGTCGATGATGCCTACCAAATACCCATTATTTTTGTAGTCATGCTATACTTTTGTACCTTTTTGGTGCAGATCTGAGTACTAACTTATGTCGTTAAGCTGAGTTCGTATATTGTTGACATTCTTGATATAGGGTGAGCTCTTAGAGTTTTGAGTCACCCTTTTTCCTCTATCTTTGATTTAGTATTTTGTATTTGAGATAGATGTATTGACTTACTTGGGAAGAGTCTTGGGTTGTAATCCTATTACTATCATACTTAGAGGCTCTTTTACCGATTATACCAAGTCATAGGATTGGTATTCATGTTTAGTTATCTATTTGTATTAGAATACTGTTTATGTATATCTTGTGTTCACTAATTTTTGGCCTAGTTGGGCATTTCTTACCTAACTAACCCCTTGTAATAGCTCTGAGTTAAGGTATTGGTTACCCACTGATAGGTTATAGTCGGTGCCATTATGACTTATAAATTGGTTCTTGATAAATTGGTATCAGATCCTAGGTTTCCTTGCCATTATTGGTGAAAGAGAAAGTGTCGAATAAAGTCTTGTAAATCAAAACATTGAGGTGTATTTCTTATCTTCGAGAGGCTATGGGACATTTTTAGGAGTCTTTCATTTCTTTCACTCACATAATGCTAAGAGTCTGATTTGATAATAAAATATACCCCTGATTTTACTTTTTTGCAAATGCAAAGGACATGCGTTACCTCTATGTGAGATGCAGGTCCCAAGATTAAGCCTGGGGATCCTATTTTTATTTGTGGATAACCAAGAGGTCGAGGACAAATATGTGATTTGGCCACAGCTATGGGCCAATATATGTTGCCTTTCCTTGACCTTATTCGTTCTCCTGAGCTGGAGATTCCTTTGCCATAACCAGCGGTGGGCTAGGGACCAACCCAGGCTCCACCAATTTTTATTCCTTCTTCATTGCTAAGAGATGCCTTGATTTAGCTATTGGTTATTGTTGGAAGTATGTCATTTTATAGTCCATAGTCTATGGATCAGAGGTCTGCTAAAGTTGGGGTAAAGCCTGTTGTTGTGGCCCCCTAAGATTAGGTTCCTCCTATACCAGCAGTTGTTTTGTCGGTAGTTGTTCATCCATTTTTAACCTAGCCTTCTATGTCTTCTAAAGAGAAAAAAATGTTGCATAGATTCTGAGGTTGTATCCGCTTAGATTTTCTAGTTCTCCAGGAGAGGATGCATATGAGTATTTTATTTCTTGTATAGGTAAAATTTATGGTTAGGCTTGGTTGAGACTTGTGGTGTGGATTATTCCATATTTTTGTTAGATTTGTCTACCCGTCTTTTGTAGAGAGGTTTTATGGATTATAGACTAGCTGGATCTTCTCCCTTGTCATAGACTCATTTCTCTAAGCTATTCTTGGAGAAGTATATGTCGTGTAGCCTTAAATATCTACTGAGAGATAATTTCTCTAGATTAAAGCAAGGCTCCATGATAATTGTTAAGTAGGAGGCCCATTTTCATGAGTTGGCCCGGCATGCGACTTCTATTTTTGGCACGAAGTATAAAGAGTTTGCTACTTTATTAGAGGGTTAAGACTCCTGATTCGCATGGCTACTCAATGTCTACTTATTGTGGGTAGGACTTTTGCTGAGGTTTCAGATCATGTTAGGGTGGTGGAAGGGAAGCATCGAGAGAGTTATGTGGGCTATGATAAGAGTCCTATATTCTAGGGAAACTTTATTAGGATTTGTAGCAATTTTGAACTCAGAGGTAGCAGTTCTTAGGTTGGATATTCTCCATGTCAATCTATTCATCCTCAAAATCAACTTAGTCGGCTAGTCCATGCAGCTCTTTGGAGGTTAGTCAGGTTCTAGTGGTCGCCCTGGTAAGGGCAGTGATAAATCTTTGAGGGGTCTTTTTTTGTGTTATACTATATGTTTTGGTTATTCTGGGTTTGCCAAATTTGTTGGTTCTTGTTCTGCTCATGTTTTTTTTGTTTTACTTGAGGACTTTCTTGTCACTATTTATGGGATTGCCCTAGTCGTGGGGCGATTGCTGTTTAAGCCCAAGGTGTTTCCCCTAATAAAGTAGTTCACTTCTCTATTAGGGGTGGTTCTTATGGTCACAAAGGTAGTTATTAGGGTGGTCAAGGTGATACTCAGGTAGCAAGGAGGGAAGGTTGATCAAGTACCCAGCTAGGTGGCGGGCATGGTTAATTATATGCAGTACCTCCTAGACTTGAGGCTGAGACTTCAAATATGGTAGTTACAGGTAAGATTTTTATTTGCTGCAAGTCGACTCTTGCTTTATTTGATCTGGGATCCATTTATTCTTATATATCTTCTAATTATGCACCATGGTTGAAGTTGACTAGTAATTTATTATCGATGTCATTATGTGTATCTACTCCCGTGGGTGATTCTTTAGTAGTGGATTAAGTTCAGATAATGTGTTGTGGCAGTTAGTGATATTGATAATTATGTTGATCATATTATTCTTGATATGCTAGATTTTGATGCAATTTTTGGCATGGACTAGTTATCCCATTATCATGCGGTCATGGATTGTTTTGGCAAGACCATTACCCTAGCCATTCCCAGTCTACCCCCAGTCATGTGGTAGGAAGGGATTATCCATAAGACGATGAGGATTATTTTATGTTTATGCTAGGAGACTTATATCGAGCGGTTACGAGTCTTATCACAATTATATTTAGGATAATTGTGTAGATTGCCCAGCACTTGACTCTGTTTCTATTATTTGTGAGTTTTTGGATCTGTTCCTTACCTACCTGCATGGTATTCCCCCTGTTCATGGATTGAGTTTTCTATTGACCTCAAGCTTGGCATCCGACCTATTTCTATGGCACCTTACCATATGGCTCCTGCCGAGCTTAAGAAGTTGAACTCTTAGCTTTAGGATCTCCATTGTAATGGTTTTATTAGATGGAGTATGTCCCTATGGGGATCACTTGTATTGTTTTTGAAAAAGAAAGATGGATCCAAGCATATGTGCATTGACTATAGGCATCTTAATAAGGTAACGGTGAAAACCCATTATCCGATGCCTCACATTGATGATTTGTTTGACTAGCTTTAAAGTGCAGCTGTGTTTTCTAAGATCGATTTAAGGTCTAGTTACCATCAGTTGAGGACTCGGGTTGAGGGTATCCCAAAGAGAGATTTTAGGACCAGTTATGATCATTATGAGTTCTTAGTGATGTCTTTTAGGTTGACTAATACCCCAGCCGCATTCATGGATTTTGTGAACATAGTATTTAGGCACTATCTAGACTCCTTCATTATTATGTTCATTGATGATATCCTTATGTATTCAAGGAGTAGTGAGAAGGATGCGCAGTATTTGATGATCACGCTCCAAACTTTGAGAGGCCATTTGCTTTTTGTGAAGTTCTTCAAGTGTAAGCTTTGGCTTGAGTCGGTGACATTCCTTGGGCATATGGTGTCTAAGGATGGTATTATGGTATCCTAAACTAAGATTGAGCCGATTTATGATTGGACTAGACCTACGTCTCCAACAAAGATTTGTAGCTTCATTGGTTTGGCCAGTTATTGTAGGTGCTTTGTTGAGGGTTTTGCAACTATTTCAGCCCATATGACCAGATTGACTCAACATGATGTTTTCTTTCGATGGTCTGAGGAGTATAAGTTGATCTTTTGGAAGCTCAAGTACATCCTTCTTTAGCTCCTATGTTAGCTCTTCCAGTCGAGGGTGAGGGATTCATCGTGTTTTGTCACATTTCTTGTGTTGGTGTTGAATGTGTGTTAATGTAGCAGGGTCATGCAATTGGATATGCTTCTAGGTAGCTTAAGGTGCATGAGAGAAACTACCCTACTTAGGATTTAGAGTTAGCGGTGGTAGTTTTCGCGCTCAAAATCTAGAGGCATTATTTATTTGGGTGCATTATGAGATTTTCACTGACCATCACAACCTTTAGCATCTTATGACCAGTGAGAGCTTAATACCCGGTAATGTAGTTGATGGCATTGCTAAAGGACTATGATATTTCCATCTTGTATCATTTGGGTAAGGTAAATGTGGTAGTTGATGCCATGAGTCACAAGGCAGTGAGTATGGTTAGCTTTGCTTGCCTATCAGTTTCCCAAAGGCCCTTATCATGGGACATTTAATCCTTAGCCAATTTGATGGTTCGCCTTGATATTTTAGATCCTAGGAGGATTTTTCCTAGTATAGAGGTAAGATCCTTGCTAATTTAGAAAATTCATTATAATCAATATGAGGATGGCAAGTTGTGCTCCCTTAATAATCAGGTGTTGAGTGGTGATTCTAAGAGGGATACTATTGATTTGGTGGGCATTTTAAGATTTCAGGGTCGTATTAGTGTTCCTCAGTTTGGTGAGTTGATTCAGTTGATTGTGCATAAGGCCCACGATCTATATATTCTATTCATCTAGGTACAACCAAGAGGTATAGAGATTTATGACAGCATTATTGGTGGGACGACATAAAGCGAGATCTGGTAAACTATAAAGCTCGTTGCCTATGTTGTCAACAGGTAATATCTGAGCATCAACATCTTCGTGGCTAACTCAGAGGTTGCCCATTCTCGAGTTTAAAATAGGAGTAAATCACTATAGACTTCATTAGTAGGTTACCTCGTACTTCCCATGGTTTCTATGGAATTTGGGTTATTGTGGATCATTTGACCAAGTCGACATATTTTATTCCTATTCCAATGACCTTCAGTGCTGAAAGATTAGCCCATATCTATATTCAGGAGATAGTTCATTTGCAATAGCTGCCCATTTCTATCATTTCGGATGGTAGTTAAGTGTTTATTTTGAGGTTTTCGAGAGCATTCCAACAGGAGTTAGGTACTCAAGTGGATTTGAGTACAACCTTTCACCCACTGACCGATGGTCAATTTGAGTGTACTATTTAGGTGCTCAAGGATATGCTCTACGCCCGTGTTATAGATTTTAGAGGTCAATGGGATCAGAACTTAGCATTGGCAGAGTTCAGTATAACAATAGCTATCATTCTAGTATTGAGATAGCGCATTATGAGGCATTGAATTATAGTAGATATGGTTCTCCGGCTGAATGGTTTAAGACTTTCGAGGTGAGACCTTGTGGTACATATATACTTTGGGACTTGTTGGATAGAGTTAGAGTGATTTAGGATAGGCTGAGAACAACCAGAGTAGGCAGAAGGCCTATGGAAATCATAGGCTCCGTGCCTTGAGATTTGGAGTTGGTGTCCATGTATTTCTTTGTATTTCTCCCATGAAAGCTTTGATAAGGTTCGAAAGGAAGGAAGCTTAGTCTTTGATATATTTGTCCTTTATAGATTTTCTATATAGTTGGGAGGTAGTCTATAAGTTAGCTTTACCTCTGCGCTTTTCTATTGTTCACCTAGTTTTCCATGTCTCTATTTTACGGCGGTATATTTCTGATCTATCTCAGATGCTTATATAGGATTAAGTCTAGTTAGATAAGTATTTGACCTTTGTGGAGGAGCCCGTGCTGGTTTTGGCTAGTGGTATGAGGCAGTTGGATACCAGAGAGTTTTCTGTAGTTATGGTTGAGTGGAGGCACCGACGATTGAAGGAGTCCACTTGGGAGATCGAGCTAGAGATGCGTGCCCAGTATCCTCACATGTTCGAGACTTTAGGTACTTCCTTATCTTTAACTTTTGGCTACAAAAGTTCCTTAGTAGTGGATGTTGTAATGACCCTTCAGGTCACTTTTCATAATTCCACTTACTTTCTCCATTAGATCTTTTCTGTAGCTTCCCTTAGTTATGTATCACTTACTGGAACTTATACTTCAATTTCCAGGAAGTTCGTATGCGTTATAGCAACAGTTTCCCATTTGGAATTCTTCCCTGGTTCTAAATGACTAGTGAGCAAAACCTTCAATAAAACAATCTCGAATGCGAATTCAAACTATGCCAGCAACTCTGGAATATCAATTGTCAGCTATGTAGACCTTTAGTTCAGGTCCCAATACACCTAGGCTCAGTTTGACCAATTGGTTGGAAAGTTGAAAAATCAAAAGATATGGTTGTGGCGCCCAAAATTTGTATAATCGATCTTTGATGGAAAATCAGACTTCACCAATGCATCCAAAACATCAAATTTAGTGGGGTTACATAGTTTATTTGCAAAAATAGGAGCCCAATGTGTTACAAGGGTCAAATATAAGTTCTAGACTTTGCTGCAGTGAAGTCAGGCGATCGCGGCCCCATGATGGCGATCGCTTCATGGAGATTGTGCCCCAAGTAAGGATATATATATATATATATATGTTTGTATTGATGTGATGATAATTATCAGCAAGGTCAGGGGCTATATTGATGTGATGATGATCCCCGACAAGATCGGAGGATATATTGATGTGATGATGATCCCCGACAAGATCGGAGGATATATTGATGTGATGATGATGCCCGACAAGGCCGGAGGATATATTGATGCGATGATGATGTCCTGCAAGGCCGGAGGAAATATTTATGTTATGATAACCCCCGACAAGGAGGCAGAATATGTTGATGTCATGATGATGTCCGGCAAGGCCAGAGGATGATTATTGACATTCTTATGAGTGCACCCATTATTATATGATTCTCGTTCTTGAAAATCCATGCTTTTCAAAACCCAAAAGATAGAAGGAATTCTAGGATCCCTCCTGGAGGCAAGGACTTTTATGCATACCTCTTCTGGTTGATTCACACCATCCTCTATTCTCATAAGATGATACACACTAGCTAACGGCCCGCCAAGCGCTACATCATAGGCACATTGAGAGCGGAGATAATTGTACCCATATACATAAAAAATTATAGCACTGGAATGCTAATCCTTGGGCTTTATTTGTAAAGTGTCTATTCCTTGGTAATCAAAGCCCAAAGATCTATGAATTAGCCCATGCTTGACAAGCCGAGTAGACAAACGATCCTATATTTTTTTTATCTCTCCCATATTTTTATTCGTATAAGTATTTCACATTTACTATTAAATTTATGAAAATTGACCCACCAAAGGTTTGAGTTTTGGATTGCCCTATGTATGGAAAATATATATATGCTTTTATACGTGCACTTTCGCATGTGAAATGAGAGTGTATTTTTGACCTTAGGGTGCCGGTTATATATCACTAGTGAATAAATAATTATAAATGGGAGAAGCTAATGATTAATGGTAATTAGGGGTTGTGATGGTTGTTGTGTAATGATGAATCAAGACTATTTAATTAGTGGGAAGTAGTTGTAAAATTAGGATTCACCTACTGAGTAATGCTAGTATCAAATGAGTGATAATTAAGATATGTTGGCTATTAGAATAAACTTTGTGGTGACAAGTTGTCTATTAACTAAATATATTAATTGATGGCTAGAGATTTAACTGACTAGCTAATGACCTTTCTTTAGCTAAAATATGGTAGTTAATGAACTTGGATAATATGTGACCAATGAGGGTAATAGTATTGGTTGATTAGACGGTTGATGTTTGTAACTAATGAAAGTGGGTAAAATGTCTAAATAATTATAAATAAGGAATATGGTCAAATAAAGATGAGATTTGGGTACGTTGTTTGTCAAATAGTTGTATTATTATTATTTACTTGGGTGTACTCACTGTTGGTTTGGGAATTCGTGAGGGTTCCTTTATTTTATGCACTAGTTGGTGTATGGGCACGAACTTTGTATTTGTGCTGCTTGGGATTATACTTGTGTTGATTTATAATTTTGAGTTGTTTATTTCTTATGCACGATGATATTGCATATGGTTATGCATTTGTTTATTATTGTTCCAGTTTGATTATATATTATATACAATGATGTTGGAAACAATTCAGGTTTGGTTTTGTACCTTGCCTTAGATAGACTTATCTTTCTCTATATCATCATTATATCAGGACTTAGCTCAGTCAGCCAATGATGCCTACTGGGTACCTATTGTTTTGGTACTCATACTATACTTCTGTACCTATTTGGTGCAGATTTGAGTACTAGTTGTCGTCATTGATTTTAATTCCTGCAGTGTTGTCATTCTTGATATAGGGTGGGCTCTTAGAGTTTGGAGTCGCCTGTTTCCCACAATTATAGATTCAATATTTTGTATTTAAGACAGATGTATGGACTTACTTGTTAAGATTCTTAGGTTGTAATCCTATTACTATCACACTTAGATGCTCTTGTATCGATTATTCCAGGTCATGAGATTGTTATCCGTTTTTGCTTATTTATTTAAATTAGAACACTTTTATTTATATCTTGTGTTCTTTGATTTTTGGCGTAGTGGGAATTTCTTACCTAACTAACCCCTTGCACTAGCTCCGAGTTCAGGTATTGGCTTTACCACTGGCGGGTTATAGTGGGTTCCATCATGACTTATAAATACGGTCGTTACACTGTCCTAAAAGAACCCACGAGCTATATAGGTATAGCTCCCCCTGCTGAGAGGGACCCAACACATGCTATCCGTATAAATCGATAAAATCTAAAGAAGATCCAGAGACACCAAGTCTTTATACGTTGCCAAAATATTATGTGTGAACCAAGTACACGGTCATATAGATCCCCATGCCATCAAACGTTGTTTCTAGTATTGGCCAAATTTAAAACATTTGCACATAATCCTAAGCGTTAACCCGGAGTCATTTATTAATTCATTTACTATTATGGTATCGTTATACCAATTATACTTGTAAGCTAATATATCATGCCAGTCCATTCAAATTAACCAATTGGCTCCCAAGTTCCATTTAGAAATTTGAACCATGGCCTCCAAGGCCTTTCCAATCTATTTTTTCCATTTATCCATTAATGTATTGCAATAGTTTCAAAAGTGAATTAAGCTATGCCAATTCATGTTTAAAACCAAAGTCATGAAGGAGGGTTGGGGTTAATGCCAATTCTAAGCCAAGATTCATCCAATTTGGGGAAACCCATGTCTTCCGATCCAATCATTTAAACAATGCACTAATTCAGTCCCAAAAACATCAATTTAAAGCATGAATAATCAATTTAAAACATGTGACAAGTAATTCAATCAATAACAACCAAAACCCCTCAAGCCAATTTCAAAACCCACAGTTTAAATCATATGAATATTCATTATATTATGTCACAATGGAAAATTCAAGTTTAGGGAAGAGAAACATGCCTAAAACACACAAGAATTTAGAAGAAATTTGGAGTTTGAAACTTGAAGATTGAATTCCTTATAAACCCTAGTTTTTTCTTGACTTGGGATTTAGAGAGGAGAGAGTAGTGTTTGATTTTTATAACTGATGTGTAAAAGAGTCCTTTGTATGTTTTTAAGTCATTGGGAATAGTGTATAGGTAGGAAAATACCGAAGA
Source organism: Capsicum annuum (assembly GCF_002878395.1). NCBI lineage: Eukaryota > Viridiplantae > Streptophyta > Magnoliopsida > Solanales > Solanaceae > Capsicum > Capsicum annuum. The sequence goes on from NC_061111.1 coordinate 143,113,955, forward strand.
GCCCCCAGTTAAAACATGTAGGAAAAATCGGTCTCAGTCGTCATAGGTCAGGTAACTACTCGTGATGTAAGACATGAGTCATTACCTATACTCAATACCTGGGGATCAAATTTCTGACCCCCTACTACTATGGTCACGAGTCACTCACTGAAACTCGTGACCTAACCTAATGACTCATGATGAAGGGTCGTGATCAAAGCAGAAACGTTGGGCAACCTTGCTATTGTGATAACGAGTCCCACCCTATGACAAGTGATAAGTGATAATGACTCGCACCTGGGACATAGACATGGAAGTATTGTCAACACTCCAAAAATTTTAGAGTCTAAGAAAATGACATTAAATTACCCCCACCCACCGCTTAGGATCATTTGTCCCCAAAGAAGAAGCTAGGGTACCTATTAGCACGATAACATAGGAAATGCAGCCAGGAACTAAGATCAAATTTGAAAAGAGATAGAGAAGACAAAAAACTAACACCTTAAACATTTTTGTCCAACCCAAAAAATAAGAATGGGTATTTGGCCTTTCTTTTTTTCAGCTTCCTATGCGGCTTCTTCCACATTTTGGTTTCTCAAAAGCACTTTTTTTGAAGCTACATCATTAATCCTCAATCTACAAACTTTCCTATCCAGTATGTCCACTAGGACTTCCTCATAAGATAAGGAACCTAAAACAACGACATTCTTCACAGGAGCAATCAGAGAAGGATCACCAACAAACTTTTTCAGCATCGACATCTGAAACATAGGATGAATAGAAGACAAACTCGCAGGCAACTCCAAATCACAAGAAACATTCCCAACTCTCCTCAAAAACTAGTATGGGCCAACATAACAGTGACTGAGCTTTCCCTACTTCCCAAACCTCATGAATCATTTCATAGGAGAAATTTTCAATAGCACCCAATCTCTAACCTGAAACTCTAACTCCTTTTGCCTCACATCCTCTTAGTACTTTCGGAGACTCTAGGTAATATTAAGGCTTTTCTAATCACCCTCACCACCTCCATGGCTTGGTAAACCAAGTCAAGAACAAACAACCTAATCTCACCAACCACAAACCATCCAATAGGAGACCTAAACCTTATATCATATAAAGTCTCAAAATAAACCATCTAAATACTTGAATGGTAACTATTATTGTATGCAAACTCAATAAGAGGTAAATGATCAACTACCTCTAAAATCAATCACACAAGCCCTTAGCATATCCTTCAATGTATGAATAGTTTGTTCCACTTATCCATCAATTTGAGAATGGAAAGAGGTACTAAGCTTCACCTTAGTGTCTAAAAATTTCTAAAATGAATGCCAAAAGTGAGAAGAAAATTGTGTACCTCGGTATGAAATAATAGACATTGGTACACCATTCCACTTTACAATATTCCCAATGAACAACTTAGCATAATCTTCTGCTTAGTAGTTAGTCCTTATAGGAAAAAAGTGAGTCGTATTAGTCATTTCTATCAACAATGACCAAAGAGAATTGGACTTATTATGAGACCGCGGAAGACCTATAATGAAATCTATATGGATAATCTCCCATTTCCCCATGAGCAAATCTATCTCTTGAGAGATACCACCAGTCCTCAATTGTTCAACCTTGACTTGCTTACAAACCGTACACTTAGCCACAGAATTTGCCATAACCCTCTTTATTTATTCCATAAATAGATCTCCTTCAATTCATGATACATCTTAGTCAAATCCATATGAACTATATATCTGGACTCATGATCCTCAATCAAAATCATTTCCTGCAGCCCATCAATATCAGAAACACCTAACCTACCTTGATACCTCAAGATACCATCTCCCTCAATATCGAAAGCCAAAACCTTTTGCAGACCCATATCACGCTTAATCTGTATAAGAATGGGACGCAATTCCTATTTCTATTCCATGTCAGCACCAAGAGATTATTTAACCACTCTCTGAACAATAACTCCCCCATCCTTAGAGTCCAAGAGATGAACTCCTATGTTAACCAATTTATGAATATCCTTTACCAGTCCTCTTTTCTCCTCATCAATATGGGATAATCTCCCCATATAAAACATACTAAAAGTATCAATAATCATATTAGCTTTAACTAGATGATTATAAAGGCTCATGTCATAATCCTTAAGTAGCTCGACCCACCGCCTCTACCTGGGATTCAATTCCTTCTGTGTAAACACATATAGCAGGCTCTTATGATATGAATAGATATCCACATGCATATTATATAAAAATGGCACCAAATATCAAAGCAAAAAACACAGCCGCTAACTGTAGATCGTAAATCAGGTAATTCCTCTCATGAACCTTAAGCTACCTGGAATCATAGGCCACAACCTTACCATAATCCATCAAAACATAATCCAGTCCCACATGGGATGCATCAAAATACACAACAAACCCATCAGTACCCTTGGGCTGGGTCAAAATTGGCGTAGAAGTCAATTATCCTTCAACTTCTCAAAACTACCCTCACAAGAATCAGACCATAATAACTTAACCTTCATCTATGCCATGTTTGTGAACTGAGTAGCACTAGAAGATAAACACTGCACAAACCTTCTATAATACCTGGCAAAGCCCAAGAATCTCATAATGTTGGTTGGAGTCGTGGGTCTAGGCAACTTCTTAACAACCACAACTTTCTTTGGATTTACCTTGATCCCCTCACTAAGTATGACATGCCCAAGAAAGGTCACAATACTAAGATCTTTAAGAGTCTGCAACAAAATTTAGAGATGATTTGCATGAGCCTCCTCACTCTTACAGTACACCAAGGTGTCATTAATGAAAACTACCATAAATATGTTTAGAAACTACTTGAACACCCAATTAATAAGATCAATGGAAGAAGTCGAGCATTATTAACCCAAATGGCATAGTAAAAAATCATTATGACCATACCGGGTTCAAAAGGTAGTTTGGGTAATATCAACCTCCCAAATTTTCAACTAGCCCAAATGAAGACTAATCTTAGAGAAACACCTAGGACCTTAAAGCTGGTTGAATAGGTCATTAATTCTAGGAAGAGGGTAGTTATTTTGTACTGTAAACTTATTTAGCTATCGGTAGTCTATACAGATTCGAAAAGACCCATTTTTCTTTTGCACAAAAAGCATAGGAGCACCCCACGGAGAAACACTAGGACAAATGAAACCCTTATCAAGAATATCCTTTCACTACTCCTTTAGCTCCTTTGGTTCGCCCAGATCCATCCTATTAGGAGGATGGAAATGGGATGGGAATCTGATAGAAGATCGATCCGAAAATCTATCTCCTTTTTAAGAGGAATTCTAGGAAGATCATCAGGAATGATTTAGGAAATTTGTTAACCACATGGATAGATTGCGAAGAGGGACACTCAGAATTACAATCCTTAACCCAAACTAGGTGATATAGATACCCTTTGGAAATCAACCTCCAAGTACTAAGATAGGAAATAAACCTCTCTTTGGGCACTAAGGAACTCCCCTCCCATTCAATCACTGGTTCATTAAGGAAATAGTAAGTAATATTTTGGGTCCTACAATCCAGAGAAGCATAACATGAATGAAACCAATCTTTCCCTAAGATAACATCAAAATCCACTATATCCAATTCTATAAAATTCACCAATGTCTCTATATGAAAGATGGACATAATACAACCCCTATTTATATTTTTTTAGCAACTATAGAATTGCTAGCCAGAGAAGAAATAGAAAAAGGGTCAAAAATAATTTTAGGGAAAAAAACAAATTGCACAGCCATACAAGGGGCCATATAGAAAAGGGTAGAACCCAGATCAAGCAAATAATACATATCATGACAGAATAGTTGTAACATACCAGTGACAACATTGGGGGATACCTTAGATTCTTAGTGATTAGTAAGTGCTTAGAGATGATTTTGGCTAGTTCTTGTACGCGAAGTGGCACCCTTTGGTGCAAGAGCTGAATAAATGGTGATTGGGACTTTAATAGCTCTAGTTGAAACTTTAGTTGGAGGATATTTCATCTACATATATTCAAGCTAACCACAATTGAAGCACAATTTCCAACGTTCATCACAATAACCAGGACGAATCTGTCCACAAAATCTACATGGAGGATAAGTTAGGGCTGACTGAACTCCACTAGCCCAATACTAGGCACCTTGTTCCTTAGGACCACTACTAGCCTGAAAATGATAATCACCTGATAATTAGGATAAGGATCAGTCGTCGATGGATAATAACTATTATTTTCCCAAGTCCTCTTCTTGGTCCACTTTCTATCATTTCTTTTACTATTAGGTTACCCTTCACCCTACTCTAATAATTAAACTTCTTATTCTACCTCTCTCCTATTTTTGCCTTTCTCTTTTTCTTATTTCCACTTCCTGCAAATAAACTACAAGCCTAGAGAGGTCCATATCATTTTTCAATATTCTAGCCTTACGCTCTAGTACTGGGTCATAATACAAATGATTAGCAAATTTTCTCATCTTGGATCTTATGCTAGACACCAACTCCGGACATACAACTATTAAAATTTCAGGGCGTAATCCTTTAGAATCATCAGGTTCACATACTCCTTAACTTTAGCTTTCCTCAACTCCTGAGGAAAGAAGTTATCCTATTCTTCTAGCTTAGTATCATCACCTCTCACTTGGTCACACTCTTTATACCACTAACAAGATATATCTTTCAATTAACATGTAGTAAATGCTACACCTTTAAAATAAGTAGGATGCATCACCTTGAAAATCTTCTCCATCCCATCAATAAATCCCTATAAATCCTCCTCAACCTTAGATCTTGTAAAGTTTGGTAATTTAACCTCATAAACTTTCCAACTTGAGTGACCTCAAGTTAAAAGAAAATAGAAATAACTCGTTCAGACTGGAGAGAATAAGATGCCACCAATTGGGTAAACATTTTAATAGACTGGTAAAACACCGCATTAGAGATATATCCCTGAAGCACTTAGGCATTATGACCATCATCTTAGAAAGCTTGAGGAGGACTAGTAGGAGCCTGTGAAATCCCATGTGAAATAGTACAATTGGTAGCACGGACCCTAGAATAGGTCTGGACTCCATAAGAAACATGAGTTCCATCCACATTGTCCTCGAGTAGGACAGAGGGTCCAAAAAAGTTTCTACAAACAATATATCTTTTGGGAGGCATGATCTAAAATATGAGTAAACTGTGAGTTAGGAGAATTTATGACACCAGACTCTAGCCTGAAATAAAACATTAAAAGAAAAATATTCTGAAATGTCTTATAGCCTCCCGTTTAAAAGTATGACACACTATATACCTATAAAATGGACTCTACTCAGCACAACTTTATGGACACCCAAAGACTCTGAATCATTCTCTTATACCAAGCTTGTCATGATTCAAACTAGGGCCTATTCATGATGGGAATCTCAAGACCATCCCGAGCCGAAAACCACCCCCTTAGCCTACAATTTAGAATACAATAAAAGAATGCATCAAAAGCCAACAAAATAGTAATACAAAGTATAGATAAATAAAATATAATTTCTAAGAGTCCAAAACAAACAACTAACCCACATTTGTCCAAAAAAGCCTCTAAAAGCCAAATACAAAATAAAGTCGGGACATGCCCCTATCTGTAGAAAAAAGAAATCCTCAATTTCCAAAAATATGAATAGAAACCTAATGAAATTACAAGTCTTCTTGATAGATGGAAGCTCATCTCTTCATAACAACTCAATAGAAAATGACATCACCTAACGATGCATAGGGGTAATAGAAAAGTCTTCGGACCCTACATCATGTAAAGATGTAGCATCATAGGAGGTCAATAAGATCAGAACTGACATTTAACTCATGGAATGTGATTTCCAAAATCCATCAAAACCACATGCACTCATTCATATATATAGGATGTCGGGATAGGGATAAGGGATATGAACATGAGATTATAAAATATTAACCTGGATTATGTAGCTTTATCTATCCTAAGGGCATCTAAGGGTTATATGGGTGCAGCTCCCCTGCTTAAAGATCCCTAATGCGTGTTTCCCACACGAACTGAGGAAATCCAAAAGAGAGCCAAAGATACCAAGGATCCAGCCATCCCAAGAATATAATATGTGAACCAACCACAAGATCATAAAGACCTCTAGCCGGCAAATATGGTTTCTAGTATTGGTCCTCCCAGGACCTCCACCTTTCCATCGAGCTACATAACCACTTTTTAGACCAATTTAAAATATTTTCACATAATCCCATCCATTAACCTAGGAGTCATTTATTAAGTCATTTACTATTATGGTGTCACCAGACCAATTACGCATGCAAGATAATATACCATGCCATTCCATTCTAATTAATAAATTGGCTCCCATGTTCCATTTAGAAATTCAAACCATGGCCACCAAGGCCTTTCAAATCTATTTTTATCCATTTTCCATTAATGTAATGCAATAGTTTCAAAAGTGAATTAATCATGCCAATTCCACATTTGAAACAAAAGTCATGAAGATGGGTTGGTGTTGGACTAAAAATGAATTAACATCTCTAGGACCAATATTGATGTAGATTTAGATAGTGCCATTGTTTGTATTGCCAAATATTTCTTATTAATTGATTTTTAATGCTTGGAAATATTAGAGCATGCCTTAGGTTAATTTGTTTGATACAAAGGTAACAATTGGAAGATGATTTGATTATAAGGATTTGGGATTTTTCAACTCCCATCTAATGATTTGTGTTCTATTAAGATTAGCCAACATGAGGTAATTATTGAGTTTTGCATATTTTATGTAATTCAAGGGAATATCATCTAATTAGGTTGAAAAACATTTACATGTATTGATAAAATCAATTGCCCTATATTCTTAGCACAAGAGGAATTTATTATCGTTAACAACACTATTATATTGTGAAGCCATGGCGATCACAAACCTAGATCTTTAAATTACTTGATTAGTTACTAGAATTCTAAAATTGTTACTTACACATATTTGGAATTTCAAGAACAAAAATCTTATCAATACCTACTTTTATGGAAGTAATTGACTAGAAGTTAACATAACCACATAAGGCTTAGTTTTCACTTTATTCCTTGTGAAATTTAAAGCCAAACTAGTTGGATTTTATTTTGACAGTGGCCGCTTAATACATCTAAATTAATGTGTAATTTAATAGTATCATTCCTTAACATATGAACCCAATAATCAATAATTTCAATTGGGACCTCTTATTATGAGATATTATCTTTTACGCCCATACTATCTTATAGCACAACTAAGGTTGGATCACCAATGCACTTCTTCAATTAGGACACATAAAATATTGGATGCATTCATGCTAGTCTATGGCTAGGTCTAGCTCATATGCCATACTACTAATGTGACTTAGAATATTTTTAAGATCGATATATCGTAGACTAAACTTCCCCTTTTTTCCAATCCTCATCACCTTTTTTCATGAGTGAAATTTTCAAATAAATCTAATCATGAACTACAAACTCAAACTCTCTTATTATCACACTTGTGTATGATTTTTGCTGACTCTGAGTTGTTTTTATCCTTTTTCTAATTAGTTGAATTTTCTCCATAGCCAAATAAATTAAGTTAAGCTATATTAAAGTTGCTTAATAAACCTCAATGAGAGGTAAGTGATTGATGACACCAAAATCACACCTCCTAAATAGTATAATATGGTCACTTGTCAAATATAAAACCCAATTAGATTGGGGTCAAACTCACAATGAATATGACGATAATCAATTATAAAATTACTGATATAATTGGAAAGTGTATAACGTAAATGGGGTTTTGTATGAACAGTAGTAATAGTAACAAATGTTATAAAATAAAGTTGTTATCAGTATGAGACAATCACTAGGATTAAATTTTTTGACTTATCATGTTCGTCAAATTATCTTGGTGCCTTACATACAGAATCTAGCAAGTTATATATCACCTAACCATCTCTCAACCTTAGTTTGGATGAATTTCACTCATCTCCTCTCGATCTCAGAGTGTCGCATTACTAACCCTTGTCCTAGAATCCAAATTAACTATCTCTTCCTGATCTTAACTTAATTAGATAAAGGTTGGTATCTTTAAATTAATATTGTGATCTTATTCTCCTAAACTCAACCTCTCTCTCAAGTTAGGATTAAATACAAGAAGGTCTTAATATCTGCAGTCATCAAGAAAGCAATCAATACCAAAAAAATCTTAATACATGCTCAAATACCAAGCAAGAATGAATTTGCACTTTCTCTACTTCATTAAACAATCAGGGTAGGTAGGTCACGTAGGTAGCCTCCTTCTTCCTTTAATATCTTGTTGCTCATTCTCTATTCCAAACCTTGTTTTCATGAAAAATAAACATAAAACACATCACCTCTAACATAAAAAACCTAAGTACTTGCATAAATTCCTTGTTTTAAGCATTTAAAGTTCCATGAAATAATGTACATCAATACCCTCAACTGACAACATTTGGATATCCTTAGGAAACTAATGTATACCATAAACACAATGCTCAACTAAAACAAACCTAAGGCACCTATGACAGTGAACTAAACTTGGCTCAAAATACTTACCTCCTGTTATTACCAACTATTCAAAAACACGGTATGGATCCATGTAGCATAACAGTAGGACACAAAGGAAATAAGTAATGACATTATATTAACGACAAATAACAAAGTTTACATCCAACTTACACTAACCGAACAGATAAGCAATTAATAATACAATCCGTGCACTGTTAGATAAAAAACCCCCAATTCTGATAGTATCCTTATGCATGTCAATGTTAGGAACTATATCAAGACACTCATAATCTTAAAAAAAGTTTCAATCAATGTGTATAAAATACCATAGTCTTGCCCTTATTTTCTATACCTTTGTTTCTAAATAGTTGGACTAAGATCACTATGGGACCTTACTAGGCTTGTAATGTAGGCTTGAGGGCTGGTATGGTGCATTGGGATTATAGTGACTCACCTTCTTGACAATACACTTATATTTTAGTCTCCACTTCTCAACCATTCCTTTTCTATTTCTCAAATTTACTCATTTATTATTTATTCGAATTGGATGTGGTTTTCTTCTTGCTTTTCATTTATTCACTTCTTTTTTTCTTTTTATTTTCCAATTTTTGTAATGGTCACTCTTTTTTTATTTTATAACACTCCCAACCCTACTTACTTTTTATTTTATTCAACACCCTTCTACAGACCCAATTTCAAATATGCACCCCTATGATAGCCATCCTTAACTTAGGAAATTTGCCTAAGTTGAGGTGCACAGTGTTCAAAGAAGGACCATAGACAAAACAAGTTCATTTTAATTAAACGAAAAGTTAAAAGTTTTAAAAACAAGAAACTAGGTCAACATAGGATAGGAATAGTGATTAAGGGATACTTATTCATTTTTGGACAGTCTTCTATTCTAAGAATGGACTAATAAAAAATGGGTAATAATCATGTCCAAACCAACTATCCTTCTATTTATTTTTGGAAGGTCTTTTATACAAAGAATGGAATAATTCAAAAATGGGTAATAATCATGTCCTAACAAACTATCTGTAATGCCCCGAGTTTGTACCCCGAATGCTACACGATGGTTACGACCCCGAGGGACCACAACCTAACCCATGACTGATATCTGTTGTAAGCATTGAGTAATAATACTAAACTAATGCAGAAAAATAGGTTGAAGTGCCATAAGGTTCATAATCTAAAATATTGATAAAATATAACATCTGACCAAAACATCTAAAATAGTGGATACTATCTGAAAAAGTCTAGTCTGAAAAGCCTCTAACTGAACTATATATATATGGAGTTGATGGGAAAAGCCCCCAACAAACTACGACTACTTAAATACTGATAAAATGAAATGCTAAAATAAAAGCATATCCTTAAAAGGTAAGGACTCACTACTATAATCTGATACTACTGACTGAATCTTGCTAAGAACGGTTAGGAATTTGAGCGTCTGAATCTATGATAAGAGACAGTATAGCATAAAGAAAGAGTATGTGTCAGTCCGCAGAATGTACTGGTATGCTAGATGAGGTAAGGCTGAATGCTAGGGTTTATATGCATGAACAGTAACTGACTGAATAATATAGAGTAACTAAATATGAGAGTACATGGATAACTAAAACTACTGTAAATACTTAGTATGCAATACCGTTCATATATGTGTATATAGTATCTGAGCTTTTTTGAAGTTGAGTAGTGAGTTTTGATAACTGAAATACTGATAACTGAGTGACTATGTTTGACAGTACTAATTTTGTAGAACTGAACTGAGTTCTATGCTAAGACTGAAACTGAAACTATGAGAACTAATCATCTAACCGACATACCCCAAATAAGATAACTGATGTCCACATTGTAACCCCAATTGGGAGGGTATCAATACTTTGCCATGGGTTAAAACAAACTGAGGAGTTACCCTTATCTGGCAGGTTGTCTAATGAGAATAGTGGAACCCCCAACTGGCAAGTTAAAATACCTCATCAACCCTCTACTGGCAAGTTGATATCTCATCTTACATTGGCTACGTAGTTCTGGAATACAAGGATGACTTCTAAGGATCACACCCTCTACTGGCAGGTGAGCCCCCATCCTTGGGTTCACTTGGTGCTGAATCCTGCTCCCAACTGAGTAGATACTAAACTAATTATACTGAGCTGAACTAGACCAATACTAAGTTTCACTGAGTTTTGTAACTAACTGAGAGTACTACTGATCGTGACACTACTAAGACTATTCTATAACTACTGTAGCTCTAGGTAAATAGATAGATTTTTATGTATTAGATACCCCAGGACTCGATAGTGTGAAAGAATTACATACCATGATCTTGAAAAGCATAACAATGTCCACTAATTCATAATTATTCATAAAGACATTTTATCAAACACTTGTAGGGCATAAACTTGTACATGATTGGGAACACATAATGACATGTCATGATTCCACTATTTACTTCACATTGGCATTTTAGCAAACACTTGTGGAGCATGGAGTGTTTCACATGATAATGGCCAACACATGAACATCATGAATACAATACTCAATTGAAAAATTCAAGGGTTTAGCAAGCAATTCATAAAATTCATCACATAAACTATTTTAATTTCGTGGAAACTTATAATTATTCATAAATTGAAGCCCAATTACTATCATGAACATGAGTACAATAAATTTCAAGCATGGAAATCATAATTCTATAAACTTGTAGTTTTTTAAAAAATTGGATTCTTGGACTCTATGGGTGAAAGGAACCCATAGATGAACACCTAACATACCTAGGAATATTAATCTTGAAGGTTCTTGGAGGAATTCTTGAGTTTTCTCTTGTTTTCTTAAAGCTAGGGTTTTTCCGTTTGAGAGAGAATGTTTTAATCTTGAGAGAAAGTGAGTAAATAATGCTATAACTAGGTTAATTAGGGGTAAATTATGTGTTAAAAGCTGATTTGGGTCATGGAAAAATACCCAATTACTCCTCGAAAAGATTTAAAAATTATTACTAGATGCCCGATTTTAGGCTTCCCCGTGATGCAGTGGCATTGCGGTGAGCCACTGGAATATTGCTGGCACTGTGTAAAAATAGACGACTGGGAAATTAGCTCTTGGAACAATGCGGTACCATCGTGGAGCCTTTCTGGAATTTGATAATTGTAAACTAGAACATTGGCGCAATGCGCCATTATACGGAGCTCTACTTGATACTGCAGAATGCTATTTGGCTAGTCTCTGTGATGCGGTGAAGTGCCAATTGTCACACTATTTTACAAAATATGCTATAACTCTTCACCCAGGTATCGAATTAAGGCAAATTTTATATCGTTCATAAGATGACTGAATTTTCTACGCACTAGTAAGCTCTTAACTGAAAAATATTGAGTTTTTTAAAAATTCATATAGGATAACTCATGTACTGAGAGTTAAATTAAGCTAGGGAAACACAGGGTATTATAATATCTCTCCTTTGGAACATTCTTCCTTGAATGAGACTGATTAAGCTGAGAAACACTGATAGATTGATCTTGGACATACTGAACATGCATATCAGATGCATGAGTGCATGACTGAAACTAATGATAAGCTGAGTTTTCATTCTGAACATGCATATTTGATGCATGAGAACATGGCTGAACTGCTTCATAAATGCATGACTGTCATAAAAATAATACGCAATGGTAAAGAATAGCAAGTTTATAACTGTAACTGAACATGGAACTGAATAAAGCTAAGGTAGACTGCTACCTTAAGCTGAGAATACTCATGAATCTGTGATCATTTACTGAACATGTATGAACGGGGACATGTGAACTTGACTGAGTCTAAAACATACTACATGAACTGAATATCATGAACTGAATAGATTCCTTGAATACATGTCATATGACTGAGATTGAAATAAGAGAGTCAACTTATGAGTACTCATTACTCCAAACTGGATCTTTCTTTATGAAGAGAAAATGGAACATTTACGACCTGATCGCTTGGGGGATTATAGTATATATCTCCTTTGGGATATTATGTCTCCCGAAGGATGCTGACTTGGTTGCCAGGATGCCCCAGGTTGGAGGGGTCACATTTATGAAACTCTAGGTAGGACGACTGGGTGGAAGGATATGAAACCATACGAACTTGTTCGCAGGACTGTTAAACTAAATTTTTGGTTTTACGGACGAACTCATACTGGAAAATTATACTCAACTAGAGCATTTCTTGACACTCTTCCTACAAAGTTCTACTGACTTTAGGGAGCAAGGAAATCTTTACATGGTCTGAATAAGACATCTGAATAAGAAATCACAACACAACTAGAATTTTTTACCATAGAGAAAGGCCTACGAAATATCATCTAAGATAGAGTTACTAAGCCTTATGCATAGGAACTACTACCTTGAAATCTTATCCATATTTCTCAACCATAATTTACACCTCAACACCGCATATTACTTGAAGCTGCTGAATATATTCACAAGGACACTAGTAACTCTACCTACTTAGGTCTGAGCTAGACCGAATTCTCCCACTATGTTCAAGCCTACTCAAATGTACGAAACATACACACAACACTGTAGTACTAGCCCTAGTAATAATTCAATGTGCTTCGCATTTCATAACATCTCATATACTGAATAAATTCTAATTTTCCCTTCAACAACTAAACACAACCTCCTACTAGCCATTCATTATGTGAAATAAACTTATCCACTTACACACCAACATGACCTTCAAGCCTATCCTCATAACTACAGCCTCGTGTAAAACAAGTATGCAATAATCTTTCCTTAACATAAAATATTTACTCACTCCCATCTAAGGAATTTCTAATCATTACATCATTTAATAAGGAGAGATCAATGAAAGGTTAATACATAAGGACCTAAAGCATGAATGGACACTATACAGGACTTGATACTTAACTGAGGCCTGTGGAATAGAATACAAACTGCATGAATTTATCAAGAGGTCTAAACTGAGGATATACATGATGTATTCTGAATTTAGCTGACAATTAGGAGTGTAGCATGAGTAATGAAAACTGAGCATGCTATAAAGCATATGAGTAAATGAATCATGAGCTATAAGACCTCAGTTTTGAACTTTTCTATTCATGGAACATGATTCATAACACTAAGTGAACTAGCACCCCTTATACTAGGAACTGTAAGCGTGCATGATTTTTTGATAAGGGGCAAAAATATGAGCTGTGATCATAGAGTTGACATGTAAGGCATGAGAAGATATTGTGATAGTTGAAGTACAAAACTTTGCATTAAGGTAAATACAGGTTGGGCATCATCCTTACCCACTTCTTTTCTATACATACTGACATTACTACTAAAATATGAAATCCTGATTTGGTTATTTGTTCTACCATCTCCCCTTAGCTTAAAGCTGTTATTCTGCATCTGTGAACTACTTAATAAACTTTAAATTGAATTGAAAGAACTTTAGTCTAGATTTTGAGAAATAACAATAATCATAAACACTAATCTCATTCTAAAGGACTACTCTTGATAATGGAAGGTCCACTGCTAGTACTTCTTTTTTGATACACAATCCTTAGCTTTCTATTGCCCCAACAATCATCATATAGCAACTTCAACACTGACTAACTTAGAATTCTCAACTCTTCTTTCTATGAGTTCAATCTAGAGATTCAAACTTAAATCAACTAAAACTGAGGTACTACCCCTCCATTCAATGATTGGTCCACTAGGTAACTAAAATAGGATGACTTTATTACTGAAATTAATTGAAGGGATTTTCTAAAATACTATAATCAAGTAATTTTTGTATACTCATCTAGATGAAATAGATTCACCTACTGTGGTAGGCACTGAGAAAGGTTCTATTAAGATTTCTAGTCTAACTTTAAAGTTGACTACTACGTAAAAAGTTATAAAAGACAAAGAAGCTCTTGGATTTAATAAGGCATAAACATATAAATAGAAGATTTGTAATGTACCAGTGAACATATCAGGAGAACTTTCCTGATCTTGTCTAGTATGAAGTGCATACAGCTTATTTGGTTGTTGCCCAGTGGTGGTACTGGAAGCGGCACCCTGCTGATTTGGGTGACCAGACTTAGTTGGGGGACTATTATATACTAACCCTGGGGACCTAACTAAGGACAATCTCTAATTCTATGGCCTGACTTGCCACACCCAAAACAGACGTTATTGCCAGCCCAACACACACCTTTATGATTTTACTATATTTCCTGTAAATTGGATGGGTACAACCACTGCTCACACTACCCTAGGTTTTAGAGCTTGGTGCCCCATCCTGACTGTTATTCCTAAACTTTGGTACTAGCACACTGGCCGAGGACGGAGCTGGAATGGAAGATTTTGGATGAAATTAGGAACAGTTACCTCTCGCTGACTTAGGTTGAGTGAAATTGAAGCTACCTGTTCTAGCTCTCTTGTTCTCCCTCTCTTTCCTTATTCATAACCTCTTCTATCTACTGAACGTGGACCATAAGCATGGATATATCTATCTCCTTAATTAGCATCACTTTTCTGCACTCCCTAACCACACTTTCTGATACCCAAGAGATGAACGTTCTTATTATTAACCTATTATGTTCTACTACATGGGGAGCATGCCTAGCTAGCTGAGTAAACTTAAGGGAATACTCTTTCACACTAATGCTACCTTATCTGAGATTGATGAAATCTAACACATTATCTTCTCTCATCTCTAAGGGAAAGCATCTATCTAGAAAAGTAGTAGAAAACTATTCCCACTCTATAGGCTCTGCATTTGTGCCCCTATTTACCTTTCACTGCTTAAACCACATATGAGCAATATTTTGTAGCTAATAGGTAGCTAACTCAGCACTCTCACTAGAGGTTTCTCCCATGATATCTATGACTTTCTAAATGTAGTCGAGGAACTCCTGTTGATCCTCTTTAGACTTAGATCCTGAGAATAGGGGAGGATTTATCTGAGTGATGTCCCAAATCCTGATTGCAATAGTATTAGTGATAGGGTTAGCCTAAATAATAGCTAGCCATTCATTCTGAGCTGCTATGGATTTGGATAGAGTGGTGAGGGAAGCCCTAAATTATGCATAAGAGACATACTCATCTAGAGAATCTACCTGAACGGACTCAGATGCTGACTAATTTCTAGTTCTTCTTCTGTTAGTATTTTTGGGAGGCATGTTCTGTAATCGAAAGGAAGAAAAGGATTAGACTGATATTTAACTTGAGCTCATGCACACTCTTATGACATGATTACTGAAAAAGGGAAACTTTTCCTAAAATGCCTCATATCCTCTTGCCCATAAGTGTGGCACACTACACATCCATGTACAAGACTCTACTAGACGTGACTTTCAGACTGCCTAAGACTATGTTAAAACCTAGGCTTTGATACCAAGTATTTAACACCCAAAGTCTATACCATAGATACTACACGGTGCTTATGACCCTGAGGGACCACAAGATAACCTATGACTGATATTTGTAGTGAGCACTAGATAATAATACTAATATATTATAGAAAAATAGGCTATAGTGCAATAAGGTTCATAATCTAAAATATTGATAAAATAAGGTTCATAATCTAAAATATTGATAAAATATAACACATAATGAAAACATTTGAATTATTGAATATTGTCTGAAATAGTCTAGTCTGAAAAACCTCTAACTAAACTATTTGAATATGGAGTTGATAGGATAAACCCCCAACTAACTTCGACTACTAAAATACTGATAAACTAAAATGCTAAAATAAAAGCATATCCTTGATAGGTGAGGACTTACTATTTTAATCTGATATTGTTTACTAAATTTGGCGAAGAGTTGTCATGAACCTGAGTATCTGCACCTATGATATGAGACATCATAGCACAAAGAGAAAGTATGCATCAATACGATGTATGTACTGGTATGCTAGATGAGGTAAGGCTTAATGCAGGGTTCATATGCATGAACAGTAACTGACAGTATAATATAGAGTAACTGAATACGAGAGTACATGGATAACTGAAACTGCTGTAAATATTGAGTATGCAATACTATGCATATACGTGTATACTATATCTGAGCTTTTCTGAAGCTGAGTACTGAGTTTTGATAACTGAATTATTGATAACTGAGTGACTGTGTCTGAAAATCCTAATTTTATAGAACTAAATTGAGTTCTATACTGAGACTAAAACTGAAACTGTGGGAAGTAGCCATCTAACCAGCATGCTCTAAGTAAGATAACTGGGGTCCAACCTGTAACCTAAGTTGGAACAGTGTCAGAACTATGCCACGGGTAAAGAGAAGTTGAAGAGTTACCCTCGTCTGGCAGGTACTCTAATAAGAATGGTGGAACCCTCAACTAGTAGGTTAAAATGCCTCATCAACCCTCAACTATTAGGTTGATGTCTCAACCTATGCTGACTACGTAGTTTTGGAATACAAGGACTACTACTAAGGATCCTACCCTCTACTGGTAGTTGATCCCCCATCCTTGGGTTCACTCGGTGCTGAATCCTACTCCCAAATGAATAGACAAAAAACTAATTATACTAAGTTGAACTAGACTAATACTGAGTTTCACTGAGTTTTCTAATTGACTAAGAGTGCTACTGATCGTGCCACTATAAAGACTATTTTGTAACTAATGTAACTGTAGGTCAACAACTAGTTTTTTGGGTATTAGATACCCCTAGGACTCGATAGCGTGAAAGTAAAGCATATAATGATCTTGGAAGGCAAAACAATGTCTACTTGTTCATAATTCATTCATAGAGATATTTTATCAAACACTTGTACGGCATAAACTTGTACATGATTGGGACCATATAATGACATGTCGTAATTCCACTATTTACTTCACATAGGCATTTTAGAAAACACTTGGGGAGCATGGATTATTTCACATGATAATGGCCAACACATAAACATCATGAATACCATACTCAATTACAAAATTCAAGGGTTTAGCATGCAATTCATATAATTCATCACATAAACTATTTTAATTTCATGGAAACTTTTAATTAGTCATAAATTGAAACCCAATTACTATCATGAAGATCAGTACAATCAATTTCAAGCATGGAAATCATAATTCTATTAAATTCTAGTTTTTTAAAAATGGATTCTTAAACTCTATTGGTGAAAGGAACCCATAGATGAACACCTAACATGCCTGGGAATATTAATCTTGAAGATTCTTGGAGGAATTCTTGAGTTTGGTCTTGTTATCTTGAAGCTAGGGTCTTACCCTTTGATAGAGAATATTTTAATCCTAAGAGAAAGTGAGGAAATAATGCTATAACTAGGTTAATTAGGGGTAAATTACGTGTTAAAGGATGCTTAGGGTCATAGAAAATACCCAATTACCCCTGGAAATGATTTAAAAATCATAATTAGATGCCCAATTTTTGGCCTCAACACGACGCGGTGCCATCGCGGTGAGCCACTAGAATGTGTTGGCACTGCATAAAAATGGACGACTGGGAAATTAGCTCTTGGCATAACACGGTCCCATCTCGGAGCCTTACTGGAATTTTACAATTGTGAACTGGAACATTAGCGCGATGCACCATTATTGCAGAGCTCTAGTGGAAGCTGACGAATGCCATTTGGCTAGTCTCCGCGATGCGGTGAAGTGCCAGTTGGCACACTATTTTACAAAATATGCTATAACTCTTCTCCTGGGTATTGGATTTGAGAGAATTTTATATCATTAGAAAGTTGACAGAATTTCCTATGCAATGGTAAGCTCTAAACTGAAAAATACTGAGTATTTTACAAATTCATACAGGATAACTAATGTAACGAGAGTTAAATTAAGCTCAGAAAGTATGGGGTATTACACTATCCTACAATCTTAGGAAAACTAATGGGCAAGTTGTGGACTAAATACATAAAGGGAACTAGGTAGATGTCTCAACCACACATGGTTCAAGGTCATATTATCAACTACTACCTATCCAATTCATGCAATGCAATGATTTGATTATCTTGTCCCTAGTACTAATGCCAGAACAATATTCACACAATGTTCACACATATATTGACATCACACTGTTTACAAAACTTTTTTGATGGGTATCATTTTATAAACAACTTAAAAATGCATTACTGAACATGTCAACTATCCTAAGGTTCTTTCTTTTTCTTCCAATCAAACATAAATAATAACATATCACAAAGAAACATTAATACAATATAAACATCCTCATTTTAATTAAGATAATGCAGCCAACAAGAAATGAAACACAACAACTAAAACCCATAATTATTGTACACCCCCACCACCAACTGAAAGATGATGCAATGTTCCCAGTAGATACTAAAAAATTAAACAACAAATAAGTATAGAGATATTCCTGGGATGCTCTAGTTATATGAAGATGGATCACCTCTATCTAGGGTATTAAATGTCCCATTAATAGGAGGAGGTGGTGGTGCGTGACTAGAAAAGTCACCCAATAAAATACTGGTATGCCTACCTTATCACAATAGGCTGAACACTCAACTCTATTGCAACCTATTCCAAGGCCCACTAAAAATCACCTTATGGTCACTAAATCCTCTCCCTCCAGACATTCTTCTCCCTAATAAGTAGGACCATATTATCCTTCGTTAATGTATCAAAGACCACATGAGGAGTTTTAGGTAATAGATACATGAAAGAGTAAATAACCATAGAGAATATTAGAATGTGTCTCTCAGATAATGATCGTACCTCTAATCATAGTGTGGCCACCTCCTTGTGTAGGCCTGGAAAATCAAGAACCTAGACATCACAAAGTTGTGCTCCAATTTGGCCTTTGAAATTTTCAATTCAAGTATGCAACTCTCTTATGAAGCCCTTTATAGAAGTTATTATCCTGACCTCAGTAGCCTCTAATATGATCTAGACCCATAGCCTGAGTTGACCAAATAGTATGGCCAACTAGGTCTCTATCTATGTGAGATGATTAGTCACCTCTTGTGGTTACTCCACCATCTAATATAATAACTCTCAAGGAACACTTATAAAACTAGCAAGTAATGAGTGAGAAGGCAAAGTGAAAGCCACGACTTGTGCTATTGTAGAAGTCGGGTCTGGTGTTGATCAGCCCACGGCCCCTTTATCACTTGCAGTAATCATAGTCTTTGCTCTTTGAATGCCCATATAAATGTCAATACTCACACTTGTCCTTTTAATGGAATCAGCTTAAATATAAGACCATTAAAATGGGTCATAGCTAAAGAAGTAGGGTGGCGAACTCTCTAAATGCTCTCTTATTGATCTCAATACGAGTCCACCTAGCAAAGTTGATATCATAGTAAGCTAT
This sequence comes from Capsicum annuum, assembly GCF_002878395.1. NCBI lineage: Eukaryota > Viridiplantae > Streptophyta > Magnoliopsida > Solanales > Solanaceae > Capsicum > Capsicum annuum. The sequence goes on from NC_061111.1 coordinate 143,133,750, forward strand.
TGAGTTGGTAATTAATTAAGGTTTATACCATGTGTGCACATTGTCCCTAGATGTTCAAATCAAATAGTGCCTCACTACTGTCCAGCAGAATTTAGTTGCAAAGTATAGTGATCCATTTATAACCTCACCCTTGCCCTCAACTCAAGAGGTATCAGTACCCAACTCTATAATATGCTTAGCTACACATCTAGCCGAGTCTTTTCTCGGCACTTTATTCTCTAAATCCCTTATCATATGACTAAAGGTCATAAGGCTCACTTGGTAATCAAACTCGGATGTAGTGGTAAACCCCATATACTCTAGCTCAAACAAAACCTACCTGATCGTCTCCTCAAATATATCAAGCCTAACCTATTTAACTAGTGTGTGGGTAAATGTTGCTAGTCAACTTCTCAACCCTCAGCTGGGACAATAAAGTAAATTAATGATGCATAAAAAGGAAAAAACTCTCAAATAATCACTGGGTTGTACAAACCTAAAGGATGGATCACCCACCCCACTCTGAATCTCTTAAATGTAGCCTGTAGGTCTGGAACACCTATAAAAATAGAAAACTCAATCCTAGTCTACTCCATAATATCTTGTTGTGGTCTACCTTACTTAGCAGTAGTGTTTTCTCTGTCATAAATATATTGCATACCCTCTATAAACCATTTTGGGTTAACCTGAGCTAGTGGAATTACCGATACATATATGGAGTCTGACTCCTGAATAACAAGTTTTGCAGCTATAGTAGCCTGATTACCTTGAGTTGAAGACAAAGAAATATTTTATAGAACCTAAGCTTCATCATTACCCTCATCAAATTATAGTGCAGTTGAACCTAATGCAGAATTACTTCCAATTGAACCTAATACAGACTCTGACCCTAACCCAAATTAAGATCCACTTGTATCTTTATCCTCACTTAAAACTAGGCCTAACTTAGCCTCTATCTTATCAATGCCAGAAGTTGGCTCATTCTCTCCCTCATCATACTGGGGAGGGTATGGTAGTAAAGATATGGCTAACTTTATTCGAGGCCTAGTCTAGACAAAGTGTATTATTAAGGTCTAGGACCTTGACTACGGTGCCTGTGGTGGTGCGAGAAGAGAGTCCGACTCAATAGTAGATGGTGATGGCTGAGAACCTGAATAAATAGCTACTCTAGTTGTAGCTTTCATCTATGCCTAGCCTTTATTTTGATTTGGGACTACGGGTGTAATGTCCATACTCACTATATACTCCTCAATGGACATACTTTGTTCAGTAGATTCATCTCTCAACCTAGACTAGACTATTTTTTTAGTACACTTTTATGCTATAGTTCTTGTAAAATGAGTTGTTGGTGATTGAAACACAATACTGGATTAAAAATTTGGAAGAAAATTATCTATCCAAAGTAGAGGCTACCTATGACCCCTACCTACAAGCTGTAGGTAGTACCTAGGGGTTAGTATGTAGCCTTCGTACGTACCAGACAAATACCTAAACCTTTCAAGCTTTAATTCTAATAATTATAGGGTAAACAATGGTCTTGTAGGTACAACTTGGGAGCTCATAAGTCAATTTAATAGATAAAACTAAGATTAAGTCAGATTTTCCCTAAAATTCCCATCCATCATAATTATAATTTAAATTTTTAGATCAATTTTGAACATAACTACTTCCAACAAGTCAATTTTCATAGGTATTTTAGGATTTCCTTGCATTATTCAACTTCTACTTCTAATATTTATTATGATCATAAGTTTCCCAAACCAAAAATCATGCACAAAATGAGTTTTAACAATTTTTAGGATCCACCTATTTCAAGAACTATGAGAATTACTTTATGATCAAGTTTATTGTCGGGCAATCTCAAGTTAAAATAACAAAAACATATTTTTAAGCACATTGGAGATAAGAATTCTTACCTTTAGTGAATAATTGGGAAGTAGAAGATGAACGATTGATTTATGCCTTTAACTTCTACGAATATTATATGCCAATGGGGAGCAGAAGAGTAGGGTTTTTCTTTAATAGTGATGAATGAAAGTTGCAGAGTTTGATTTGAAGTGGGAGTTTTGAATTTGAGAAATTGCGGTATGAAAGGGTCGATGGTGTCAGATCAGATCGGGAAACATAGACCTGACCTAGATTTTAACAAATTTAAACTAAAAAATTTGACCCTACCTATGGGCCCTACTTATGCGTCATAGGGATTACCTATTCCCCCATAAGTAGGGGTTGTTTTTTTGGTCCTACAATATTATTTATCTTTGATTCATATGACCCTTACTTATGACCCCATTTGTAAGGTTCGTATGTAGATGCTCAGAGACCCAAAATTTTCTTATAATTCCCACGACCCAACTAACATGTCATAGGTTGAACCTATGACCCCATAAGTAGGGTAATAGGTCCACATACCTAGACTTATCTTAAATTTTTCAATATTTTTCATTGATCGAAAGTAACTCAACTATATATGAAATAGTATGACAATGAATATATATAGCTGATAAATCCTCCTTTGGCAATTTCTCCGATGAGCAAATGTGAACTTCTCCTTCTTTTTTATTCTCTCTTTCCTTTGCTTTATTACTCTTTTCAGGTATTTCAAGTTCAACAAATCTTTATGATATAAATTTTATGACAAATAGTAAAATCTCTGGTGAACAGTACCATTTTTGATGACTAATACATTTTTTAGAGATCAATTTTACAGAATGTATCCATATTAGGCAAAGGAAACAACAACAAAATTTTTGTAACCTATTTATCTAACTTGTCGAATCTGACTAAACCATTAAGAAAATTCCTTCTCTTTATTTTCTCCCCAAATCAGGTGTACACATTTTTTTCTTCTTGCTTATCTAGTTTAGGTTTCTTGACTATTAGAAGAGGATAATTCATGTATTGCTTGATATCCAAATTTCAATCCTTTCTCTCTTGGTTTCTTGTCTGATTTTCTTGACCATTCTTATGGGATTACTGATTCTTGTGTCTCTGTTACTTAGTACGAGTTAGTTGAGACTAGCATATCTTATGGGTAGTATAGTTAGTGTTATTGATTATCAAAACTTGGGTAGTATAGTTTGTAATATCATATTCATTATAGTATATTGGTTTTGTGGATTTTGGTTACATGCTTGATTCATTATTCTTTTATGTGGATTTCATTTATTATCATTGTGCCTTTTTAGTTATGCCTATTTTTTTGTAGCCTTACCTATTTTCTCTCTTTTTTTCTTCACTCTTCTCTTATTGCATAGTGGTTGTGGTGGCGATGGTAGATAAGGGTTATGTCATAGGTCAGGGTTGAGATTGGGGTTGGAGTCTACATTAGGATCTAGGGTAAGGGTGGGTTTGGGTTTAGCAGTAGTTTAGAGTTGGTTCTAGGATCGAGTTTGTGTTTAGGGTGAAGTGTAGTACGGTTAAATAGGATAAAGGAGGTTTTGAGTTGAGAGTTGCATCTTATAACATAAGGACTATTCAAGGTAAGTCCATAGATCTCGTGAAGATTCTTAGAAAAAAGAGGATTAGTATAGCCTGTGTCCAGGAAACAAATGGGCTGGCTCTAAGGCAAAGGATATGGATAGGTATAAGTTATAGTACTCATGTAGTTTCAGGCTTAGGAATGGGGTTGGTATCTTAGTAGATGAAGAGTTTAAAGGGTGGGTGGTAGAGGTAAAGTGGGTTAATTATAGGTTGATAGAAATTAAGTTGGTCATTGGATGGTCTATGTTGACTATAATTAGTACCTATGCTTATCTAATTGTATGAATAAGAAGAAGAAGGGGATGTTTTGGGAGGTTTTTGATTAGGTGGTGAGAGGGGTTTTGAGAAATAAGATACATTGTGTTGAAGGGGATTTCAATGGACATATTGGGTATTTATAAAGAGGTTATGATGATGTGCATTGCTTTTGTTTCAAGGAACAAAATAAATTAGGATCTTTACATTTGGATTTTGCTAGGGCTTTTGGATTGTGGGTAGTGAATTCATGTTTCCTAAAAACGGAGGAGCACTTTATTACCTTTTGTAGTTTAGTGGACAAGACACATATAAATATTTTTCTCCTTATAAAGGGTGATAGTCTGTTATGTAAATACTGTAAGGTCATACCTAGTGAGAATCTTTTAACCCAACATAAGATGTCGCTGATGGACTTGGTAATCAAAAGTGGCAGAAAGAAGAGATGTATGGATGATCAGCCAAGGATAAGGTAGGTATCTTGACTATAGGGTCTTAGGAGAGCAGAGGGGATATGGATAGTATGTAGAAGACGAGTGATAGTTGTATTAGAAAGATTGCTAGAGAGGTGTTGGATGTCTCGAGAGTCCATTCTATCAAGCACCGAAGGACTAGTGGTGGAACGAATAAGTTAAAAGAAAGGTGGAGACTATAATGTGGCCTATGCTAAGTTTATTGAGATCATGGATGATGAGGAAAAGTAGATGAATAGGGAGGGGTATAGGTTAGCAAGGATAGAGGCTAAGTTAACGGTTATAGTGGCAAAGATCGTACCTTCTGAGAGGTAGTATGTAGGTTTAGATGAAAAAATAGGTATATAAAGTTGTATAGTCTTTCCAAGGCTAGAGAGCAGAGGGCTCATGACCATTATCAAATAAAATGCATCAAGGAGGAGTATGGAAAAGTTTTGGTTAAGGATACCCTTATTAGGATAAGTTGGCATTCATATTTCCATAGACTTTTGAATGTCAAGGGGGACAAAGGTTTCGTGCTCGGGAACATAAATAACTCAAAGAGGTGTCACAGTTAGGTTTATTATAGGTGTTCAAGGATGAGGATGTCAAGGATGATATTTGTAGGATGCATAGGGGTAGGGCGATGGGGCCAGATGAGATTCTGGTGGATTGTTGGAAAACCACTGATGGGGTAGGTTTGGAAAGGCTGAAAATGTTGTTTAACATCATTTTTAGGGTGGTAAAGATGCCCGAAGCTTGAGGTGGAGTATGATGGTTCCATTATATAAGATTAAGGGGGTACATTAAGAGTTTCAAAAAGTAAAGGGGTATCAAGTTATATAGTCATACTATAAATGTTTGGGAAAGGGTGGCAGATTAAGTCTAAGGAGGATCGCAACTATTTTCAATAATTACTTTAGTTTCATGCCAGGTTACTCAACTATTGAGACCATTCACCTTGTGAGGATATTAGTAGAGAATTTTAGGGAGAGGAAGAAAGACTTGCACATTGTGTTCATTGATTTGGAGAAGGAATATAACAAATTCCTTAGGGAGATTCTGTAGAGGTGCTTGGAGGATAGATCAGTTCCTGTGGCTTATACTCAGTCAAATAAGGACATAAATAGCAGTGCAAAGACTCGTATGAGGATGTTAGAAGGAGATTTGGTGCACTTTCTTATTTTAATAGAGTTGCACCAGGGATCGACTCTTAGCCTATTTTTATTTGCCTTAGTAATGGGAGTTCTAACGTGATGTATTCAAGGGGAAGTACCTTGGTGTTGGTGGTTTGTTGATGATGTTTTATTAAAACACGGTACTTATGGTGGAGTTAATTATAAGTTGGAGATTTGGAGACAAACCCTTGATTCTAAAGGATTTAGGTTGAGAAGGATGAAGATGAAGTACTTGGAATGTAAGTTTAGTAATTTGTCGAATGAGGCTAACCTAGAAGTAAAATTAGATTTCCAAATTATTACAAAAGGGAGAGTTTCAAGTATCTTGGGTCTATAATTTAGGGGAATAATGAGATTAACAAAGATGTCACGCACAGTATTGGTGCAGGGTGGTTGAAATAAAGGCTCGCTTTGGGAGTCTTGTGTGATATGATGGTTCCTCCCAAGCTTAAGGTTAAGTTCTACAAAGTGGCATTTTGACTGGCTATGTTGTATGGATCAGAGTGTTGTCTAGTTAAGAACTCCCACATCCCGAAGTTAAAGGTGTCGGAGATAAGGATTTTGTGATAGGTATGTGAACTTACTAGGACAGATAGAGTTACAAATAATATTAATTAGGAGAAGGTGGGGGTGGCATCAGTGGTAGACATAATGCAGGAAGTGAGATTGCGATGGTTTTGGCATGTGATGAAGAGGTGCATAGATGGTCTAATATGAAGGTATGATAGGTTAGCTATGGATGATTTTAGGCGAGGTAGAGGTAGACTAAAGAAATATTGGGGAAAGGTGATTAGGTATGAAATGGAGTAGTTACAACTTATAGAGGATAGGGTAGAGGGTTAGTGGGTAGGAGTTAGGTCTTGATAGTTGGGATGAGTGCTTGGTTTGTATATGTGGCTGGAGTTTCTTGTTTTTGGTGTTTCAGTGATGTATATGATTTTATAGTGTTACTTGTGGGTATCTTGTTTCCTTTATTATCTAGATATATGTTATAGTTTTGTTATGTGTTATACTATTATCTATTATGAGCTGAGGGTCTATCAGAAATAGTCTCTCTACTTCATCTGAAGTAGCGGTATGGACTTCATATACTTTAGTCTCCACATACCCCACTTTTTGGGAATTTACTGGGTATGTTGTTGTTGTTGTGCTAGGTGTTTCTCCATGATTTTAACATTCAAAACATAAATAAAAGTGAACATTAACATCTTGGGTTGCCTCCCATGTAGTTGTTGATTTAACATCGCAGCACGATATGGCTATGTTGGATACTCATAATTCACCAAGAAGACCAAGGGTTGCCTCCCATGCAGCACCTTATTTAACATTACATCACAACTAGGTTGCCTTGGCTACTTATACTTTGCCATGTCTGACATCCTCAAACATTTTTAATTCGTTCATACTTCCCAGGTAATGCTAGAGATGATGCCCGTTTACCTTGAATTGGGCATCACCATCTCATTTTAGCTTAATTTCACCATGAGGAAATACTATAACCACAAATGGTCCAAACCATCTAGACTTTAACTTTCTAGGAAACATGCAAAGTCTCGCATTATACAACAACTCCATATCACCAAGTTGGAATACCTTTTTCTCAATCTTTTTGTCATGGTACAACTTCATCTTCTCCTTATATATCTAACTCATTTATCTTGTCCAACATCAAGTGTGTAAGACTGATCCTCTCAAAATTCAACTTCTTCAATGGCCATAGTGATTTATACTCAAGTTGGACTGGCAAATGGCATGCCTTATCATACACAAGCTAATAAAGGGAGGCATCTATGAGAGCTTTATAAGCTATTCGGTAGGTCAAATGTGCATCATCTAGATTTCTCGACTAATCAGTTCAGTTGGCATTCATAGTCTTTGCCAAAATGGACTTGATCTCATAATTGGAGACCTCAACCTACCCACTTTTCTATGAATGGTAAGGCGTTTCCCCCTTGTGTTTCACACCATATTTCTCAACTAGGACCTTAAATAGACGAGTGCAAAAATGGGACCCACCATCACTAATAATAGCACGTGGAGTACCAAATTAAGAGAATACTTTCTTTTTTAAAAATTTTGGGACACTGCGACCCTCATTTTTGGGAAGCGCAACTTTTTCCACCAACTTAGATACATATTCGACTGCAACTAAAATGTAATTCCTGCCATGCAAACTCACAAATATACCCATGAAATCAATTCCCCACACATCAAAAAATTATATCTTAATAATTGGTATCATGGGGACCACATTCTTCCACGAGATATTTCCATGGTACTGGCATTGGTCACATACTCGAGCATAATCATGTGCACATTTATAAATAATCGGCCTACAGTAACCACACTGCAAATTTTTTTAGGCCATGATAGTACCACTATGGTGACCCCCAACTATAAGAGAGTGACAGGCCACAAGAATGCTTATCTTCTCAACTTCGGGAATGCAACTTTGAATCACACCATTTGCACAAACCCAAAATAAATATGGCTCATCCTAGGAAAACTTTCATACCTCATGTATAAATCAGTTGCCAAGACCCACACTGCAAGTCTTTAGAGATGATATCACTTGCCAAATAATTAGCAAAATTAGCAATCTAGGGGATTAAGTTATGTGAGGCTTCCAAGACCCACTTATCTAGAAATGTATCATCAATCTCAAGTTCATCCCCTAATTTAAGCATCGTCTCTTCTTCTAGGCGGTATAGATGGTCTGCAACCTAGTTTCTGTACCCTTCATCCCTTTACCTTAAAGTCAAACTCTTGAAACAACAGTACCCATTGAATCAACCTAGGCGTCGCATCTTTCTTAGCCATAAGGTACCTCAGAGTTGTATTATCAGTATACACAATGACTTTGGTCCCAACCGAATAGGATTAGAATTTCTTAAAAGCCAACACCACTGCATGTAACTCTTGTTTAATGATCGTATAATTTTTTTGTATGGGGTTGAGTGGTTTGCTGGCATAATTGATGGGAGGAAGTATTTTCTCATGTTTTTGACCTATGAAAGCTTTTAGGTCCACACCACTAGCGTCACACAACACCTCAAATGGAATATTCTAATCTGGAGATAAAATGATAGGAGCAGAAATCAACTTCTCTTTTAGGCACTTAAATGCCTAGTAGATAATTAATATCAAACAAAAACATTACCTTTTTCTCTAATAACTTGCACTATAGATTTGGAATCTTGTAGAATCCCTTGATGAAACACCTATAGAATCTTGTTGACCTAAGAAACTCTTAATAAATTTCACAAAAATCAATAGAAGAAAATTTCCAATTATCTCAATTTTAGCCATGACAATCTCTATTCCCTTATTTGAAATCTTGTGCCCAAGAACTATCCATCTTTAACCATGAAGTGACAATTCTCCCAATTCAACACCAAGTTGGACTTTTCATATCTCTAGAGTGCATTATCTAAATGAACCAAACATTTATTAAATGAAACACCATAATTGAGAAATAATCAATAAATACCTCTATAGTATCCTTTACCATATCAGAAAAGATCGACATCATACAATACAAAAAAGTTGTTGTACCATTACAAGGTCTGAAAGACATCCTCTTGAACTGAAACGTATCATATGGACATGTGAAAGAGGTTTTCTGTTGGTCTTCAGGGGTAATAGAGCTCTAATTATATCCCAAATATCCATTAATAAAATAATACCATCCTCTACCAGCATGATGATCAAATATCTGTTCCATGAATGGCATAGTAAAGTGATCCTTCTGCGTCCAAGTATTCAGCTTTCGATAATCTATATTAACTCTCCACCTTGTTACTGGTCTCAAGGGAACTAACTCGTTCTTCACATTTGGAACCATAGTGATCCCAATATTCTTTGTCCCCACTAGAACAGGCTTACCCACTTTCTATCGATAGAGGGTAAACCACACCAGTATCTAACCACTTAAAGATCTCCTTCTTCACCACCTCTTGATCGGTGGGTTTAGATAATATTAATGATTAATTATAGGAACACACTTTGGTTTAAGAAAAATCTTATGAGATCAAATTCCTGGTGAAATTCCAAGAATATCCATAGTAATCCAACCAATGGCCCATCTAAACCTTTACAATAATATAATCAAGACCTTAACTTGTATATTTACTAAATTTGCTATAATAATAATCGAAAATGTATTGTTGGCCCCCAATAATGAATATCATAAGTAACAAGGGGGCCTTCATGTAATAGCATAAATCTAGTACCCAAAACGCTACATAGTGCTCATAATCCTGAAGGACTATAAGCTAACCCATGACTAATATCAGTAACTGAACTCTGAATAATAATTGGAATATCGTAAATACAAAAACATGAACTGAAAGGCTATAAGGTTCAATGCTGATACAAGACTGAAAATATGGTACAACAATACCAAAACAACTGAAATAACTGTTTGAACATGTTGTAGTCTAAAAGCCTCTAAAAGTAAAGTGTCTGAATAAAGAGTTGATAGGACAATCCCCCAACTAACCCTATAAGCTAAAATAAATTAATTACTAAAAGAATGAAATAATTAAATAATAACATCCTCGAATGATGAGGACTCACTGCTGACTCTGACTGTTGAAACATGAGTGCTACTAATACTTTAGAGCCCGTGCTTCTGAACCTATGGTATAAAACACCATAACACAAATGCATCAGTACAATTGAATATACTAGTATGCAAGTGAGGTAGGTTGAATGCAATGGTTCATATACATAAACAATACTCACTGACAAAATAACATGAATGTAAGAATCCATGCATAAATACGTAACTGTATCTGAGATCATGATAACACTGACTCATGAATTATGATAACGTGGATTTACTGATATCAGGGTATTGATACTAGGATATTGAAATACTAAGTCTATTGATTCCTGAGGAACTGATGTCATATTACTGATAAAGGAATAACTGTTTCTGACAGTTCTTATTATGAAGAACTCGTCTGATTGACTGTACCTGATAGTCCCTAAATCTGAATACTGGTAACATAAATTTTGCATAATTAATATACTATTAACTGGGTGACTATGTCTGATACTCTTGATTCTGATGGAAATAGCTGAGTTCCTTACTGAGCTGAGCCATTGTATCTGACAGTCCTAAAACTATAGAACTGAAATGAGTTTTATTACTAAAATTGGATCCTAAACTGTGACTGTGAGAGGTAATTACCCAACCGACATACCTTGAAACAGAAATGTTGAGGTCCAACCTATAACCCCAGCTGGAAGGGTGTCAGTACCATGCCATGGGTAAAGATAAGCTTGGAGTAAACCCGCTCTGATAGGGAGCTCTTCCGTCAACCCCTTCTAGTAGGAAAAACTCAAATAAGGCATCTAATCGATAAACTCATAGGGTACATCTCAACCTATGCTGGCTACATAGTTCTAGAATGCAAGGATTTCTTCTAAGGATCACACCCTCTACTGGCTAACAGGTGAGTCCCCATCCTAGGGTTTACTCTGTGCAGAATCCTACTCCCAACTGAAGAGACACTGAACTGATTTAAACTGAATTGAACTATTACTAATAGAATTTTTTAGCTGATTTGAATAGAGTTTACTAAATTCCATTGACTGATGAAATACTACTAAGATCGGATAACTAACTGAGATTACTAAGATTACTGAGTTTTCCTGAGTCATGTAATGGATATAATTCTAATAATCATGGCTTGAATAGGAGTATCGTGAAAAATGATACTGGCTCTAGGCACACAACTAAATTGTCAGGTACAAGTACCCCCAGGACTCGATAGCATGAAACTAACACGATTTGACACTTTGTGAACACATAACCAATATCAACAATTCATAATACAATAAGTTAGGGATTTCAAGAAACACATGGTTGCCATAATATTGTACATGGATGGAATTGCATATAGACATGTCATACTTTCATCAACCTAATCTCATGAACATTCAATCAAATACTCATAATGCACATAATATCATGGAAGTTGAGTGGTCATAAGGGTAAAGCATGCATTTACTATTTGAGTCATAATTAAGCTATAATGCCCAATTTCTATCCTCCTCACCATTTTGTAAAACACCCTACATGCACAACTTAGGGCATAGGTGAAATCATCAACTTACACATCATAAACAACTCAATTCATAGATTTCATCTTGCATGCTAACGTAGTTTCATGAAAACACATAAAGATTCCAACTTGGGAATCATACCACAAAATGAACATGGTTGCAAACAACCCACAACATATATATCTTGTTTAATAATTTGAAAGAGGGTTCTTAGACTTCATGGATGAAAGAAATCCATAAATCAACACTTGACATACCTTAGTTCTTGATTTTACAAAGATTGACAGAGAGATTCTTGAATTTGAGTATTGAATTGGAATCCTTAATTGAAAACCCTAGCTTATTCTTGAGAGAAACTTGAGAGAAACTCTATATTTTGGGTGAACTTTAGCTAAATCACTTGTTATTGGGTTTATCTAAGGATGGGAAATTGACCCTTTTGCCCTTAAAATGCAAACATTTAATGACTAAAAATTGGGTGCGAAGCTACAAGTGATGCGGCACATTAATAGCTGTGATATGATACTCGACGTATCACACCATGATCGCGTCGAGCCTTAGAAGTTTTGGCTCTGGAAGTCTGCACAAATGTTGACCAACGCGATTGGCGAGACGGCGAGCCATGATCTCATTGGTCCACTACTTTGGGACTCTAAACATGTTCTAAACGTGTTCTAAAAAATCCAAAACATGTCCGGGAACACCTATTGACCTTCATGATCATGAACTAATAAAAATACAGACCATTAAAGGATGTTAAGGTGGCGAAATAAGATTACCAACTTTCGAAGGCCAATAATAGGGTAAGTCTGGGAACCTAGATAGAATTTTCTAAGTCTGGGACCCCTTGATAAACTTAAAGGACTGAATTAAGATTTAGAATTTTACAGGGTCTTACAATATCTCCCCTTGAGAATATTCTTCCTTGAATAAGACTGACTGAGATGGAAGAAAAGATAAACTGATGTACCTACTAAACATGAAGAACTGTAACATGATTCCATGACTGACATGACCGATAAACTGAATGTATCATACTGAACATGCATATCTAATGCATGGTTAACTGGTTCATGAATGCATAACTGAATATGCAATGATAATTGATACCAAATTTATCATGGAAATCTCAGCATGAAACTAGATAAGTTCAAGGAAGACTGTTTCCTTAATTTGAAAATGCTAATGAGCCTGAAATTAATTACTAGATATGCATGAGTGGAAACACGTGAATATAACTAAGTTTGGAATATGATACATGAGTTGGATATCATCATTTGAATTGAGTACCTTAAATACGCGACTTACGGTTGAGGTTGGAGTTTGAGGGTCAACTTATAAAAACCCCTGACTCCAAATTGGATTCATTACGAGAAGAGATAATGGCATATTTTATGTCATTAGAGTTTGGGGAATTATCATGTATCTCCCCCTTAGGACACTAGTTTCGTCAAAGAATACTAATTTTGCTGAGATACAAAGGAAAACTAGGGTAATGTGCAAGGCACCTACGAACTAAATCGTGGCTAGATATCCGGGATCTAAAGATAAGACAAAGTGATTAGACCTTATGAACTACAACTGAGACTACTGAAAAGATTTACGTGGGTGTTAAGCACGAATGCATAAATATCTACTAACTTTATCTAATTAACTGAATAACTTATATCCGAATACTAGGCGTGTAAGACTGAAATGTACTTAGTCTGGATAACTAAACTAAGACTATAGGGTATTATACATAGGAGGTAATTACTGATTGGGCAACACGAGGTAACTAAGCATGAGTGAGGAAAAATTGTATTACCTTAGGATTGAAAGACCAGATATCTAATCATGATTCAAAAATATTTTGTAAACTGAGGTACTGTAATACTAATAACTGAGTAACTGATGGCCATATGCTATGGTCGGGTAATCTTAAAACTGGACTGTTTTTTTATCTGACTACTGGAATAGGCCAGGGACTGAGATTGTAGCTAAGATAATAATTAAGACTGTAACCCTAACTAAGACTATAACTGAAACTGAATGCTGATTTTCTATAAATGAGGGTTATACTGGTACGGGAGTACTAAATTTTGATAGCTAAGTAAATGATAGCTGAAAGCCATGGTTCTGTAGGACTATCTGAGTCCTTTACTGAATATTAATTACTAAACTGACACTGTAACTGAGGCCTACAGGATAGAACATTAACACTACAGATTCATCGAGGGATCTAAACTGAGGGTATACATGGCATAATCTAAGTTTGATTGAACACTGGGAGTGAAGTCATGAATCATATGGACTAAGCATACTGTAAAGCATGACATGAGTGCATGAGTCATGAGCTGCACGAACTAAATTTCGAATTTCTGAATTTGTGAAGCATAATCCACAACATTGGATGAACTTGGACTACTTATACGATGAACTTAAAAGACACAATATTCTATGAAAAGTGCATGGATATAAGCTGTATTCCCAAGACTGAAACAGAAAGCATGCACAAGTATCATGATGGTTGAAGTACAAAACTTTGCATTGAGATAGGAATGGGTTAGGAATCATCTTCCCTTATGGATTTTCTAAACATACTGGCATTACTACTGGAACCTGAAGGCCTGAATTTTAGAGATTTCATAATCGGACAGTTCTTGTATACCTATCGGGTTGTATTAGATTGACTCACTACGTGGGGATTGGAAAAAGTTCTTGTTAATATTTGGTCTGACCTTAAAATTGACTGTTATGCAAAGAGTTACAAAAGAAAAAGAAAGCTCCTGAATTTGAAGAAATATGAACATATAAATAAAGGATCTGTAACATACCAGTGGTTGTATCTGGAGAACTTTCCTGATCCTATCAGGACTGAAGTGCATAATGTCTATTTGGGTGTTTCCCACTGATAACACTGGAATTAGCACCCTGCTGATTTGGGGGACCTGGCTGAGTTGAAGAATGACCGTGCTTACTTCTAGGGAAAGGCTTAGGACAATTTTGGACCTTGTGACCTGTCTCGCCATATTCAAAACACACATCACTATTGGCCCTACATATAACCTTATGATTCTTACCATACTCTTCATAATGTGGATGAGTAAAAACTCTACTCTCACTACTCTGGGCCTTGGAGCCTGGTGCCTCATCTCTACGGTCATTTCTGAACTTTGGAACTGGTGCACTAGCTGAAGATGGAACTGGGGCTGAAAACTTCTGTCTATGCTGAGAACAGTTACTAGCCTACAATCATGGTTGACAAAAACTATAACTACCAGTTCTTGCTCTCTTATTTTTCCTTTCTTTTTTCTTAAGTTTCTGCTCCTCAATCTATTGAGCATGGACCATACGCCTAGATATGTCCATCTCCTCATTGCAGTCCTACACTTCTTAACTACTCTACCTAATATCCTAGAAACAAACTTATTTATTCTAGATCTACTGTCTGCTACTACATGAGGAGCGTACCTAGCTAACTGAGCGAACTTGAGGAAGTATTCTTTTATGCTCATGCAACCTTGTCTGTGGTTGATAAACTCTTACACTTTGGTTTCTTTCTACTCTAGGGGAAAGAATCTACCTAAGAAATTCATAGAAAACTCTTCCCATTCTATGGGCTCTACATCTACACCCTTGTCTACCTTTCACTACTTAAACCACGTATGGACTACATCTTGCAACTGATAGGCAACTAACTCTTCACTCTCACTAGAAGTCACTCCTATGATATCTGTGACTTTCTAAACCTGGTCGAGGAACTCCTATGGATCCTCTTTATACTTAGAACAGGAGAACAGAGGAGGATTCATTCAGGTGAAGTTCCAAATCCTGGATGCAGTAAAATTGGCTACTGGGTTGGCCAGAACAACAGTTGGCCGGTCATGCTGAGCTATGAATAAATTGCCTAGAGTAGCAAATGTAGTTCTGAATTCTACATGAGAGATGTGCTCATCGAGAGAATCTTCCTGGACGGGCTGAGGTGTTGACTGGTTCCTTATTTCTCTTTCGTTAGCCATTTTTGGAGGCATGTTTTGTAAATAAAAGAGAAGAAGGGATTAAACTGAGAGTTTGACTGGAGCTCATGCTCACTTGCACGATGTGAATAATAAAAGTAGGTAAATTGTTCCTAAAACATCTAATAGCCTCCTACACATAAGTGTGGTGCACAACACACCCATGTAAAAGACTCTTCTAGATGTAGCTTTTCAGACTTCCTAGGATGCTATTGAACCTTAGGCTTTGATACCAAGTTTGTAACCCCCTAAATCTGGTACTCGGAATGCTACACGGTGGTTATAATCCAAAGGACCACAAGCTAATCCATGATTGATATCTATAACTGAGCCCTGAATAATAATGGTAATACCATAAATGCGGAAACATGAACTGCAAGGTCATAAGGTTGAAAATTGATACATAACTAAAACTATGGTATAATAATACCAAAACAACTGAAATAACTGTCTGAACATGCTGTAGTCTGAAAGCCTCTAAAACTGAACTGTCTGAATAAAAAGTTGATGGGATAATCCCCCAACTAACCCTATCTGCTAAAATAAACTAAGTACTAAAAGAATGAAATAATCAAATAATAACATCATTGAATGATGAGGACTCGCTGCTGACTCTGACTTCTGAAATAGGAATGCTACTAATACTCTAGAGCACGTGCTTCTAAACCTATGGTATAAAACACCATAGCGCAAATGCGTCAGTATAATTGAATATACTGGTATACAAGTGAGGTAGGCTAAATGTAATGGTTCATATGCATGAACAATACTAAATGACTGAATAACATGAACGTGAGAATACATGTATTAATATGTAACAGTATTTGAGATCATGATAACACTGACTCATGAATTTTGATAACATAGATTTACTGATATATGGGTACTTATACTGGGATACTGAAAAACTAAGTCTATTAAGTACTGAGGAAATAATGTCATATTACTGATAAAGGAATGACTATTTCTGACAGTTTTGATTATGAAGAACTAATCTGATTGACTGTATCTGACAATCCTAAAATCTGAATACTAGTAACATAAATTTCATATAATTAAGATACTATTAACTGGGGGACTGTGTATGATATTCCTTATTCTGATGGAACTAGCTAAGTTTCGTACTAAGCTGAGCGACTATAACTGACAGTCCTAAAACTGTAGAACTGAACTGAGTTCTATTACTAAGACTAGATCAAAAACTGAGACTTTGGGAGGTAATTATCTAACCAACATACCCCAAAACTGAACTAGTGGGGTCCAACCTATAACCCCAGCTGGAAGGGTGTCAGTACCATTCCACGGGTAAAGACAATCTGTAAGTAAACCATCTCTAACAGGGAGCTCTTATGTAAACCCTTTCTAGTAGAAAAAACTCAAATAAGGTGTCTAATCCCTAAATATGTAGGTTATATCTCAACCTACGCTGGCTACGTAGTTTTGGAATGTAAGGATTGCTTCTAAGAATCACACCCTCTACTAGGTAACAGATGAGTCCCCATCCTTGGGTTCACTCGATGTTGAATCCTACTCCCAACTGAAGAGACACTAAACTGATTTAAACTGAACTAAACAGTTACTGATAGTATCTTTTAGCTAATTTAAATAAAGTTCACTAAATTCCATTGACTAACGAAATACTACTGAGATGGGATAACTGACTGAGATTACTAACTTTTCCTGAGTCAGGTAACTGACTGAATTCTAATGATCATGGCTTGAATGGGAGTATCATGAAAATTGATACTGGCTCTAGGCACACAGCTAAATTGTTGGGTTCAAGTACCCCCAGGACTCGATTGCATGAAACTGACAAGACTTGACACTTTGTGAACACATAACCAATATCAACAATTCATAATACAATAAGTTGGGGATTTCATGAAACACATGGTTGTCATAATGTTGTACATAGATGGAATTGCATATAGATAAGTCATACTTTTATCAATGTAATCTCATGAACATTCCATCAAATACTAATAATGCACACAATATCATGGAAGTCAGCCTTGGTCATAAGGGTAAAGCATGCATTTATTATTTGAGTCACAGTTGATCTATAATACCCAATTTCTATCCTCCTAGCCATTTTGTCAAACACCCTACATGCATAACTTAGGGCATAGCTGAAATCATCAAATTACACATCATAAACAACTCAATTCATGGATTTCATCTTGCATGCTAACGTAGTTTCATGAAAACAGATAAAGATTCCAACTTGGGAATCATACAACAAAATAAGCATGGTTACAAACAACCCACTATATAAATATCATGTTTTATAATTTGAAAGAGGGTTCTTGGACTTCATGGATGAAAGGAATCCATAAATCAACACTTGACATACATTAGTTCCTGATTTTACAAAGATTGACAGAGATATTCTTGAATTTGAGTATTGAATTTGAATCCTTTATTGAAAACCCTAGCTTGTTCTTGAGAGAAACTTGAGAGAAACTCTATATTTTGGGTGAACTATGGCTGAATCATGTGTTATTAGGCTTATCTAAGGATGGGAAATTAACCCTATTGCCCCTAAAAATATGGACATTTAATGACCAAAAAATGGGTACCGACGCGGCGCGTTGATGGTTGTGACGCGATACTCGATTCATCAGACCATGACCAGGTCGAGCCTTAGAAGTTTTGGCTGTAATAGACTGCACAAATGTTGACCAATGCATTTGGCGACGCGGCGTGCCATGATCACGTTGGTCCACTATTTTGGGACTCCTAATATGATCTAAACATGTTCCAAAAATTTCAAAACTTGTCCAAGAACACCTATTGACCTTCCTGATCATGAACTAATAAAAATACGGACCATTAAAGAATTTTAAGGTTGCAAAATGAGATTGCCAACTTTCGAAGGCCAATAATTAGCTAAGTCTGGGAACCTAGCTAGAATTTTCTAAGTCTGGGACCCCTTGACAAGCTTAAAGGACTGAATTAATCTTTAGGTTTTTACGGAGTCTTACACTTCAATTCCAAGACTAATGGATCCTCGATAGATGACCGAGCTGGTAGGGTCGCTCTAGTCTTCAAGTCAAATCCAACTTCTTTGAAAAATACTAATAAGAACCTCTGCCATAAAGATCTCTCACCATTTTATCATACTTATTGATACCATGACTATTAATGTTCAAAATCACTGTCGCTAATGTCCTTACACTAAGTCACTCCTTAATGGATGCAATCTATGCATCTTCATCTAGAGTGTCTATAACAGACACTACCCACATATATTTTGGTTGTCATATTGACTGAAACACATTGAAGATATCATGTTCATCAATGGGCCTGAATTTTATTTATCACATCTCTATGTCAACCAATTCCCTAACCATGGAAAGAAAGGTCCTTCCCAAGATAATAGGGTCGTCAAAATCCACCTCATAATTGAGAATTATAAAATCAGCTAGGAATAGGACAGAAGCTAACTCACCAACAGATCACACAATATACCAACTGGATTTTTCACATTACGATCAACCATCAATAACCTCATAGACATTTTTTTATGTAACCCCAAGCCCAACTATTGATACAAAATAAGTTGCATGAGATTAATACTATCTCCCAAGTCACATAATGCTCATGAAAAATTCAGGGACCCAATAATGTAAGGAATAGTGAAAAGCTCTTGGATTCTCTTTTCTTAGAACAATGGTTGGGACGCATAGCATTGTATTAGTGCATATTATCAACGGGGTCAAAACTCATCAGCTTCTCCTTAGTCACTAAATCCTTTATGAACTATTCATAACCAGGTTTCTGCTCTAATGCTTTCCTAAGATGGATATTCACAGATAATTCCTTCAATATCAATGTGAATTACTGGTATTTACCTTTTTCCTTTTTCTTCTAATACCTCTGAGGAAAAGGTAGAGGAGGTCGTGGAATAGGTTTCAAGACTAGTTAAACCTCCTTACCCTTTCCTTTATCAGTATCCTCTGGTTTCTCCACACCAATTGAATTTTACGATGTCTCACCATTAGTAACCAACTTCTTAATTTCAACTTTGGGTGCATGATCGGCCTCAGTAGTATCATCCCTTACCATATCATCTATATGCATAGGTGTATCAATAGTATCCCTACTACTTTGAGTGGTGATGGCTAGGCAGTGGTTGTCATTATTAAAATTCTAAATGGTATTGGTTGACAGAGTGCCTGTTGATGCTGATTTTATGTAGACGACATCAGACTAAGCTATTTTTCTCATTTCTTAATTATGGTAACACGCAATTCTACTTTCTAGCTCAATCTCAAAATATCTGCCAATCTTCTTAAGGCAACTCTCTTATCACTCTGAACCCTTAATCAGCGTTATAAGCATCTTTGATTCAGCATCATGGTTCCTCAGTGGAACATACATACCACTCTTCTCCTTATAATTATTCTTTCTCAACTAGTCACCATCCCTTTCTCTGCTTTAACTTATATACCTATCCTTATAATAGTTTCAACCTTGATTCTCTTAATTCTAGTTCCAAGTATCTCGCTTTTACCCTAGGACCTTGGCTAAAAACCCTACCATCTCTTTAACCGAGTACTTTTCTTCGTCCTCAGAGTTCAACTTGCCATGTCTAATAGATTTACCTTATGCACCCACTGTGTTCACTTTTTCTACTCCCATATTTGTAAACTTCTTGGTATATAACCCAATATCTATCCTTAGTTATGCTACCTCTTGAACCATTATATCATCTAGGGGTCTCTGCTCATTAGAAGTAGTAATAGCATAAGTGTTAGCTCCCCTATTTGCCTCTTGTGTATGCCATACTTGATTGGTTTTGGTGATTCAATCAAGATTTCTACAGCCTGCTCCCAACAAAGACTAATGAAATCCCTACAAATAATAGTATCGACAATAGCTTTGATGTTTGCATTCAGGGCTCTAAAGTATCTCTTGATCAAATTCCTTGTAGAAATTTTGTGAATAGGCACATTCTTCAACTTTATCTTGAATCTCAACCAAGCCTCACATAGTGATTCTGAATGCAATTGTTTGAAATTATAAATCTTATCCTTCAACTATAGTATTCTATAAGGTGGGAAAAATTTGTCCAAGAATTATGTCTGCAGCTCATTCCACGCCAACCCATAACGTAGTTCCCTAACCATAACATCACTGTACTTGTAAGAGAGAATGGGAACAACCTAAGTCTCAAAGCTTCCTGACTTACCCCAAATAGATTATACTAAGTGCAAATCCTAACAAAATAAGTGATGACCATTTTTGCATCATCAGTTGACAAACCAGCAAAAACACCCTTCAAATTAAGAAACTGAATCATAGCACTCATAATGTCAAATTTTATTCCTTGGGGAAACTACGAATAAAAGATTACTCCTGTATTAATCGATTCACAAAAACCCAAATCTTCCTTTGTATCATCAAACACTGGCAAGTACTCATAAATAAATAGTTAAACTCTATATCTTCTAAGTCTTTCCCTTATGAGTATTTCTTGATGATCTACTACCTCGATCAATCAATCCATAACCGTATTCCCCAAAAATGGCTCCAAAATTCAATGTTAACCAAATTATACCTCCTAAAAAGTATATCACGGTCTCTTGTCAAATATAGAACCAAACAAGGTTGGGGTCGAACACACAAAGAATAGGATGAAAATCAGTCACAACATTGTTGATGTAACTAGAAAGTGTAGAAAGTAAATAAGGGTTTTATAAGAATAGTAATAGTAACAAATGATAGAAATTAAGGTAGATAAAAGTATGAGACTATCACAATGATTGTGCCCCCCCGACTTCTTAATCCCATACACTTATCATGCTCATCAAACTATCTTAGTGACTTTTATGCAAAATCTAACAAGTTATGTATCACCTAACCATCTCTCGACCTTTGTTTGGATGAATTTAACTCATCTACTCTCAGTATCAGAGTGTCACATTACGAACCTTTACCTTAGATCCTAGATTAACTATATTCTTTTAGTTTCAAGTTAACTTGATAAAGACTGATAGCTTCAAATTACTGTTGTGATCTTTTTTTCCTAATCTCAACCGCTTTCTCTAGTTAGTATCGAACATAGATACGTTCTTAATGTCAATAATCATCAAGAAAGCAATTAATACAAATGAAACCACAATACATTCATGAACACTAATCAAGAATGACTTTGCAGTCTCTCTATTTCATTAATCCATCAGGGTTCCCACAATACAAGTTAAGAGGTTTAGTTGCTCGTGATTTTAAAAACACACATAGAATTTATAAATGAAAGCAAATGAATGATATCATAAAGAATTTAGATTGAAAACCAAAATTTCAACTTTATATCAAACCCTAAAAACCAAGAACAAGAATCCTAAGATTAAAATTTATATCTCAGAACTTAAAATAGTGTAATAAGTATGTAAAGTGCATAAAATAATATTAAAACATCAATGAGGTACTTATAGTTACATCATAAACCTAAAAATCCTATCCAAAACAAAGTTGTAAAATAAGGTCGTCACTACCTATTCCCCTACTCACGGGCTATAGGCAATGCATACGGGCCCTAGGTGGGTTCATAGGTCACAAAGAATTCTTCATGTCTTCTATAACCTACCTGTGAAGGATATGTATGGCACCATAGGTATAATCTATGAATCATAGGTGGCCTTTGTAGTAGTCAAAGGGAGTTTTCAACTTTCAAAACATTCACAATGAAACCTACGGGCTCGTAGGTACTACCTATGGTCTCGTAGGTACTACCTACGGCCATAGGTGGGTCTCGTAGGTAGCCTTCTTCTTTCATTAATCTCTTTGTGTTCCTTCTCTATTCTGGAACATTATTTTCCTACAAAACAAACCTAAAAACTCATAATATCTAAAAATAAGACCTAAGTACATGCATACTTTCCATGTTTTAGGTATCGAAAGAGCCATGAAACCATGGCACATTGTAATACCCCAAAAATTCTTTAAGTCAAATCTAGTCTCCAGAAGAGTAAGTGATGAATTCCTAAATGATTAATGTTTAAATTAGATATAACTTTCCCAATTTTGACTTTTTATCATATGGGAAATTGAATTACATTTCCAACGATACCAATTTCATCCAAATCCGATATCGGAGTAAAACATTATGGACGTTTTATAGAGAACTGTCAGAACTGACCAGAAGCGATGGTCAGGCCAATGGACCATCAAGCTAGTGATGGACCATCGCCTAAGCCGCTATGACTAAGGCAGTGAACCCATCTTTTTGCCAAGTACGATGGTCAGGATAGACGGACCATCGAGCTAGCAATGGACCGTCACCCAAACCATCGTAGACGAGGTAGGAAATTTAGGTTTAGGCCAAGTGCAACGGTCAAGACCGACAGACCATCAAGCTAGCGACAGACCGTCACCCAAACTGTTGCCACTTCTGATCAGCGATTTTAAGCCATTTTTAAAAGGGTACTGGGGTCTTTTTCCACCCGTTTTAGCCCCTAATTATACTAGACCAGAGCTCATAACTTCATTATTCATCCACAACACCAAATTAAGGTTTCTCTTAAATATCAATCCCCAAGAACAAGAAAACACTAGGTGTTTAATTCCAAGTTAAGAATTCAAGCTTTCCTCCACCAATCTTCAAGAAATCATGTACCCAGGTATGTCAAGTATTGATTCATGGGTTCCTTTAACCTATGAAGCTCAAGAAACCCTATTTGAAATATAATCTTTAAATTCTATGGTATGAATTGAATTATATCCATGTTTATGTTGTTGTTTGATTTCCAAGTTGAAGTCTTTAATGACTATCATGAAAGTATGTTAGTATGTGGTTGAAATTCGTGCATTGGAAGTGTATAATGTTGCCATGAAGTATTATTTCATTATTTATACCTAAGCCTAAAGATATGTATACAATATGTTTGATAAAATGCCTAAGAGAATAGGAATTTTTCCTTATGATTCATTTGTGACCAAAATTGATGAATCTGTGTTTCTCCCTTATGTTTGATATGACTCCCACATTATTGTTATGCTTTGTAATGGATTGACGTAATGCTCATGAGATTAGGCTTATGAAATTATGATATGTTTACATGTATTCCTATTCATGTGTAAGCTTATAACATGCGAATACTTTATTAAAATCCCCAATGATTATACTATGAATTGTTGACAATGGTTATGTGTCAAGAAGTGTCATATCTTGTCATTTTAATGTTATCGAGTCCTGGGGGGTACTTGTACCTGACAATTTTGTTGTATGCCTAGTGCGAGTGTCAGTTTTTAAGATACTCTCAGTTAATCCATGTTCAGTAGAATTCAGTCAGTCTCATGACTTAGTAAAACTCAGTAATCTCAATAATCTCAGTCAGTTATCAAATCTCACTAATATTCCATCAGTCAACAGAACTCAGTGAACTCAGTCCAGTAAGTTCAGTATAATTAATTCAGTGTCTAATCAGATGGGAGTAGGATTTAGCAATGAGTAAGCCTAAGGATGATAACTCACCTGCGAGTAGAGGGTGTGATTCTTAGAAGCAATCCTTACACTCCAGAATTATGTAGCCAGCGTAGGTTGAGACATCAATCCTGCTAGATGAGGGTAGATGGGGTGGATTAACTTGTTCTATGAGGGTCCCACCATTCTCCTTAGAGTACCTATTAAATGAGGGATTCCTCACATCTTGTCCTTACCAGTGGCGCAGTATTCACACCCTTCCAATTGGGGTTATAGATTGGACCTCAAATCAATTATATTATATTATTTGGGGCATGTCGGTTAGATGACTACTTCGCACAATTATAGTCTCAGTAATAGAACTCAGATAGTTCTATAGAATTCAAGACTGTCAGATTAGTCACCTAGTTCAGTACGGAACTCAGCTAGTTCAATCAAAAATAGAATTGTCAGACACAGTTATTCAGATAATAGTATATCAGTTATATGAAAACATATGTTATCAGTATTCAGATTCAGTGATGTCATGATCTTAGTTACAGTTCACATATTCATGCATGTATTCTCACGTTCATGTTACTCAGTCAGTATGTATTGTTCATGCATATGAACCCTTGCATTTAGCCTACCTCACTTACATACAAGTACATTCAATCGTACTGATGCATTTGTACTATGGTGTTTTATACCATGGGTTTAGAAGCACGAGCTCCAGAGCATCAGTAGTATTCCAGTTTTAGTAGTTAGACTGGCACTGAGTCCTCATCATCCGAGGATGTTATTATTTGATTATTTCATTCTTTTAGTACTTAGTATTATTTCAGTAGTCCAGTGTTACTTGGTGATATTTCTCATCAACTCTATAGTTTTTAGACAGTTTAGAGGCTTCCAGACTATAGCATGTTTAGTTAGTTATTTTAGTTTTGTTTTAGTATTGATATACTGTATTTCCAGATGTTATGCTTTATCATATATTTGAACCTTACATCTTTTCAGCCTTTTATTCCACATTTAGATAGTATGTTATGTAGTGCTTTGTTACAGATATCAGTCATGGGTTAGCTTATGGTCCTTCAGGGTCATAAGCACCGTGTGGCATTCTGGGTACCAGATTCAAGGCCTTACACACATTAATGATCATTCCAAAATACCTTTAAAGTTGATCAAAAAATCTTTTAATATCTTCTCTAAGGTCTTAATGGTTTATTCTGCCTAACTATTTGTTAGGGGTAAAAGGTTGTGTTAAGGCGTTTTTTGGTAATGAGACCTTTCTGAAAAGACATCCAAAACTACAAAGTAAACAAAGTATTACTATCTAAAATAATAGTCAATAGAACTCCACATAGCTTGACCAACTCTCAAATGTCAAATCAAGCATGATCCTCAACCGAATTTGTTGTATTAACTAGTAGAAAATGTGTTGACTTAGTCATCCAATCTACAACGACCCATATTGAATTATTTCACTATCACATATGAGGTAACCCATTAATAAAGTCCATATTTATCGCTAACCGCTTTTAAGCAGGAATGTTGATATTTTCTCACATTGCCTGGCCTCTAGTTCTCGGCCTTAACCTTCTAGAAATATGGATACTTAGCTACAAATTATGTGATATCTCTATTTATTCCATTCAACTAATAGAGTACCCATAGGTTGTCGTACATCTTAGTGGCACTTAGGTGAGTAGAATATCATGAAATATAAGCTTTTGTTAGCATTTTTTATCTTAACTCATCAACATCCAAAAAACCCAAGTGATCCTAATAATGAAGCACACTATCTCTCTCTTAGGAGAAAACCTCAACTTTTTTAGTATGGATTGTTTCTTCAATTAAAGAAAAATATTATCATTATCTTGCTTTTCCTGTAACTACTCCACTAATTAAGACTTTGAACAATTCTAATCTCTAACACTACCTTCAACTAAATCAATTAGGGAAACCCCTAATCAAGCAAACCTATGAATATCACAATCTAACTCCTTCTTTTTATCCTCCACTTAAGCAACTTAATGCAATTTGGGAAGAGGGGTAATCTTAGCACCAAGTATATTAATCTATTTATCATTTTTGATGATGTGAGTCCAATAATTTATAGGTTTGCATTAGCTCCCAATTTGTCAAGATTCCATCCAGTTTTTCATGTTTATATGCCATAGGGATGTTGATTATATAATGAAGTTGGACTCATTTTTATTCGACAAAAACATTTCTGATGAGGAGGAATCATTAGTAATTCTTTATCAAGATGTTTAGAAGTTGAGGACCAAAGATATTAGTACATATAGTTCCAATAGAAGAACCGTCCTATTGAGGAGGCCACTTATGAGACTGAGATGGATATATGCAACAAGCACTAAGATGGGTATATTCAACAAGTACCCTTAATTATTTTAGGATGCCAGTACTATTCTTGTTACTTTTCCCTTATTTTCTTGATTTATCATTTGGGGATTAATTATGGATAAATTATTGTTTTTTGATGTGACCTATTTTTTGTTACAATATAGTTTAGCAAGACAAAATTTGAGTTAAGTTTCTTCGACCACCTCCCATTTTTGTAAAGGGTGTTCAGATTTTTCTTGGATATATCGTGTTTTACCGATGTTTTATCAAGGATTTCTCCAAAATAGCTTATCCAATGTGCAAATTCCTTGAAAATAAGGAGAAATTCAACTTTGATAAGGCATGCTTAAAATACTTTGATCATCTTAAGGTGTTGCTTATTTTGGCTCCCGTCATAGTAGCCCCAAATTGGTCATGCTTATTTTAAGTAATGTGCAATGAAAGTGGGATTGTATTGGGTTCGGTGTTAGGTCATTTAAGTGTAAAAGATCTTTCATCCTATCTATTATATGAACAATACCTTGCATGATGCTCAATGAAAGTACATCGTTAATGAACAAGAGTTATTGGCGATTGTATATACTTTTAAAAAAATCCACACCTATTTTTCAGGTATGAAGGTAGTGGGGCACATGGATAATGCCTCCCTTAAGCACCTCATGGCATAGAAAAGAGCAAATCAGTGCCTAATTAGATGGATTTTCCTCTTACAAGAATTAAACTTTGAGGTAAAGGATCGAAAGGGGTGTAAAAATAAAGTTGTTGACCATCTCTCCTGTCTTGAAGGTAATCATGAAAGTCATGGATAAATTGAAATTTATAATTCTTTTATCGATGAGTTAGTCATGACTATTGTTGGAAAAAGTGCATCGTGGTACGCTGACTATTCCAACTATGTCGCAAGTGGTGTACTCCCTGAAGGGATTAGCTACCATAAAAAAAAAGTGGTTCTTGTTTAATGCAAAGGAATATTTTTTAGATAAACCATTCCTATTTAGGGAGTGTCTGGATGGTGTAATTAGGCAGTGCATTATGGAGGTTGAGATGAATTATATCCTTGAAGCTTGCCATTCCTCACCTTATGGTGGTCACTATAGGGGAATCCAAACTGCTCTAAAATCCTTCAATGTGGGCATTATTGGCCTTCCATGCATAGGGATGCCATTGACTAGGTAAAATTATGTCACCAATGTCAAATACAAGGTGGTATCTCGAGAAGACACGAAATTCCCCTTAAACCAAACCTCGAACTTGAACTCTTTGACGTATAGGGGGTTGACTTTATGGGCCTGTTTTTGAGCTCATTTGGAAACAAGTACATATTGGAGGTAGTTGATTATATTTATAAATGGTTGGAAGCCGTGTCACTTCTAAATAATGAGAGAAAAATCGTTAGCTCCTTTTTAACGAAGTATATCTTTACAATGTTCAAAACACCATGTGCCATGATTAGTGACAGAGGCTCACATTTTTTTAATCAAGTATTCGGGGCCCTTTTTGACAAGTATGGGATTAAACACAAAGTCTATACCCCATGTCACCCCCAAATGAGTGGCCAAGCAGAAGTTTCAAACCATGAATTCAAAGCCATACTTAGAAAGACAGTGAATATAAGTTGAACCAATTGGGCAAGGTAGCTCGATGAGACATTTTAGGCTTATAGAATGTCCTATAAAACTCCAATTGGCAAGTATCCATACCAATTGGTGTTTTGAAAGGAAAGTCATTTGATTGTCAAGCTCAAGCATAAAGGCTTGTGGGCTTTAAAGAGTTTGAACATGAATTGGGGAGAACCATCTGAAGAAAGGGTCACAAAACTCCACGAGTTGGAAGATTTCTGACACAAGACTTATTAGAGTTCTGCATTGTATAATTAAAAAATTAAAAAATAGCATGATGCTCGAATATTAAGAAGGTAATTTTATGTTAGGAAGAGTCTACTCCTTTACAATTCTAGTTTGAAACTCTTTTTAGGGAAGCTTCGTTCTAAATGGTTTGGGCCATTTGTGATTTCTAACATTTGCCCTAGTCGTTCCATTGAATTGAAAGATCATGAAAGAAATAAGTTTGTAGTAAATGGCCAAAGGGTGAAGAACTAAAACGTGAAAGGTCCCATGGTGTCCAAGGTGGAGTTTTTTTATTTTAAAGATGGTGCTTGGTAGAAAAGGAGAGTCCTGTCGCAACTTTAAATTAGGTGCTTGATGGGAGACAACCCATCCTTGACTCATTTCATATTTGTTTTAATGTTTTGTAGGTGTTTTAACATAATTTCAATGCCCAAAAAATAGGGGAAAGATAGATCTAGAAAATGAAAGTTGTACAGCAAAATCAAAACAGAGCAAAAATAGGAGATTTCAGCCTCAATTACCACCATCGTGGAACATTCTTTTGTGATCACGACATCTAAAGGGCATTTTGGTTGTTTCTTTAGGGAGTCCCTTATAAACCTTTTACTGCTTATTTATATTGCAGTAAGGGCACATCAGGTCCCTAAGTTGGGGCGTGTGAGACTACCTTTGTTTTGTTTGTGCGTAACTTTGGACGCGTCTTTCCCTATAATAGACTGAGTGATGACATTATTAAGAGAAAAGTGTCGTGAATGGGTTTTGATCCATGGATGCAGGGGAATTTTGAGTGCCCATGGCATTAGGTCATAAATGAAGGGTAGTCAGAGTACCTATGGCATTTTGGATTTGAGATCACAGTTATACCTACGGCGAAGTCTGAGTATTGTTTTCCCATTGAAAGCTAAAATTTGAGAAAAAGGTTTGGGTTGGTTCCCATAAGTAGAAAATTATGTGTGGTGCAAATACAAAGCAAACACCTCTCTCCATCTAAAGTATTTCTCAAAAAAAATCAAGTTCACCGGCGTGAGCGACCTTGTAACAAAACTTTTTCTCTTTGTGTGACTCTATAAATTTTAGTTTGTGAAAATTGGTAGATACTCCATTTTGCCTCTAGCGGAAGGGGTGATTGAGACTGCTTGGCGAATTTGCATGCCATGTGTGGTGAGCTTAATTGTTTAAATCATATATGTACTTGTACCATCTGCAACTTGACCCATTAGACTCTCAAGGCTAATTTTGATTATACTTCATTGGTGAGATAATCTTAGGTCATATTTGTGACTCTGGAAGTCTACTTTAGCCTAAAAAGCCTACCCTTGCATAGATGTTATCCCTATTCATCCACTTTGAGCCTTTGGATTTTTTTTTGGCAAACACATTGCAAGCTGTAAGCCTTTCAATTTTTATCCTTCTTTTTAACCCTACCCTCCTTGAATTTAAAATTATAACTTGAGGCTAAAAGCCTAAGTTGAGGGTGGTGAAGATTAGAAGAAGTATCTTTGGTCAATGAAGTTGTAAGTGAGTACCTATGGGGTAAAGTATTAAGAACAAATGAATAAGAAAAAAAAGGATCCAACATATGAAAAAGAAGCAAAAAGGGTACAAGAAAAAAAAATGAAAAGAACATGGGTGAATAAATGAAATAAAAGTACGCACATGTGTAAAAAGTGAAAAAAAAAGTGGCCCATGATCAAAAGTGGATAGAATAGTGTGATGTAGATGTTCAAGGAGGATATAGCTTTGTTGCTCCTAAATGATGTCCTACCCTACCCCAAACCTATGTTACAAGCTCAAAAAGCACTTTGAGATCTCAAACCTAGTGTATTCATTATAGTGGCGATTGAAAATACTGTCAAGCCTATGGCATGGTAATTTTTAGCATCGAGAGTCCTTCGGGGAGAGAGAGATTTTTTCACTTAAATCCTTTGTTGTATATTTGAAAACTTGGTATGTAGAATTTTCTTTCTTAAGAGGAGGCATGTAAACAAATATACATGGGTGATTTTGTCATCTCCTGAGAAATAAGGCAAAAAGAGTATAATGTAGTTGAGGTCAAAAAGGTGAGTTACTTCTAGACTATTAGTGATTGTTACATGGTTGCTCTTTGAATTCTTTTTCATCCTTGAAAATCGCATTTTATGTTGAAGGATGTCATAAAAATAGATTTGCCCAAATTTGAAGAGCTATTTGTGGCAGTAATCAAGTTGAAGTCATTATGATTATTTGGAAAAATAATTTGGGCATATATGTGCATTGTCTCATGGTAAAAGGTAGTGTTGCTTGAGGACAAGTAGAGGTTTAAGTTGGGGGTTTTTATGATTGGTGAACTTACCACTCATTTTCTCTCTATTTGTGTGCACTATTATGATTTGAATACTTAGATGAGACATGTTTGGTGTTAAATGCACTAATTTCCATATTTTTGTATGCACACATGTGATGAAATAGAAAGATGTGAATTTGAGCTAAATAGAGATCAAAAGGAGAGGAAAAGTGTATAGTTGAAGACTCTGCATAGATCAAGCTCAGTTATTGCGATCGTGGATAGTAAAGATTGGTGATTCACTATGATTACATGGATCCTATTTTATTTGCGGTAGCCGCAATCATGAAAAAACTAATGCTATCACGGCAAAGAGGGATTTGGACCAAGGCATTTTGGCAATTGAACGTATCTGATTCCACTTCCTATATAAGGCAAAAAACTTTTTTCCCTTTGGGCATTATTGAATTAGGTAAAATTGAAAATTAGAAACTTGGTTAACCTTAGAATTTGGGGAACATTTTTGTATTTGAAATTATAACTTTGGTGAAATTGAAGTGAAAAGGGGATGATTATCCTTATTCTTCATTGTCATGGATGCCATGAGGGAATCATTTGGTATATTTCTTTCTCTCTATTTCATGAGTAGCCAAATTAAATAGTCTTGGGATTATGTTGAACTAAGGTGTAATTGTGTTTAGGAGATAATGTGTTTGTGTAATTCTTAGTTGTTGATTATGGATTCCACCATTGTTTTTTTTAAACAGTTGGGAATTGTAGGTGAAAACCCCAGTTATCTAAAATGTGTTTGTTTGGTAAAACATCCAAACTCTGGAAAACTCTCATCGTCCTTCAAAGAAGTATATAGGTGAACTCTTGGGAATCCATAACATCCTTTAAATACGGCTATAGGGGGATAAAGCAATAGTGGACAATTACCCACATAGCTTACTATCTTTTACCATCTTAGAAATAAGGGTAGATAGAGAGTAGGTTAAGTTATGGGAATCTTCATAGATATAGGAATGCCCGATTGAGGCTTTGGGTGGCTTTTATTGATACATTTATTAGGTACTCTAAAAAGTCAAATAGACATCTTTGAGGCTTTGTTGACAGACTAGCCTCAAGGACCCTCAACCTAGCCTACCATGTCATCAACGATGAGAACTTACTCCAAACCATCATGATCCAATGCACAACTTGACCTTGGGTAGACATAATTTCAAGATTCCTCCAAAAGTGAATTCTAAATCAAAAGTTTTACCGTAGTGTGTTTCTTTGCTTGATATTGATAAAACACGTGTCAAACCAACCAACCAACCCCCCCAAATTTTTCTTTATGTATTTTTATTTATTCACATTATGGGTAGCTTATTACTAGTATTTAACACCCATAGGACTAGAATTCTAATTTCGCTCCTTCTGGATTTGACCTCAACATAAGTTGAGCTATTGACAATGATCATCCTCTATCGATTTCAATGGTTTAGGTGAGCGTTATTAATAAAGTTTTAGAAAATTTAGGCTAGGATAGTCTTGGATGAATTCCAAGTATTTTGTGGTCTAGGTAAATTTGGTAATTAATATGTTATTGATTATTGGATATGAGACCATAATATGATAGCTAAGAAGTTAAGGAGTTCATAGACACTTTGGAATTCAATTAGTGGAACTTTGAATATAGTGATAGACATAAAGGGGTTATTTCAAGATGCCAAAATATGGAAGTGTGCTAAGAATTGGAAAACATATAGGACTTTTGGACTTTCTACCTTATGTAAGATGCCATATCTAGAAGAATGTTGCTACTGTTGGCCTACTATAGATGGAATTTTAGTGAAAGTCAGCATTTATCAATGCCTCCATAATGTGTAGAACCATTATAGTGATGCCAATATATAATGAATTGGGTTTGTATAGTACTCTATGCG
This sequence comes from Capsicum annuum, assembly GCF_002878395.1. Lineage (NCBI taxonomy): Eukaryota > Viridiplantae > Streptophyta > Magnoliopsida > Solanales > Solanaceae > Capsicum > Capsicum annuum. Next base: position 143,165,988 of record NC_061111.1, read on the forward strand.
GAATTAAAAGCAATTTTTAGAATTAAATTTATTTTTTCATTCCCAATTTTCTCAAGATTTAGAGAGGGTTATTTTGGGAAATATCATTAGTTTTCACCAAAATTCCTTCCTTGAGGTAAGTTAACCCACACATTTTACTAGTTTTCTGATGATTAATCCTTAGAATCGTGAAGTTTTGATAATGATGGAGGAATTAACTTGACCTAGGCTTATTCTATTGTAAACGAGTGAAATAAGGTAAAATCTTTGGGTTTTTGTTAGGGGTGGGTGGGTGTAATAGCCTAAGTTTTCAAGTGCTATACCATCAAAAAATAGGATATTAAATTAACTTTCCGATGCCATAAGTCTCGCCTGAATCCGATATCATGGAAAAAAGCCATGCAAAATTTCCTAAGGGTCTGTCAACTACTAGTGACAACAACTCAGGCAATGATTTGTTACCAATTATAATGAGTTGTTATGTGGAGACGTAGCCACAAAAGTGAGGTATCCTAGAAATTCAGCCTAGTGGTGACAAGTCCAGCCAATGACTTATTATCAGTCCTAACAAATTGTTATGTGGATCCATCATCACTATAGAAAAAATTACAAAAATTGAGTCTCCGACCACGACTTCTCCTAATGACCCTTGGTCAGACCTAATGAACCATTAGGAGTGGAATCATTTTCTTAACAAAAAGGACTTAGAAATTTAGGACTTTAGAACACGACTGTAATTAGTCGTATTGAGTTGTAGCCTGAGTTGATACGACTAGAATCGATAATTTCCTGTATGATTTAAAAAAGGCCTTTTGGTCAATTCCCATTCAATTAACCCCTAACCATCGTTGTTTAGGCTTCCCCAAGAGTGGTATAAAATCCTAAATTTCTCCAAATTCACAATTTAATCATAAAATCAATCCACAACAAGAAATAGAGGAGATTCTATTTTCTCCAAATCAAGTTATGGTTTCTCCATCTCAAGTCCAATTCCAAGAATTTCTCTAAAGCTACGACCTTCAGGTATGTGGATTTTCATCAATGGATCACTTCCACCCATTTGAGTCCCAAAAATCTTTTAACACACAGTTTTATTATCCCCTAAAGTTGGGTTCTATGTCAAATATGAAGTTTTCTGTTATTTTCTCAGTTTGCTTTGTAATCCTACCATGAATACACTTCCTCCCATGCGAGTGTAATCTTTCAAGTTAAACAATAATGAATTTCATTATTATTGATAAGTTATTATTTTGGGGTATGTTTTGTAAAATGATCTACTATGATTAGTTTTAAATTATTATGATGCTCAGTAGCATTAGACAAAGTTGGTGGGTTATGTAAACCCGAAACCTAGGAATTCAGACAAACATAAGTGCACATGATTATGAGTATTTCAGATTATGCATGCATTATAATTTTCATAATGATATCATGATAAGTAATTCCGTTTATGCTTCTGTGTCATTCCTTTTGGAGTCAAATGTAGCACCGAGTAAACGCAGATATGAGCTCCTTATTCAGTTAGGTAGAGACTGTTAGTATCTTCAGTCTCTAAGTTCTAGAACTACGACACCATCAAATGTTAAAAGAAATCACCTATTAGTTTAAGGCATAAGCAATTAGTCCTTTGGGACATCAATTTAGCGGATCCACTCCAGCCAGTGTTGGTACCCTTTGCAAGATACTATCATCCTTCCAACAGGTGTTACATGTTGGACCCTAATTTGCTCAAATTGAGGTATGTTGGTTATTTTTAGCTCTCACAGTGCTCAGTTTAAGCTTTAGTTTATGTTCAGTTCAGGTTTGCATTAACAATGTATTTAGTTATTCAGATATTTAGTTTTAATACATGCTAATACTTTTTTTTGCATCTAGTTTTCATATTCATGCATTCATGATCATCTTATACTACTTAGTTTCCCATCTCGCACACTGAGTATATTTAAAGTACTGATCTCACACTTTTTGTGCCTTATTATCTCATAATAGGTTCAGATGCTCAGTACCTACACTGCTTTTAGTACATTCTCGTACCTCTTAGAAACCATTTTTGGTTAGTTCACATCATGCAAGGACTAGTTATCAGTTATTTAGTTAGTTGGAGTTAGTTGGGGGATTGTCCCAACAACTCATTAATTTTAGAGGCTTTCAAATAGATGTTTAGTTTTTTAGATTATTTAGTTATCACAGTTCTATTTCTAGATTTGATTAATATTGAATTTTAAATTATGTGATTACCACCAATTATTTTAGTTAGCTTCTGCCTAGTATTATTACAACTTCTTTAGTATCTAAGTGCATGCCAAGCCATGATTTAACTTAGGGCCACTTTTGACCTTAGACACTATTTTACGACAAGGGGTAGTGTAGGTTCGTGACAAACTTGGTATTAGAGTAGTAGGTTTAAATTTTCCTCGAGTGTTTAAGAGCCATATTAAGTAGAATCTTGTTCATGGGTGTTAAGCGGACCACACTTATGGGTGAGAGGCTACAAAATATTTTAAGAATGTCTCACTTTTTTCATGATTCATGTCATTTGATAGAGTATGAACTCTATAAAGATTATCCTTCTAACTTGTCCTCTGTCTATTTACAAAAAATACCTTCCAAAAGACTTAACAAAAGAAAGAATGAGAACTAATAAGCACCACCACTAGTTCTCGAAGACCTTCTGAATGATCGTGTCTATCATGTTGAGTTTAGGGTTGCTTTAAAAATGCTAGAACATTCCATGACTACTCAGAATAACCAACAAAATATTTCCCCAGCTAACCAGTAGTGAATATGATGGTATCTAGAATTTAAGATACTATTAAGATGAGTCTGCCAACGTTATTTAGGTCTAAGTCTGAGGAGTATCTACAAAAATTCTTTGATAATGTTCAAAAGGTGGTTGATACTATGGGTGTTACTTCTACTAAGAGTGATGACTTGGCTATATGCCAACTTCAAGGAGTGGCTCATATTTGGTATAAGCATTGGAAGAAAGATAGAGTTATAAATTTAGGGCAAGTAGAGTAGGATGAGTTAGCTACTACATTTCTGGAAAATTTCTTTCCACTTGAGTTAAGGGAAGCCAAAGTATAGTAGTTCATCAACTGAAAGAAGGTCAGTATGAGTGTGAAGGAGTATTTTCTCAAGTTTACTCAGTTGGCAAGGTATGATACAACTATAAAGGTTGATTTTAGGGGCCAAGTAAGTAAGTTTGTATTTGGTGTCTCTAAGGATATGGTTAAAGAGTGTAGGACGACCATGTTGGTTAAGAACATGAATATCTCCTGGTTGATGGTTCATTCCCAACAAATCAAAGAGGGGAAGATCAAGAAAAAGGAAAGTGAAAATAAAAGGGCCAAAATTGGTAGCTTTTATTTCTCTCAACCGAGTTCCGGTGGTGGGAATTATTCTTAATTTTGCCAAAAATTTATAGTCATAACCTCATCTTCTACTAGTGGTCTAGTGACTAAGTTTAGATAGGATGCCTGTGACAGGATACTAGGTTCTAAGTCCCATGGTAGCATGAATAGAAGTCGCACCAACCCAGCTTGGTCGGGAACGATGCTTGTTTCAGGTGTGAAAAGTCGATCAATAAAATAAGGGTTTGCTAGCAGTTATGTAGAGAGGTAGGAATGATAAGAAATAGGTTTAGACAAACTCTTAGCAGCTCCAACAAGTCTCCCAACTCAGCATGGTGCCACCTCTAGTGTAACCAGTGGGCAACATCAGAATAGGCTTTATTCCATTAAGACTCAACAAGATCGAGAGGGTAAAACACCTTGGCTTTAAAACCTTAGAAAATTTCTTGAATTTTAGCTTCTGGACAGCATATGAAATGAGAGTACTTGTCATATGATATAGGTACGATTTAGGCTCATTAACTCATATGATAATCAATATGGTTTTGATGGTTTCTATCCAAGTTATGAATGGACATCATAAGGGTCGTATGGAGATTGTACGAGTGGTATAGTCAAATTCATATGTTGTATAGTGTCGAACTTCTTTGACTTTATCTTGAATATAATTTGATAGTAATAGTCATATGGTATGGGTACAATTTAGGAAAGAGGGGTTGTATGGTGCATAGGTTATGATGTCTAATATTCTATCTAGGGTATGAGGGTGGGTACCACTCGTATGTTCTGTGTATGAGTTAAAAAGGGAGCCATACCCTCTTGTGGTGATTTTTATAGTTTAAGTTGGGGGTATTCTGGACATTTCCCCTTGTAAACTCTCTTAAACCCACAACTTAAAACACTATTTTGATTTCATTTACCCTATTATTCTTATCCAAAAACACTTGAAAAACTCTTAAATCTATCTCAAGCTTTTGGTCCAAGAAAGGCTAGGGTTTTCTTCAATGTGGTTAATTTGGGGATTTCAACAGCAAATCTCTCCATCTTCTTTGGTATCTAAGGCAAGTTACTCTTCCCTTATTGTTAGTTCAACTAAATTTATATTTTAATGAATGGTTTTCTTGGTTTAATTGTGGGTATTATTTAGTTTTTGAATATATGTTGGGGGTTTTAGTTGTTCCTTATTGGATAATGGTTTCCCATATTTTTCTTATGTTTTTCATGTTATGATGGTGGTTTGAACCTATAGTTACATGGGAATGGTCAATTGATATTTGGTTTTGGTTTTGGTTTTGGAAACTATATGCCCTTAACATATTTGATAAAATTCCTATGAGAATGGTTTTGTTACATAGTTGGACTTTCATTGAAAACTTTATATTGGATAATATGGTAATGGAACCTAGCGTTGGTTTAGATGATATAAATGGTTAAATCGTAAGGCCTTGGTGGCCATGACTTTGATTTACATAAAAAACATTATAGGGGACACAGGAATCCCTCAAGTGATTTTAATAGTGAAAACTATGGGGTATATAGAAATCCCTAAGGATTGGATAATGAAATTGATTGCAAGCTATTGTCGGTATGACGGTACCACTTTATAAAACCTTTGTAATAAACTCTAGAATTGGTGGCTTGGTTATGTGCTAAAATTTTTAACTTGGCAATAATTGCTGGTTGTGATAGCTAACTACGAAGGTGTGAGTTCAATAGATAAACACTGGAAAATAATGTTTGCCGATATGAGGGTTGGTTATGGTGACCATATACTTTTAGGGTACATGCGCGTATATGTATCATGGAGAGCGAAGGGTACACGAGAATCCAATACCCCTATGATATCTCTAGTTTGTGTGCTACACACACTAGGTCTTGTTCAAGGTGTAACACTAGACCCATATAACCTATTGGTGGTTTTAGGACAGTCAATGTACACAATCCTAGTTAAAAATCTAAGTGCAAGCTAAACCCAGTTCCCTTTCTCAGTATAGATTATATATTTGTATGGATGTGGTTTCATATGGTCATCTACTTAGTTTTAAAATTTTACATTATTTTATCCTTACTCCTGAGTACATGTTAGCGTTCCCGTACTAAGCTGTCTTCGGGCATTGTATCCCCATGCGATGTAGAAATTATCCATACTACTCCTCCTACTCAGTGACTTGGATTTGAGTACAGTTTTGTGTTGGATTGAAGTGGTGATCTTCCATACTCCACAAGGTTCCATTTCATGTTATGGTCTTCTTTACATACGTTTTTTATTTCTTACACTTTGGTATTTGGCTATGGTCGGGGGTATGTCCCAACTGAATGTTTTTTTTTATTTTTGATAGAGGATTTGTGAGACTACTATTGGTTGCCATAAGCGGTGTCTGTATTGGTGTCAGCCTCGGATTTGGTATTAATATTAGGGATGACACCTTTTGATTGTATTTGGTTTATGATTGTTCTATGATATCTTATTTTATGTGCTCAAAATTCATCCGACTTAAGGTGTAGGGATGTAATGTCTGGGTATTGGGGGTGGTCTCTAGTCCAGGGTGGATCTTGAGGCAACCGACAGGACTAGGCCCTAGTTTGGGTTGTGTCAAAGGGTTCTCCTAATGTGGTTATTGGTATGTTACAAGTCTTTCACCTTCATGTGTATGCATTGTTAGATCCTAGAGCCACACTCGCCTTTGTGACTCCCTTTATAGTAGTAGATTTTGGTGTAAAAATCAAAATCCTTCCAGAACCTTTCTTAGTTTCTACTCTAGTCGGTAGTTCAATTATAGAAAGATGGGTATACTAAAATTGCCTAGTTAGCATATCCCAGAAAGTCATTTTTGTCGATCTTATATAATTAGAGATGACCAATTTTGATATTATTCTTAGCATGGATTGGCTCCACTTATGCTATGCCTCAATTGATTAGAAAAATAGAGTAGTTAAATTTTATTTTCCCAATGAGCCAGTCCTAGAATGAAGTGGTATCACCTCAATGCCTATAAGTCAGTTTGTCTTTTTCCTTAAGAAAAGCAAAATGATTTCCAAAAGTTGTGTTTGTCATCTTGTCCGAGTCAAAGAATCAAATTTTAAAATCTCGAGTCTTAAGTCAGTAGCAGTAGTTAGTAAATTTCCAGAAGTGTTTCCCAATAATCATCCCAGAGTTCCTCCCGAGAGGGGAATTGACTTTGGAATAGATCTTCTTCCAGATACCCAGCCTGTCTCAAATACACCTTAGAGAATGGATCCAACTGATCTTAAGGAATTCAAAGAGCCATTGAAGGAACTCTTATAAAAGGGATTCATTAGGCCGAGTGTCTCTCCATGGGGTACTCAAGTTTTATTTATGCACAAGAAAGACAGTTCTCTCAAAATGTGGATCAACAACCATTTGTTAAATCAAGTCACAATTAAGAATAAGAATCCCCATACATAGTATTGATTAATTTTCAACCTACTTAATAGTGTATACTATTTATATAATATAGACTTCAGATCTGACAATCATCTGCTAAGAGTCAAAGAATGTGAAATCTCAAAAATAGCCTTTAGAACTCGATATGGTCACTTCAAATTTGTAGTTATGTCTTTTGGACTAACAAAATTCCTATACAGTTTCCATAGACTTCATGAACAGGGTGTTCAAGCAGTACTTGGAAAGGTTTGTTATAGTTTCCATAGATGACATCCTCATTTAATCTCAGGGTGAGGGTAAAAATACAGATCACTTGGGGATTATATTGTAGACTGTTAAAGATCACTAGTTATTTGATAAGTTTAGCAAGTGTGAATAATAGTTGCAATCAGTAGCATTCATTAGTCATATCATTTTTGGTGAAGTCATTTTAGTTAATCCCCAAAAGACCAAAGTAGTAAAGAACTGGTCTAGACTCATCTATCCATCAGACATTAGGAGTTTCTTGGGTTTAGTGGATTACTAAATAAGGGTTGTTGAAGGATTTTTCTCTATTTCCTCTCCTATGTCTAGATTGATTCAAAAGAAAGTCAAATTCCAGTTGTCTGACCCTTGCAAGAAGATTTTTTAAGAGTTGAACAATCGACTCACCTCCACCCCAGTTTTAACTCTACTAAAAGGTTCAAAGGGTTTCGTATTATATTTGATGCTTCTAGTGTTGGCCTTGGTTGTGTATTGATGTATTGGGGTAAAGTTATAGCATATGCCTCTAGATAGCTCAACTTCATGAGAAAAATTACTCGATTCATGATCTTAAGTTGGCAGTAGCCGTGTTTTTCTTAAAGATTTGGAGGCATTATCTTTGTGGAATTCATATTTATGTGTTCGCTGATCATAAGAGTCCCTAGTATGTTTTCATCCAAAAAGATATAAGTCTTCATCAGAGATGGTGGCTAGAGTTGTTGAAGGATTATGATATAAGTGCCTTGTCTCATACGGGTAAGGATAATGCAGTGGTCGAAGCCCTTAGAAGATTGGTTATGGGTAGTGTTGGTCACATGAAAGATGATAAGAAAGAGTTAATTATTGATGTTGATCGGCTCTCTATGTTAGAAGTTTGGTTGGTTGACTCATCCAAAGGTAAATATTGAATGGTTCAGAATCTTCTTTAGTTGCCGTTGTAAAGGAAAAGTAGTATAGAGATCCTACTTGCTTTACTTGAATAAGGTGGTTCAAAGTTAGAAGGTCGAGGTTTTCTCTCAAGAAGGAGATAGTGTTTTGTGTTGTTAGGGAAGATAATATGTTCCGAATATGGATGATTTGAGGCAGCGGATGTTAGGAGAGGCTCATATTTCTTAATATTCTATTCACCCAGGAGCTACTAATATGTACTGTTTCCTTCAGGAAGTCTACTAGTGGAGTGGTGTGACGAAAGATACTGCAAAATTCATGTCCAAGCATCTAAATTGCCAGTAAGTTAAGATTGAGCACCATAGGACTAGTGGTACACTTGAGGAACTTAGTATTTTCTACTTGGAAATGGGAAATGGTGAATATGTACTTCATCATAGGCTGGCCTTGTACTCATCATCAGCATGATTCTATTTGGGTTGTTGTGCATCGAATGACTAATTTTCATCATTTCTGGCCAGTTAACACTTCATACTCATCCAAAGATTATGCTAGACTCTATCTTATAAAACTGGTAAAGTTGCATGGAGTCCCTTTGACCATTATTTTAGATAACAGGTACCCAGCTTACCTCTCACTTTTTGAAGGATTTTCAAAGGGGTTTTGGTACCCAATTTCATCTTACTACAACCTTTCACCCACAAATAGATGATTAGGCATATAGGACCATCCAGACCCTAGAGGATATGTTAAGGACATGTGTGATTGATTTCAAGGATAGCTGGGATAACCACTCGTTGTTGATTGAGTTTTCTTACAATAATATCTATCACTTCTATATTCATATGGCACCGTTTGAGGCTTTTTATGGTAGGAGGTGTAGGTCAAATGTTTGTTAGTTTTAGGTTGGCAAAGCTTTTTTTATAGGGCCAGATTTAGTGTATGAGGTAATGGAGAAGGTTCATCTATTTAAAGAAAGGCTGAAGATAGCCTAAAGTCGATAGAAATCTTATAAGGATGTGAGAAGAATAGTTCTTAAGTTTGATGTTAGTGATTTTGGGTATTTGGAAACATCACCCATGAAAGGGGTAAAGAGATTTCATAAGAAAGGAAAACTCAGTCCCCGCTTTGTTGGACCTTACTAGATTTTAAGTCATTACGGTAAGGTAGTGTATGAGTTGGAGTTGCCTATAGATTTTGCATCAGCGCATCAAGTTTTACATGACTCCTTTCTAAAGAAATGCATTGGCGACCCAGCATCCATAGTCCCTTTAGAAAGGATTGGCGTGAAAAATGGCCTCTGTTATGAAGAAGTCCCAATAGAGATCTTGGATCTCTAGATTCGTAGGTTGAGGAATAAGGAGGTTGTTTTAGTAAAGGTTATGTGGAGGAACCAGTCACTTGAGGGAGCTACTTGGGAAACAGAAGTAGATATGATGACCAAGTACCCCTATCTTTTCTCGTCGAACTCAATCCCCACATGAGGTAATGGTTTCCTAAATTAATTTATTAATTATTTTATTTCTACCTCAGCCTTCCAGCCATGTTTATGTCATAGCATGCATTCATGAGTCTAGTTCAGTTCATGCATCAGAATAAACTCAAATTTCAATTCATGATTCATCTTGTAAGTGTTAGTGCAAAATTTCAACTTTCCCCTAGCCTCTCAGTAGAGTCAATTTCATTCGAGGATGAATGATCTGTAGGGGGAATATTTTAATACCCCATGTTTCCAATTTCTAGACCTATCAAAATATATTCCATTAAATTATCTTTTAAATTCCATAAGTCTCACCTTAATCCGATATTTTGGAAAAAAGTTATGGAAAAATTCCTTAGGGTCTATCAACTGTCAATGGCAACGACTCAAGCAACAACCCATTACTGGTCATAATGAGTCATTGTATGGAGTCATTACCACGGTAGTGAGGTATCCAAAAAATTTAGCTCAATGGTGAGTAGTCTAGTCGATGACTCATTATCTATCCTAACAACTTATTAGGTGGACCCTACGTCACAACGAAAATGAATCCAGAAATTGAGTCTTTAACCACAACATTTTTAACAACCCGTGATCAAACCTAATGAGTCGTTAGGAGTGGATTCATTGTCTTAGAAAAAGGGACTCAGAATTTTAGGACTTCAGATCACGACTTAGAACATGACCAGTGACTAGTCGTAATAAGTCATAGCCTGAGTTGTTACGACTGGCACTAGTAATTTCCTTCACAATTTAAAAAGGGTTTTGTGGTCAATTCTCATTATATTAAACTCTAACCCATGTATTTTAGGATTCCCCAAGAGTTGTTCAAAAGCCTTAATTTTCCCAAATTCACCATTTAATCAGAAAATCAATCAACAATAAGAAATAGAGGTGATTCTCTTATCTCCAAAAGCAAGTTAGGGTTTCTCCATCTCAAGTCCAATTCTAAGGATTTCTCCAAGTATTCCATCTTCATGTACGTGAGGTTTCACCAATGGTTCCTTTCCACCCATTGAGTCTCAAAAATCTAACTCTTAAGTTTACTTTCCCCTTAAGTTAGGTTCCAGGTCAAATATGAAGTTTTCATTAATTTCTCAGTTTGCTTTGTATCCTTCCATGAAAAAATTTCCTCCCATGCGAGTGCCATCTTCCATGTTAAAAAATAATAGATTTCTCGATTATTAATAAGTTGTTATTTTGGGGTACGTTTTATAATATGCTCTACTATGATCAGTTTTAAATTATCCTAAAGATGAATTGCATTAGGCAAAGTTGGTTGGTTATGAACACCCAATACCTAGGAATTCAGACATACATTATTTTTCATTAGTATGAGTATTTTATATTATGCATGCTTTGCTATTTTTAGAATGATATCTTGATGACCAATTCAATTTGTTCTTCTGTGTCATTCAGTTGGGAGACATACGTAGCTCTAAGTGAACGCTGGGGAGATAGATCCCCTGTTAGTTAGACAGAGATCATTAGTAGCATTCCTTAAGTTCCAGAACTATGGTGCCACCATAGGTTAAAAAGGGTATCTCGCCAGTTAACTCATGACATCCTAGTCTTTGGAGACATCAGTTTAGTGGATCCACAAAAACCAGTATTAGTACCCTTTGCATGGTACTTGAACCCTTCCAACTAGGGTTACAAGTTGGACCCTAATTTTCTCTTATTGGGGTATGTCGATTATTGTTAGCTCTTACAGTCCTCAGTTATGTTCAGTTCAGGTATACATTGACCTTGTATTCAGCTCTTCATATATTTAATTTTTATTTAGTACATGATAATACTTTGTCTTGCATTTAGTTTTCATGTTCATGCATTCATGATCAACTTACACTAGTAAGTTTTACATATTGCATTCCCAGTACATTTAAAGTATTGATTTCTTACATTTTTCACTATATTGTCTCATAATATAGGTTCAAATACTTTGTGTCAGGACCGCTCTTAGTACGTCATGTACCTCTCAACAACAATTATTGATGAGTCCTCATCATTTAGGGTTTAGCTATTAGTTAGTTATTTATTTTAGTTAGTTGGAGTTAGTTCGGGGCTTATCCCAATAGCTTATTATGTTTAGGGGCTTTCAGACAGATGTTTTGATTTTTAGCTTATTGAGTTGTTAGATAGTTCTATTTCCATCTTTGATTGAGATTCAATTTTACATTATTATGATTTCCACCAGTTATTAGACAGTTCTATTTCCATCTTTGATTGATATTCAATTTTATATTATTATGATTTCCACCAGTTATTTTAATTGGCTTCCACCTAGTATTTTGATAATTTCTTTAGCCTCTAAGTTGCATGTTAGGCCATAGGTTAGTGTAGGGTCACTTATTAGGCATCGTGTTATGACTAGGGTTAGTTTTGGGTCGTGACAATGGTTTTCACTTTCATAGTTAGAATTCATATTTGCAAATATAAAATTAATAGTATTTAAGGAAGAAGGGAAAGTAATCCTAGAATAAGATAATGATCATGATTTTATCCTTAGGATTATAGTATTAGGTTGTAATCCCTGAAGCTTTTAAAATATTCTATGATTAGTGTTCTTACTATTTCTTTTAGAGGACAATCAAGCCAAGATTGCAAGAAAAGTCCAAGCTCAAGTTTGATAGAGCATTGTGGAGAAGAGATTGAAGTAGGTGATAGTTAAATTACAAATGAAGACTACGTTAAATACTACGTGTCTACTTGTTGCAAGCATGCTATTAAATGTTAACTTGTTGGATAATTTTACAAGTTGTTTGATCACCTGAAATGAGATTATGTAAAAAAACATATTTTAAAGAACAAGTGTGGTAATATTATTTCATATTGTTATTGTACATGTTATGACATAGGTTGATATAGTGAGATAAACTAATAACGGTCAGCATTACATAATTGGTAGTTCATAAGGAGTCTAAGGATGAGAATATTTGAATAAGGGTAGTGTAATTCTTGGTTTGGAAAAGAGTAGAAGATGCTAGCTATTTTGGTTATTTAGTATATGGACTGAGATCGTGTCTGTTAGTCATATCTAGTGTATCTTAAATTTAATAGGGTTTACTATTTTTTTTAGTCATTACTTAAAAAGGTTCATCTCGATGGTTGCTTCAGGTAATTGTTCAAATACTACAATTTTGTTTAGGTAGAACTTTGATTACTAAGATCTATATTATAATATTATTATTTGGTGTTTATATGACTCATAGCATGTGTGTACACGGTATTGGTGAGTTTTTTCAGTGCCAAAAAAACTGAGTTATATTGATGTTGCTATTTTTGATTCTATGAGTGAAGAGGGACATATTGTTGTTGTTATTTGGATCCATAAGTAGTCTGGGCTATTGTTATACAAAAACTAGCTTGGTATTATTGAAGTTTAATAAAGATACAATTGTGACAATGATGAGTTAACTATTGTGTGTCATGGTATATGACTTGGTTGTATATTTGTACTTAATCTATGATTTTCTAGTTTACTTGGTTAAATTTTTAGGAAATACTAAGTGAGGGCAACATTGTAAGTGTTGCATGGTTTCTCTTATTTACAAATTGTTGGATATGTGTTTATATCTTTTAATTTAAGCCAGCCTATGACCCTGCCAATACATAGTGGCTTTCTACTAATACGACTTGTGCTCTTTTTCTATTTACTGCAAAGCATATTCCAATGACTAAGATGATACCTCAATTGTAGACAGTGATCTCTTTCCTACTCAAAGGTAAGCTTTATTTTTTAGCAACCAGGGGTCATCATACATTATGCTTTTTTTCATTTGTTTCAGACTTAGACAATTTAGTTGTTCTAGTTTTTTTGGGTTGTACCCATAGATTATTTGGGTAGATGTTTTTCTACAATGGCTTTCAGTTCATGGGGGTGTTTTAGAAATTTATCATTATTTGCACATTATTTTCCTTAGTACTATACAACATTGCTATATATATATATAGAGAGAGAGAGAGAGATAATTATTCCATATTATTAAGTTGGTTAAGTGTTGGTATTGAATATTTGGTATTAGATAATTCTCTTATTATAGAGTTTGTATGGGTGCCACTCGCGATGGGTTTGAATCGTGTCATGTAATAGTAATGGCCTTTCAGGTTATTTCCTATGCCTCATGATTATTTGCATTTAGAGCTTCCCTATAGATTCCCCAAGTCATTTATAACTTTCTTTGATTGACAATTCAGTTATTAGATAGTATGTTTAGTTTTTACAGCTATTTCCCTACTATGAAGCTTTTAAAGTTGAGAAATGGGTCTCATACAAAAACTTCAGCTAAACATCCTTAGATGCCTGATAACGCTTAACTCACTCCCATAATTGAGGGGTGAGGCAGTCTTGTCAAATAACCCAATTTGGATTAGGGTCGAACCTCAAGAAGCAAAGTATAGACTTCAAACATTATGGGTGCTCAAATTACTATGAGATTACCCAGAATGCTAACAAAAACGACATGTAAAATAAAATGGGGGAATTTATTTGGAAACTTTTTGTACTATCTTTAGCAAATGATCAAGAAAAGACACATTTGTTTTATGCAATAATCTTTGGGGAAATCTTTAGATTATGTCTACCTAAAGGTAAAAGTATGTGGGTTAATGATGTTTTAGCATAAAATTTAGTTGTTAACTAAAGGATAGGCTAGGTCGAAGGTCATTGGGGTCAATATTTCAATAAAACCACAATGATTTAACCCATTGGCTCTTTCGAGCACCTTACAAGTGTGAAATTCGTAATCACCCAAAACCTCAATCAAGAATCCCTATTTCAAGGATGATGCTCTTGACATGATTTGCACACCTAATACACTTATTTCTAAGATTTCAACAGGGATCAAGCCATAGGCTTAGTTATCAACCTTTGCCTTATCCTTATATAACCCTTTTTCAAGGATGTTATTAGTTACCTCATATTCACCTGCTTTCCTCTTTCGAGGATGATAATGGTTTTTTATAGTTTCGGGTTTTCACACATCAAACCCATTTGGAGATTTGGGGCTTTCACCCTTTAAATTCCAAATCATAAGCTCAAGCAATGGTGAAATCCTTACTCAACAACTAACAATCATGCAAACACAATAATACCCACAAACAAATTACACTCTAGTTCAACATAATCCCAAGACTAAATTACTTAGCTACTCATGAAGAAAGTAAAGAGAGAGATACCATAATGATTATCCAAAGCATTCATTCTTCACAAAAATCCTAAGAAATTTATCCTCCAAAGTTAATTACACACTTTCCCAATTAGGGTTTCAAGTCTTGAATTTGAAGATATCTTATGAGGTAAACAATGACCAAAGAAGAGAGTTTTTGATTATATATGGTTTGGGATTCGTCTAAGTACTTTTACAAATTTTCCCATGGGCATATTCCTCCTAAACCATGATTACGCTTGTTTGTACGCGACTTTGTCCACGCGATCGCGGTTGAGTGCCGCAATTGAGTTGTGCTGATCTTCTTGACTAACCATAAACGCGGATTGAGGACGACGGTCGCAGTAACTGAGGCTGATGTAGTCCAAGTCCTCAGTTGCACTCTTCTTTTCTCTTTTTTTTATCATTTTCAACTTCGATCCATATCTTTTGATCTCCTCAACTCTATGCCTGCAAAGAGTGGATATTAGTGCATTTAATCTCGAATATGTCTCATGTATTCATTCAAAACAAGGTAATGTATGCCAATGTTGAGTGATAATGAGTGGTAAAATCACCACTCATCAACACCCCCAACTTAAGACCTTGCTTGTCCTCAAGCAACACTACCCCTTATTATGACACAATTTCATATGTGTGCCCTCAATCAATCAGTCAATGATCATGATGACTCAAACTTGATTGCTACTACCAAAAGCTTTACACACATGGGAAAATATGCTTTTAATGACTCCCATAATCACCAGCGAAAGATGTAATAGACTTTGGAGAGAAACCATGTAACAACTACAAACACTCTAAAGATGACTCACATGTTGACTAAAATCATGCAATACTTTCAATTATCTCATTGTACGGAAGATGACAAAATCACCCATCCCAACTAGTTCACATACCTCCACCCAAGAAAGGGAAAATTCACACACCTAGTCACCAAGCATGCAACGAGGAATTTTAACTGCAAATACTCACTCTCTCAAGAAATTTTCCATATTGACAAGTACCATGCCATAAGCTTGCCTCTATTTTCAATCACCACTACAATAACCAAACTTAGTTGGGAATCACATAGGGCTTTTTGTGGTTTTATTTTAGGGTTAGGATTGGGGTAGGATATAATTTGGGAATAACATGGATACAACCCTCCTAGAACATTTACATCACACTTTTTCAATCCTCCTTTTTTGGCTAAGGGGCACTAATCTTTAATTTCTTTCTTTTCCTACGCCTACTAATAGTTTTCTTTGTGCACCACTTTTATTTCATTTCTTTCCTTTGCAATTTACATGCACTTCATTACTTTGATGGACTCATTTATTTTCTCTTTATTCATTTTTGTGGTTAAAGCTCATGAGGTATTTCACTAACAACTTTGTGGCCTTACACTTTCTTCAATCAACTTTTACCACCGCCAACTTAGACTTTTAGCCTCAAGTTATATTTTCAAGTTCAAGGAGGGTTTGGTTTACAAGAAAGATAAAAATGATGGGTCACGGGTTATAATGAGTTTGCCAAAGAAAGGTCCCAAGGCTCAAAGTGGGTACTAAGGATAATTAAGCATGGTAGGATTTTCAGGCTAGAGTGGGCTTCAAAATATTGTCAGGGGAAATTTCTAGATGATATAAGTACACACGAGATGAAGAAAATTAACCTCACACACATGGTATCCAAATGTTGTCAGGGGGTTCAATTGTTCTACCCACTCGAGACAAAAGATAGAGTATTCACTATTTTTCGAAATTCAATTTTTTGAAGTAATAGAAAGAGGGAAAAATCTTTTCACAAAATTGCTCATGTACATGCCTTCGAAATTTTGCAAAGATTTAGGATGGAGGGGGTTGTTGTCTTTTATATTCGCACCACACATAAGTTGCGAATCATGGAAACCACCCAAGCTATTATCTCATATTTCAAATCATAGTACGGGTGACCCACCATATGGTTACTCAAACTTCACCAATGGATAAGAATGCAGCCCCAGATTATCAATGGTATGGGTACTCAAACTTCCCTTACACTCTATGGCCTCGGTTCCACAGGTACTCAGACTTCCCCTGCACCCATGGTTAGAAACCCAATCGCTGTGGAAATAAAATAAGATAACAAACCTAGAAAAAATAGCCAATCCATGCAAATATGGGCATCATTAGAGTGATCGATGATTACAAACCCAAATAAAAATAAAGATAAGAATTATCCAAAAGAGTAGAAAAGCATGCAAAAATATCAATAATACAAGCCCAAATTAAATGAATAAGACTAAGGAGACACCCCCAACTGAAAATATAGAAGTGTCCATGTTGCATAAATAATCAATGGTAAAAGAGATAAGGGTGCTCCCTCAAATCACGTCAAGGGCTGCTATCACCATTGTACTCTGACTCACTACCCTCTTCCTCAAAATCAGACCACTAGGCTAGGGACTCATCATCACTATCAACCAAGGAAGAAGGAAGTATATCTTAAGGCCTTAGAACCATCCATAGGCCCTTTACACCCTTCCACATCCTGCTAAAGAACTCATCTCTCTTCTTCTCCCTTGTAACCATTTTTTTTGTGTGATTCAGAGGTTTTGGTGTGACTCTGCCAAAAAGGAGTAGGCTTTTTCAAGCTTATCAATTGTAGCTTCTTTATTCTTTTGGTCCTCCCTATACTTCTCATAATCGATACACGACACGTAAAAATAATAAATGGTAGAATGCTCTCCCAGCCCTTGGGGAAAACTATACGCAAGCTCTTTGATGGCTATAATATTTACTCTAATCTCCTCAAGAGTTCCCATGGTGGTTGTCCTATAAGGCTCAGGCTCAATGAATGCCGACTTTTCTAAGATGATCTTTCTTTTATTATTTTTGTTGTGTACGCCCTCACCACTAATCCTCAAGTGGTAAATGGAAGCATGAGGGCACACCCATGTATAACTAGCGTACTCTTCTACCCCCGCTATTTTTTAAAGCTCCATAATTAAGAAGGGAAAGAATAGATGTGTAATCAAGGAAGGTAAGAATAGATGTCTACCACCTTGGTCCTTAAAATGATCAATTTTAATAACCATGAGTTGACCAACATCTAGAGGGATGTCATCTAGAATACATGCAATCTTCCTAGAAAATAATTCGGGGACTACTTTCATGTGGGTGCAAGGAGAAACTTGGCTACAAATGATGTGCAACCATATCTGGGCCTCAAAAGTGAATTCGTTCATGGAAATATTTCTGTTAGTTTTGGTCCACAAGACTTTCTTTTTGGGGCATAGTTGTTACGCTAACCAACTCCTCGATTTACACCCCTTTGCTTTAAAGTCACTCATGTTACTATGCTTGAGCCTATAAACATCATTGATTTGTTTAGCCCCAACTTTCACCGGCTTTCCTGAAATCTTGACAGTCACATTGAGTGGGTCAAAAAGAGACTTCACCAATGTTTGAATGAAATTCATAGACCCATTCCCCATTTGCAATGCATGGATATGAGGCAAAGCACTGCCACCCTATGGCTTCAAGTTTGTCATGTAGTGCCGATAGTTTCTCCAACATATTTTCCTAGCAAATTCCTCTCTTTGTTAGTAGCTTTGTCCTTAAAATATCCCTATAGTAAAGAGTGTAGAACTCGTGTTCCATGAATCAGATGTGATCATACTTATCCATGATTTTGTCCTGAAAGCACTAACCACACATTATATCTGTTGATGATATTTTAAGCATAGAAATTGTGCTATATTAATCACTGGAGTTCATTGGACTAGGTTCTTGGTTTTGCTTGACTAAAAATTAGAAATGCCAGATTTTTGTCATGACAAGAAGCTGTCCTTAGTTACCACGATTGCGAATCAAGACCAGTATTCACATTACCATAATCGCGGTCTATGACCGCATTCTCACTACCTAAGGCTGGTTTTGTGACTATGTTACATGTTAAGATTTCTTTCAAATTTAGGCTACTAGATGTTCTACAATATGGAAACATATGAAGATCATTGGAACAACGCTAAAAAGTGTGTGAATGCCCTTTTGAAAGCAAATATTAATATTGAAAGTTCATTTGAGCTTTTTATCAAACACTTAGTGTACGTATCTCATTTGTCTACCTGTTTCACACATCATTGGGTTCTCATGATTACCCCACTTTTGTGCATACCTTAATCAAACAGCCAACATTACACTAATACTATGTATGACAACATGGAAAGTATACCAATCAAAATATTAGGACCTTCTTAATCATGTAGTCTATGGCCTATTTCCACAAGTAAAGGCACAGATTCATGTCACCTACTAGAGTTTTTACGTAATGGGATGCAAGGATGTCGTTTGAGATCTCACAAACTAGGCCAGAAATTAGCCCAAATTAAAGAGTAAAATCTTAAAAATGGACTACGAGGAAACTGAGGGAAACTAAGGGTTAAATAGCAGAAGAGGCCATGACCACGGTCAAGGGACTGCGATCACGAACACCTACATGACCGCAATCGCGATAATTGGGAGCAATTCTACTCCCCTATTTTCCCCTGTTTAGTATTTTGATCAATTTTTACACATTCCTCCCATTTTCATTTTATACAATGCACTCTATAGTGCCACAAGTGCATGGATTATTCATATGCAAAAGATAACATCTACCCTACACAAATATAACAAAAAAGGATATGAGCCACTCTCGTGGAATTTATGGGTTGCCTCCTACCTAACTCCTTAGTTATCATCGTGGCACAATGTATTCCTTCCTTCATTCTCATGGTGGGTCCTCGAATTCCTCTTTATTCATCTTCTCATTTTCAACATCCACTATGGATACTACTTGCAACTCTGCGGTTTGCTTCTTTAACTTGCAAATTTTGAAAGAGACCTCATCCTTTTTCACTCTAAATTTCATCTCCCACGGCTCTCAATCAACAATGGCTCTACCAGTGGCTAAGAAAGGAAAACCAAGAAGGATAGGCACCTCTTGGTCCATTTTACAATCCAATAGCATGAAATTCGTTGGGAGAATGAACTTGTCCACTTTCACATGGATGTTAAATAATATACCTACCGGTATTTTTATAGACTGGTCCAGCATCAAGAGTTACATAGAGGTTGGCATTAGGGTACCCAAACCAAGTTTCTTGTATATGACAAAAGGAATTAAGTTGATGCTTGCACCAAGGTCGCATATAGTTTTTGCAAATTCATACATCCTAATTGTGCAATGAATAGTGAATGCTCCGAGGTCATCTTTCTTTTCTGCAACCTTGCAATCCATGATAGCGCTACATCCATGAGTGACCTCAGTAGTATCACCTTCAACATGTTTCTTCTTGGACATTAACTTTTTCATCAACTTAGCGTATTCCCATATATCTTGGATAACTTCAAGCAACTGGATGTTTAACTATAGGTTGCTAAGTTTGGCCATGAACTTCCTCAATTTGTCATTTTACTTTTTTTTATGCAAATATTAAGGAAATTGGGGAGGAAATTGGATGGTTGTTCTTCCTTCCACTTGTGGCCTTTCAACTTCAACCACCTCTTCATCGCTCTCACTGACCTCTTTCTCATTATTTTCCTCTTTTCTTTGAGGTGATTGCTCCTTCTCTTTCGCTTTGGGCATATTCTCACTCACGTCTCCTCTAAAAGGTTCCTCAATTTCTCTTCTACTCCTAGTGACAATTGCTAAGACTTGGGCGTCATTCTTTGGTTTAGAAATTATGTAACTCGGAAGTCCACCTCTATATCTAGCATTTAATTGTATAGATATTTGCCCCACTTAGATCTCCAATTGCTTGATAGAGGCAGAGTGAGACACCACTATTTGAGAAAGTTGGGAGAAATCACCCTTCAACTCACGGACTATCTTGTCTGTACCTTCTACTCTATTCAAGATCCTTGCTAACATATCCTCGGTCTTGAACTTTTTACGATAAATGGCACTAGATTCCTTGGGTTTGGATCCATCATGAGGAAGGAAATAACAGTTATAGTAATGTTCACAATCTCTCTGATATCGATCTCGCTAACTATCCATCCA
Organism: Capsicum annuum; assembly: GCF_002878395.1. Classification (NCBI taxonomy): domain Eukaryota; kingdom Viridiplantae; phylum Streptophyta; class Magnoliopsida; order Solanales; family Solanaceae; genus Capsicum; species Capsicum annuum. The sequence continues at coordinate 143,186,511 of NC_061111.1, forward strand.
AACTTGACTCCTAAGTTGCCTTTGATAGGTGGGGCGAGAACCCCTCGAGTAGTTTGAAAAGTACAGGATTTCTTCATCCAATTTCTTTGCCTCTTCATCATCATCATAAGATTTTGATGCTATGGTGTTTACTACTTTTGTGGGTGCACCAATAACATGCTTCGTCAAGAGTACAAGTTGGTTCCTCATTTTTGCCATGTTCTCCTCCTTTTATTCTTCTCATTTTCTTTGTTTATTTGCCACCACGGAGGTAGTAGAAAGGGTTTTGGAAGCTCTGGTATCTCAGGTATGCGAACCCTAATTTTGTTTCGATACTTCTCCTATCAATCGGTAGGCCACAAGATGATACAATCTCACTATAGAGCCACCCGTCATATTATCCACCATCAGTTTGTTCAATGGATCAAGATCTCTATAGAAAATCTTGAGGAGCATCTTTTTTGAGACCTCATGATTTAAGCATTGGGCTAACTTTCAATTAAACCTCTCCCAAGCTTCAAATAATGGTTCTCCATTCATTTGTTGGAAGTTCACAATCTCATCCCATTTTTGAAGCATTTTTATGGTGGGAAGTATCTATCAAAAAACACTGTGGTAAACTATTCCCATGATGTAATTGAGTTGGGTGGATGTGAGCGAAGTCATAAAGCTACCTCACCCGTTAGTCAGAAGGGAAAAGTTGAAGCCGTACGGATTCTTGGGTAATATGTACTATGTTAATCGGCACACAAACTTCTAAAAAGTTCTTCGAAAGGACATTCGGGTCCTCATATGCTTCAACCCCATACAACCCTTTCATTTGTGACATGTGGAGCATAACACTAGTCACATAAAACATTTCATTTTCATTGGTTGGCGGGATGTAAATTGCACTTTTTTTACCTGCTTCATTTAATTGGTCTTCATCATTAAAAGAGGCACCTAAGGGGCCATATTTCTTGCGTTATCGCTCATTGCTCCGTTTACACTTTGATCACCTACAAAAGATTCAAAAACAACCAATAAAGTAGATAACACTACTTTGGGTATTCCCAAGCAAGAATGAAACCACATAAGCAAAAATCTATATTCGACTCACCGACAATGGCGCCATTTTGATAACACTAAACTTAATCCCATAATTGAGGGATGAGGTGGTCGTTGTCAAGTAACCCAATTTGAATTGGGGTTGAATCTTAAGGAGCAAATTATAGAGTTCAAACACTATAGGTGCTCAAATTACTATGACATTACCTAAAATTGTAACAAAAATGACATCTGAAATAAAATGGTGGGATTTGCTTGGAAACTTTTTGTACTATCTTTAGCAAATGATCAAGAAATTACACTTTTTTAAGCAATAATATTGGGTGAAATATTGGTATTATGTCTACCTAAAGGTAAAAATATGTGGGTTAAAGATGGTTTACCATGAAATTTAGTTGTTAACAAAAGGATAGGCTATGTCGAAGGTCATTGTAGTCAATCTTTTGATAAAACCACTATGATTTCACCCATTGGCTCTTTTGAGCACATAACAAGTGTGAAATTCGTAATCACCTAAAACCTCAATCAAGCATCCATATTTCTAGGATGATGCTCTTGACATTATTTGCACTCCTAATACACTTATTTCTAAGATTTCAAAAGATAGCAAACCATAGGCTTAATTGTCCACCATTGCCTTGTCCCCCTATAACCCTTTTTCAAGGATGTCATAGATTACCTCATATTCTCCTCTATCCCTCTTTCAAGGATAATAAAGGGTTTCTAAAGATTGGGGTTTTCACCCATCAAACCCATTTGTAGATTTGGGGAATTCATCCATCTAATTCTAACTCATAAGCTCAAGAAATGGTAAAATCCATACTCAACAACTAATAATCATGCAAATACAACAATACCCATGCACAAATTACCCTCTAGTTCAATATAATCCCAAAACTAAATTACTTAGCTACTCAGGAAGAAATTTAAGAGATATATACCATAAGGATTATCCAAAGCATTCATTCTTCACAAAAATCCTAAGAAATTTAGCCTCCAAAGTTAATTACACTCTTTCCCAATTAGGGTTTCAAGTCTTGAATTCAAAGATATCTGATGAGGTAAGCAATGCCCAAAGAACAAAGGGTTTTTGCTTATATATGGTTTGGAATTCATCAAAGTTCTTTAATAGATCTGCCCCTGGGCATATTCCCACTGAACTACAATCGCGCATGTTTGTCCGCAACCGCATCCATGCGACTATAGTTTTATGTCGCAATCGCATTGTGCTGATTGTCTTGAATGACTGCAACCCCAGATTAAGAACCACTGTCGCGGTAACTAAGGTTGGTGTAGTCCAAGTCTTCAACTGCACTCTTCTTTGCTCCCTTTTTATCATTTTCATCTTAGATCCACATCTTTTGATCTCCTCAACTCTACGCTTACAAAGAGTGAATATTAGTGCATTTACTCTCAAATATGTCTTATGTATTCATTCAAAACAAGCTAATGTTCACAAATGTTGAGTGAGAATACCACTCATCAACGCTAATTTTGACAGCTTCATTGGCTTAAAAAATACAATTTTAGGTTAGGGGGACCCTTGATCTGGGTCCCTAAGATTCTGGACTTACTTTGGGCTGTTGGATAGATTTTGGTGAAAATTGGAACCATCGGTATGGGATCCACATCCTATAAAATTGACCTTGGATAAAAGTTTTAATGGTTTTGCTAATTCCATTATGTTGAATTCTATTGCGTAGCATAGTTCTTTTTTATGCACAAATTTTTAACCAATCTTGAGTACCCAATTGGAATCCGTCAGGACTTAACAAATTTGATCGGTGCTAAATTTCTTGGTGCAAACTCTTTATAGGTAACCTCCTTATTGTATTGGGTTGCTTTAGCAATATCCAATTAAGTATCTTAGGGCCTTTTTAGAGGTGGAAGGCAAATTAAAGCTTTGTCACTTTAACGCCCTCCTTACCACTTTAGTGGTCATTTAGCTGCTAAAGGGGCCATTGCTGGAAGTTGTATATATATGTCCTTTGCTACTTTTTACATTATTTAACTAAGTATAAACCACCATTAGAGTAGTGGTAGCCTAATTTTTGTGATAAAATATTAAATAGGAGCTAGTATTAGTTCTAGATTAGTATTATGATCACCAAAAGTTTCAACTCAATTTCTGCTTAAAATTAGTAGTTTAATTTGTGTATCTTTGAACCCTATTGGGATTGATTCAATCTCATATTACGCTCAATTTTGGGAAAAATGTTCCTCGAGCTAAGACGGATGATGTGATGGTTTTAATTTTATGATTCGTACGGGTCCTCACATGGGATTTTGGTCTAATTTTTTACCTTGGGCGTATATAAGAAATATGAGCATTGATATTATTTTCTTGACATATAAGAACTTATTTTTATAGCATGGCAATGGTAATAGATTTCTCAGAAGGGAAAAGCTCTACAATAAAATATTATATGAGGTTTCTATGGCGTCTAGCTACTATAGGCTTACTTTTCTTCTAGAATGTGCTTCATTATAGTATTAGGGATTTGTTGTGCTTATGAGTGGGTAATTATGGCTTTGTTTTTATTGTAGTATTTATAGATTAAATAGCTATTTAGGGGCCCTTTTTGGTAAAATTTGGCCCCTTTTTACCTTATTTTAGTATATAATTATCCCTTAGGACTAGTCTTGACTTACTTAGTGCCTTAGGATGATATTGAGAAGCCTTAGACTAGTTGGGTAGGTTCTTTCCTTATGTTGGGTGGTTGGGACTGGTAGTGGGGTCCCACTGACCATTCTTTTAGGTAGTACACCTAGAACAACTACTTGTTGACCTAAATGTATTTTATCCATTAACTTATGCTAAATTATTAAGTTTTATAATGATGTAGTCCTTTCCATGAGCCCTACTTAGCTTTTTTAACCCAGGTAGGGTAGTATTTAATTATAAATCTCACCCTTTGGCAAAGTGATTAAGACCTATATTACCGTAAAAGACTTGACTGCATGACTTAGGAATTATAAATAATTGGACTTAAGTGGAGACACAATCCTAGATTATTAGTATTTTTGTCTTATTTATCAATATTGGTTTGCGTGGACCTAGTATCATTATTATTATTATCAATTCTGGTTCAAGTCCAGCATCTATTAGTTTTATTATTATTTATTGGTTTTAGTTCAATTTCTTCATTTTACTATCAATGTATTATTCTCTAGTTTTGGTTCAAGTCTAGCATTTATGATCTATATGGATACTGATCTAGGGTTGGAAATCCAATTAGGACCTGTAAAACTTAGAAGTTGTGATCGAAAGGGAGTACCATGTAAGCTTATCACAATTATGACTCGAATTACATTTACTATTGTTGTTATTCCATCTTCGTAGTAGTGTTACTCATTGTTTGTATCACTCTGCTTATGAGGGCTCGGTTGGGTTGTTTTTCTTCTTATTTGTGTCTTTTGGGCTTATGGTTCCCTAATTAGGTTATAGTTAGGATTTATTTTCTGGGTCTGAGTTATATATCTTATATGTAACACATTTGGTTGGTATGGTCTATTATTTCTATTTTTTCCCCTATCTTCTGACTTTAGTTTACATCTCACACTTTATTTATGTTTTTACTATAATTTAGCTTAGTCGGTCTATGATGCCTACTGAGTAGCTACTATTTTGATACTCATACAACACTTCTTCAATTTTTCCTTGATGGATATCTGAGTACAAGTCACTATTGCTAACTTTATCCGCAGGTTGTGCTACTGGTTGAGTTAGGGTGAGCTTTTAGAGTCCAAAGTTAATCCTTTTCATTCTACTCTTTTAGTAGTCTTATTTATATTTTTAGAGACTATTATGTATACTCTAAAAGTGTCTAGTACTCTTTCTATTTTAGTATCTCTTTTACTGACCTTACCATTCCATGGGTAAGCTCATTTTGTATATTTTGTCCTCTTCTCGCTATTGTAAAACATATTTATTTATAGTTATCCATATTTCCTATTCCTTGGTATTTCAATTATTTTCCTATTTATCTTTAGTTTTTATCTTGTATTGGTTAGCCCATTACTTGTCGTTTTGGGCTATGGTTTAGCTTGCCTACTGGTAGGTTAAAGTAGGTGTCACCATGACTTGAGAAATCAGATTATGACAATAGGAAGTTTTCAAGGCATAAACTTAACATCTTTGGTCTCCATAAGAATAAGTGATGAACAAAGAACTCCAATTGGTCAAAGTAAAAAGTTTGATGCATCGACATCTAATAAAAATGAGCTAGCACATGAAAACAACTTTGTACTTTTAACCTTATACATTGACATAATATTTTTTAATAATCATAAACTAATAAAGGAAAATATGCAGGATAAATCCAAGATGTAATCGTCCCCGAAGCTGAACGTTGAATAACATCTCACAATATCCTTAACTACAAGGAAGTCAGATGGATTTGGCATAGAATAAAGAGAATATCTCATTAGATCCCTAACTACAAGAAAGTCAACCATACCAAGGGCAATCTTTGAAAAAACATGGAAAGAAGATTTCAAAAAGAACCATGAAAGAAAGGAAGATTACACCCTCTACATAGACAGATCTAATATGGACATGTACACTATGAGTCTTATCCATGCAAGAAAGATCATATCATACGTACGGACATATCTGATATGGATGTACCATATGATGTGAATCCTCAATCAAGGAATCAATTCAAATCCTTGGGCTTTCCTTTTATAGAAAAGAAGTGTGATCAAATGAAGGCTATAAAAAGAATATTGAAGGCCAAAGACAGACACGTAGCTTCACAAGAAACTCTTGGTATATCACAATCTTTAGTCTTTATAAACCTTTATAATTTTTAATTTACAATAGTTACAAAAAAATAAAGATCGAGTCAGCTTAGTTATACTAGTTGAGGTTATGTCATAAGAACTAAATAACAAAATAAGATTCAAAAATTGTACAACCCCATTGTAATCCCATTCTCTCGTTGAAAGATCTAAAGGAAGTCCCTACAACCCAAGAGGACAGGAGTAGGCACCACACCTATGATCCAAACCAAGATAAATCTATAGGTTTTTTACTTATTTATTTATGCTTTCAGTCTTACTCTATTTTATTTACTAACCTGCAGGTGAGTTGATTGTCAAGGCTGATTAGTCGACTCAAAAAATGTTTTCAATTCATCCCCCCTTTTGAATTTTAGAATTAGAATCAAGGTAGTTCTCACTAAACTATTGCTTAACCATATGTGAGTAAATATCAAATGGCCAATTATCATATTCCAAGAGCACTCCTTCAAGATAGACACTTATCAAAAAGCCCTTCATAGTTTAATGGACAACACTACTTATATTTGAAGAATAGATTCAAAAGCTTTGTATAGTCAAACAACTTTTAAGCCTGGGAGGTCATCAAAAAGGTACCAAAACCTATACCAGGCCTTAAATATAAGGACAAATAAAGGACAAGGAATCAAGAAATATTGACTTAGATGGCTTTGAAATATTCAAAATTACCAAGGAACAACAAGAGGTAATTGGAACTAATGCAAGAGCTATAAGCCTACTTTATTATGCAGTTAGCGAAGTAAAGTATGAAAAGATATCAACCTCTGAAATGAAAAAATGTAGAACAAATTAGATATTACATACGAAGGTACTACCAAAGTAACGATGGCAAGGATTAATACTCTAGTCATGAATATCAGCTTTTCAAAATGGAAAAAAATGAAGGCATATAGTCAATGTTTTAATAATTTGTCAAAATAGTTTGCGAATTGAAATCCTTAAGGATTATCTACTAAAATAGCAAAAAGCTTATAAGGAGTCTCACAAAAGCATGGGAAACCAAAGCTTCCATTCTAGAATATGAGGATCTTCACAACATGACCTATGACGAACTAAGAGGTAACCTTATTGCCTATAAACAAAATCACATAAACAGGTACAGCAAGGAAGAGAAGAAAAAGCTTGTGGCCTTCAAATTCATAACACCGGGAGAAGAGGAAACATAGATGAAGACAACAATGAAGGAATGACTCTTATAAATCATGGAGTAAGGTAAATTTTAAGACAAAAAGGAATGATGATTGTTTTTATCATTGCGAGAAACTAGGTCATAGCAAACAAAATTATCCAGAATTAAGGAGAAAATCATCAAATAAGAACAAAAATTTAGGATCCTTGAGGGATGAAGACAAAACTTAAGATAATGTAAAAACAGCAAATATGTGCTTTGTGGTAATGGGTGAATCTAGTGAGGTAAGACCTTTTAACTGTCATAATTGTAAACTCCTTCAGTCTAATCTTGACATGATTACCGTTAAGCTTCAGAAAATCAGTGATGAGTACAATAAAATTGCTCAAGGAAAGAAAAACTGGCAAACTTAGTTAAATGAAAACTTGAAGAAGAGTGATGGAGCTGGCAAATTGAATTTGAATCAAGTCCAATTTAAATTGACTTACTTTAAGAAGACTTGGTTATGTGAAAATGCAGCGAAACGGCATTACAAAATCACCAAGTCACAATTCTGTGAAATCAATTTTCTTAAAGCTAAATCAAGTTCATCATCAAAATCTTTCACCTCTTCTAAAGCTTTATTTTCTTTTCATGGACAAGTCTACTACACCTGTGGTAAGAAAGGCACAAATCACACAATTTCAAATAGATGTCTAAAGGAGTGTGGGTTTAGAGATCCAAAAAGATTACATATATCCCTCAAGGACCCATGACCACTTGGGAAACTAAATAAAATTAATTTTCTTATTTTAAAGGAATATGTCTGCAAGAGCTATAGGAAATGAATGTGGGTCATAGATATGGGATGTTCCAGATACATGATTGAAATAAAAGAAACCTTTTGTTTTCTAAAGAAAATTGAAGAAGGATAATTGAGAATTGGGGATAGTGCCAAAGGTAAAGTCATCAGGGTCGGTGTTGTGAAGCTCAGCACCTTCTGCAAACTCATTGAGTGTATCTCTTAGAGGGACTCAAAAATCACTTACTGAGTATTATCTAGTTTTGTGATACAGGATTTACAGTATCCTTCAAAGCTAAGAGTTTCTCTAGTAATCATGAAAAAAGAAATATCTCTCTTATCAGTGACTATGTTGATAATATATACATTCCAAATAATCCTAATTTTTCTACACTGATATGCCTTACCTGTAATCCAATGGCACATGGTTGTTTCACAGAAAGCTCAAGCATGCTAGCATGCATGCCATCAAAAAACTTTCTAGACTTTGATTGGTGAATGGTTTGCCAAAATTAAAGTTTAAAAATGATAACATATGTTATGCTTGTAAACTTGGTAAACTGACTCACACATCATTTAAGTCAAAGATATGGATCATGGATTTCTTTAGCCCCACCATACCCTTCAAACAATCCATATGGATCTGTTTGGCCCCACAAAGATAGCAAGTATTAGTTAAAAAGATATGTATTTGTGATTGTTGATGATTATTGTCATTTTATTTGGGTAATGTTTTTTGCTCACAAGAATGAAGAATTAACTACTTTTGAAATCTTTTACAGAAGAGTACAAAGAGAAGTAGGATATGTCATCACTTATGTTTATATGATAATAGAGAAGAATTCAAAAATAAAGCATTTAAGGAGTACTGTGCTTAAAATGGTTATTCTCAGAACTTCTCATCTCCTCGGTCTCCTTAACAATATAATGTGATTGAAAAAAGAACAGACCTCTCCAAGAGATGAAAAGAACTATGCTTCTAGAACAAAACCTATATGATCACTTATAGGCAAATGCAGTAAGCACGATATTCCATATTCTCAATAGGTGCCTAATTAGATAGATCCTAAAAGAGACACCTTATGAACTATGGAGAGAAATAAAGAACAATATCATCTATTTCTATCATTTTGGATACAAATGCATCATCCTCAACAACATTAAGACTAACTTAGGGATTTTTGACCCATGAAGTGATGAAGGTATTTTTCTTGGTTACTCTCCCACTTGTCGTGCCTATAGAGCCTATAATCAACGAAATCTTTGTGTCAAAGAATCTATGCATATTTTATGTGATGAATCTAACCCCACTTATGTAAGCTTGAGTTTCGATAAAGAACTAGTAAATGATTCTTAGTCAAGAGCTGGCCTAGGCATAACACCTGAGCCAATGACCTCTAGGTATACCATGGCTCAACCAAAGTCAGCTCCTATTATTGAAATATCTAAAATTAATATTCCAAGAAAATTAAGACATAGTACAAGATTTCCAAATGATTATATCATTAGAAATCCAAATGAACAAATGCAGACAAGAGCCTTTATAAGATAACAAACATCAGTATCCGTTGTGTCTCAAATTAAACTAAATAAGGTTGATGAGGCTCTCAAATACAGATCTTGGGTTGAGGCCATAAAAGAAGAACTAGATCGTTTTGATCATAACCAAGTCTAGAATCTAATTGAAAGACCAAAAAATTGATCAGCTGTCGAACCCAGGCATGTGTATAGAAACAAATTGAACAAAGAAGGTAATTTCATGCAAAATAAGCTAAGGTTAGTATGTCAAGGCTATTCCCAGTAGAAAGGCATTGACTACGATGAAACTTTTGCTCCTACAACAAGGTTGGAATCTATTTAGATTTTTTTGGCATTTGTTTGATTCAAATGATTTAAGTTATATCACATAGATGTTAAGAGTGCTTTATTAAATAATTTTATTCATGAAGAGGTCTTAGTCAAACAACCTCCTGATTTTGAATATTCTTATCATCCTAATCACATTTTCAAACTCTCAAAAGCACTATGGTCTTAAACAAGCTCCAAAGTCTTTGTATGAGAGGTTGAATACTATTCTATTAAATAATTATTTACAAAGAGTTAAAATAGATACTACTCTTTTACTAAAAAATTAGACTCTGGTTTACTCATTGTACAAATTTATATTAATGACATTATTTTTGGTAGTCCTAACATTTCTCTATGCAAGAATTTTACAAATCTTATGAAGGGAGATTTTGAAATGACTTTCATAGGGGAACTCATATTCTTCTTGAGATTACAAATCATGCAAACTCCCAAAGGTACCTTTATCAATAAAGTCAAATACACAAAGGAGCTTATGAAAAAATTGGAATAGAAAAAAGAATGTCATTCAGAACTCCAACAAGTCCCTCAAAAAATCTCTATTCAGACATAGAGGGGTGATTGGATCACTACTATACTTGACTAAAAGATGACTATACATTATGTTTAGTGTTTGTAAATGTGCAAGGTTTTAGTCGGCTATAAAGGAGTCCCATCTGATGCCATCAAAAGAATTATTTGCTATCATATTAGGACTCAAGATATTGGGCTATGTTACCCTCACTCTTCTAATTTTGATTTAATTTTCTATTCAGATTTTGATTATATAGGTGACAAAAATAATAGAAAAGTACTAGTGGAATGTACCAGTTCATGGTGATGCCTTCATCTCATGGTATAGAAAGAAATAAACTTTAGTCGCACTATCAACTATCGAAATTGAATTCATAGCCATTAGAAATTATGGTACTCAAATTCTATGGATTATGCATCAATTACTTGACTTTGATTTATCTTTTAAATCTGTACCTATCATGTGTGACAATACTAGTGTAATTAGTCTATCAAAATATACAATGCATCATTCTAGAGCTAAGCATGTAGACATGAAGCATCATTTTATTTGGGATTATGTAGAAAATAGAGGCTTTTCCTTAAAATTTGTTGACTCTGAAAATCAGCTTGCTGATATTTTTACTAAACTCTTGATAGAAGAAAGATTATCTTTTCTAAGAATAAATCTTGATATTACATGTAATAATGATATTTGATTGTACTGTCCTTTATTTTGGCAAAAAAAATTTTACAAAATATTTTGTCCATATTTTTTACCTCTCTGACTCATCATCATTACCTTTATCCACACTTTTTTATGCCCTGTCCACCTCTTTTTTCTCTCTCCCCTTTGTTACTTTTACTTTACCCTTTCACTTCCCCAAACAACTACAACTCTTTCACTTTAAATGTTACCTTCGTTTACTTTACCTCCTCTTACCTACCCACTATTTCACCTTCCTTCTCCTTTTTTATACTCTCTTGAAGCTTCTCTTTTCTCATTCCTCCATTGCCTAAACTAGATCTATGGAAAATCTTACAGAAGTCCTTTCAAATTGTAATTCCAATAATCATGACCCAATTCTTATCTTTGGGTCCTCTGAGGAAGCCTCTTCTCATTACTTGTAATCGACTATCAGTAAAAAATGTTTAGCCACTAGCCCTAATTTGTCCTCAAAAAAACCATCTCCCTCCTCTAGGCTCTCTTCTACCAGAGTCCATGTATAAATTTTGGTTTGTTTCTCATGGGAAAAATTTGTCACCTTCAAAATTTGCTCAGTTGTGCCTAAAAGAATTGTAAATCTCTCTTATTCAAAGGAATATCACTACAATAAAAGTTTATGAGGACCCTGTGTGTATGTTCTATGTAAATATTTTCCTTTCCCAAGATAGTGGTGTGTTAGAAACTCTTGGACTTAGGACAAGAATTATTTTTAAAAACTTATTTTAGAAATCTTCTAACAGTAATTTCTCTGGGGTTATTCCCTATATGAATGGTACATGTCCGAATAACTTTAAGGTTAGCATTGATGATGATAAGAAGGTTGCTTCTTATCAGGAAGTTAGTTTGTTTAATTTTGGTCCACTGTCACTTTACTATAAGTATAGAATTTTGTCTCATATTATCACGACCACCCTAATCCCAAGGAAAGTTCTCTCAGTAAGTGACTTGTCGAGATGTGTTTATATTGTATTGCATGGTCAAGAAATACTACATCAATTGGGTTGTATGGTTCCACGATTATAGGTTGGAAAGTATTGCAGATGCCCATACCTTTGCTAGCTTACCTTATGGAATGTTGATTACAAGGATCGGTCTCACTACTTTATTGATATCTCTAAGTATATTACGATCAAAGTCTCCGCCATATATGATTCTAAAACTTTTGTTAGCATGGGATATGTCCAACTTGATACTTAATAGTACAAAAAGGAATCTTCCAAGGAAAAGATTGATCTACCCAAGGTAAGCAAAAATATTTCTAATCCTATACTCCCTGTGATAAAGAAAATGGAGGAAATAAAGGAGTGATTCAAGTCGATCAAGGGATGGTTGTTGACCCTTCAAGAGTCAACTAGCAGGCTATTGCAGCTGAGTAAGGAAACCAGTACTAATGTGGGTAAAGTGGTCTAAAAAGTTGATGGATTGGAGGTAAAGTGTGACAAGCTCTTTAACAAGCTATTTTCTAAAGTGCACTCTCTCAAATAAAAAGCCAACTCCTCCAACAATGATTTGGCATATTAGTCCAGAATTTCTACTCTAGTTCCTCCAAAAATGTTTAGAATTCTTATGAACACTACTGTCACAATATGCACAATACCCTTACCTACTTTATACCCAAACATTGATTTTATGTCTACCTATTCAAAGGGGGTTTTATCCCCTTCCTACTTTTTGTATGTACGTGATATTTATTTTAACTTACTCTAGAATACACTGTGCATACCTCCCCATTCTCGTTTTCTTTTCATAAACATTACCTAGTTGCCTGGTATATACGCCCTGTTTGTTTGTTATATTTTTCTATTTTTGAATGCTTTATTCTATTTTATTATGTCAAAAGGGGGAGAAATATAAAAAAATCAGATAGGTCTTCTAGTAAGGGGGAGCTAGTCGATAATAGATATAGGAAAGTCTCTATGATGATTCAAATGAGTCTTTAAGAAAAGAGGAGCCAACCGACTACAAACGTAGGGAAGTAAACTAATGTTTATTATTTGTCATTAGCAAAAACAAGGGAGATTATTTGCCTCCTATATTGACATAATATGGTGTAATAATGAAAAACTAACAAAGGAAAATAACCAGGATACACCAAAGATGTAATCATCTCCAAAAATAAACTTGGAATAACATCTCACAAAATCCGTAACTAAAAGAAAGCCTGAGTTGGATTTGGAATAGCATCATGAGAAAATCTCATTAGATACCTAACTATAAGAAAGTAAACAATACAAAAGGCAATTACAGAACAAACATGGAAAGCAGATGTCAAGACCCGAGACTACCCCCTAGTCGTAACATGGTTCTTAGAGTCATTAATGATCCTAAGCTAACCCATGGCCTGACATATACTACATATACATAAGAAATAACAAAATACTATGTGGAACCTTAACTAAAAATAAAGTAGATAGTAAATGATAATGGAATCAAAACTAACACTAACTGAAATACTCAACAAGCTGGGTGCATAGCTAACTGCCGGAAATCCCCTAAATCATAATGTTTTGTTGGCACAAGCCCCCAACTAATTGAAATAAAGTAGACTGAAAATAAAGAACTAATAACTAGTTCTCAAATGATGACGACTCACCACAACTAATAGGGAGTTATAGGGGAACGTGCTAAGTATGATCTGGGTACTAAGCATTTGAACCTATATTATGACACAATATAGCATAGAAAAGTATGTCATCGGTACTTTGAATATACTAAGTATGCGAGATAGGAAAAAACTAACTAGTATGAGTTGAACATGAATCCATGAAGCGTGATGAACTGAATACAAGACAAAGTATAATTATGTCCTGAATGAAATAAAATAATTAAATAGAAGGCCATGGATAATCTAAATCTAAAACACAAAATAAGGACTTTGGGAGCTAATAATAACTGACATACCCCAATATAAGCAAACCGGTGTCCAACCTGTAACCTTATTTGGAAGGGTTCTAGTACCTTGCTAAGGATAGAAACACTTGCTAGCGTGGATCCACTAAAATGATGTCACAAATGACTAGGGTGTCAGTCCTCAACTAAAGGGTAACCCCTCATAACCTACAGTGGCACCGTATTTCTAGAACTTAAGAACTCCTACTAAAGGTCTCAGTCCTAAATTATGGGTGAGGATTTATCCTTGCATTCACTTGGCGCTAAGTACTACTCTTAATTAAATTACAATGACAACTGAATTGTTCATTGGAATTATATTATGAAAATATCAACAATGGATAATCTAAAGTGCTTAAAAACATATAAACTAATATATGCATGAATCCTTAGGTGTCGGGTATTAATAACCCACCAACTCTAACTAATACAATTGAACATGATGATTATAAAGGTTTATCATACTAAGGAATTTCATAATTCAAGCCAAAACTCAATGATTTATTAAATAAAAGAGGAATCTATGATTCAAAGTATGAGAGCTTTCTACTTTTATGGAAAAACATATACTCATGGTTTATGTACAAAAATAAACTAAATGAATTAAGTAAACTCATATTTAACCTAGAACTCAATTCATGGAGGGGAAATCAAACTTGAGGATTAAGAAGTTGTTGGGAAACAATAGGTGGAAGGAAACCATTGATGAAATCCCACTTACCTAGATATGGAAGCCTTGGAGAAATCCTTAGAATTTGAACTTGGGATTGAGGAAACGTAACCTTGCCTTTGGAGAAAAATATTGCTCTTTTTTATGTTATGGACTAAATTTGTGACTTACTGGGAATTTGGGGGAAACTAGGATTATATTTTGCCCCTAGGTAATCCCAAACAACGTGGGTTAGTAGTTAAAAGAATGGGAAAAGACCCAAAAGCCATTCTTAAAATGTTTAACAAATCCTGGGAAATAGTTATCATGACTCAGACTATGACTCATTGGTTTAGGTCATGAGTTGTGGACTGAATTCGTAACTTGAGGACCTAAGCTATGGGTCCCTACTATCATCGTAACAACTTCTCTCCAGAAGATTCACTTGGTCTGATTATAAGTCGTTAGGAGGAATCATTATTTTGGACTAGATTTCTGGGTCTCTTTTTATAGTGATGATGGGTCTACCCAATGACCCGTTTAGGCTGATAATGACTCATAACTAAAATCTTTTTTCACTTACTACCATGATAACAAGTCTTCTATGAATCATTGTGTCAAACAATGGGTCATTTCTAGAGTCGTTGTCACTAACAGTCTGATAGTGCCTTAGAGCATTTTCCACAATTTGTTACTACAACCTAGGATTAAGGCAGACTAGTGGAGATGGAAATCTAATTCAATGGCCTATATTTTGGCTCTAGATCTTAGAAACTTGGGGTATCATAATTTCTCCCCCTTGGGATCATTCATCCTAGAATAAAACTAAGTAAGTTGAAGTACTAGGGGAAAAGTTAAAATTTTTCATTGAACACTTGTAAGCTAAAGCATGAGTTGATATTTAAATCTATGACTGATGCATGGATTGAACTAAACTAATGAATGCATTCCATGACATAAAATATTTGGATGGTATAAGAAAGAAGTGAAAGAATTAATTAATTATGGAAACTATTACCTCCAGTTAAAACTGAGTTCAAAGAGAAAAGATTGGAGTACTTAGCTAGAATATATACCTCTTATTCCAGCATATCTACCTCTGCTTCCTAACTAGCTCTCTCAACTGACTGATTTCTCTACAGAACTTTTACCAGAGTAACTTTTTTATTCCTCGGTCTACAAATCTAGCAATCAAGGATATCAACTAGGACCTCTTTATAAGAGAGGTTATTTTTCATGCCAACCCTTTCTAAAGGGACTACTAATGTGGGGTCTCCCATGCACTTCCTCAACAAGGATACATGGAAGACTGGATGCACTGATGCTAAATCAATTCCAACTCATAGACTACCTTACCATATCGAATATAAGTCTTATAAGGACTGACATATTGGGGACTGAGCTTTGTTTTTTTCCAAAATCTCTTTACTCTTTTCATGGTTGAAATCTTCAGGTAGAAATAATCACCAATATCAAACTCAAGCTCACTCTTCCTCTCATCTACATAAGATTTATGATGAATCTGAGAAGTTTTCATCCCTTTTATAATCAATTGAACTTTTTCCATCGCCTTAAGTATTGACTCTACTCATATCAAAGAAGTCTCACCTACCTCAAACCAGCCAATAGGAGATCTACACCTCCTACCATAAAGGGCCTTAAATGTGTCCACCTCATTAATAGTGTGATAGTTTTTATTGTAAGCAAACTCTATCAAAGGCAGGTGATCATCCTAACTACCCTTGAAATCAATCACACATAACCTAAAAATGTCCTTTATGGTTTGAGTGGTCCTCTCTGGCTGACCATCTTTGTGTAGGTGAAATATCATACTAATATGAACTTAGGTACTAAGACCCTTCTGAAAAGTTTTACAAAATTTAGAGGTAAACTGGGTACCTCTATCTGAAATAATGGTCCAAGGGATAACAAGTAATTTCACCAACTCTCTAAGATAGAGTTTAGCATAATCTTTGGTTAATTCTTAAGTTGCAACTGGCTCAAAAATGAGCTGACTTAGTCATTCTATCAATTATAACCTAAATCAAATCATGTTATCAACGACTACGAGGAAACCCTATGATGAAATCCATATTCACCACTACCTACTTGCAAGTAGGAATGTTGAATACCTGAAGTGTACCACTAGGTCTCTGGTTCTCAAACTTAACTTGCTTGAAATTTGGACACTTAGCCATGAATTCTGCAATATTTTTCTTCATCCCATCCCACCAATAGACTTCGCTCAAATCATGGTACATCTTAGTCACTCTTAGGTGAATACAATATCAATAACCATGAGTTTCTGCTATCATTTTCTACCTCAAGTCATCCATATTAGAGACACATAATTTGCCCTAAAAGTGAAAAATACCATATTCCTCTTAGGAGAAAACCTTAACCTTTTGATTCCAACTAGCTCTTTCAACTTAAGCAAAATAGGATCACTATCTTGATTTTCCTTTACCTTGGCAACCAATAAAGATTCTGAACTATTTAAAACCTAGACAATACCTTCAGTTGAATCAACTGACCAAACTCCCAACCTGGAAAGCTAATGAACCTCACAAACTAACTCTTTCTTATCATCCTTAATATGAGCAACACTCCCTATAGAAAATCTGCTAAGGGAGTCAGCCATAACATTGGCCTTACACGGATGGTATAAGATACTCAGATCATAGTCTTTCAACAACTCTAGACTCTTTCTTTGAGGAAGATTTAGGTATTTCTGAATGAATACATACTGAACACTCTTGTGATTAGTGAATACATCAACATGAACTTTATAAAGATAATGCCTCTATATCTTTAATGCAAAGTCAACTGCTGCCAACTCAAGATCATTAGTTGGGTAACTCCTCTAATAAGGCTTGAGTTGTCTGGAGGCATAATTTATAACCTTGTCTAACTACACCAACACACAGCCAAGACCACCTCTAGAAGCATAACATTATACCACAAAACCATATAAACACTCTAGTAGAATAAAAACTAGAGTAGAGGTGAGTCAAGTCTTCAACTCTTGAAATTCTTATTGCAAGAATTGGACTATTAATATTTGACTTTCTTATGAGCTAGTCTGCACATGGGAAAAGAAATAGAGAAAAATCCTTCAATAAACCATTGGTAATAACCGACTTAACCCAAGAAGCTTTGAATTCTGATGGAGAGATGGGTCTAGGCCAGTTCTTTACTACTTTGGTATTTTAAGGATTAACTTGAATGCCTTCACTAGAAATAATATAACCAAGTAAGGCTACTAATTTCAACCAGAATTCACACCTGCTTAACTTAGAGAATAACTGATGATCCTTAAAGGTCTATAAGAAAATCCTTAAATAGTCTGCGTGTTCACCCTTACACCGAGAATAAATAAGGATGTCATCAATGAAAACTATAACAAACATGTCCAAGTACTAATTAAACACCCTGTTCATCAAGTACTTAAAATCTACAGGAGCATTTATTATCCCAAAAAATATTACTACAAATTCAAAGTGACCATACCATGTTCTGAAAGTTGTTTTCAGAATATCACATCCCTAACTCTAAGCTGATGATAGACGGATCTGAGGTCTATCATAGAGAAATAGTTAGCACCCTAGAGTTGGTTAAATCATTCATCAATCCTGGGGATGGGATACTTATTATTAACGGTGACTTTGTTTGACTGATGGTAGCTGATGAATATTCTAAAAGAACCATCTTTCTTGCACACAAAAAAATTAGAGTACCCTATAGAGACAAAACTAGTCCTGATAAAACCCTTGCCTAAGAGATATTTCAATTGCTCTTTCATTTTCTTAAGCTCGGTTAGAGCCATTCTATAGGGCGGAATAATAATAGGTTGGGTATCTGGAAGGAGATCTACTTCGAAGTCAATTTCCTGCTCAGGAGAAACTCAAGGCAAATCTTTAAGAAACACTTCTGTAAATTAATTTACTACCAAAACTGACTTAAGACTCAAGATTTTGAACCTTGAGTCCTTGAATCAAATAAGGTGATAGATGCACCCTTTGTAAATTATTTTTCTTGCCTTAAGAAAAGAGACAAACCGACCTATGGCACTGAGGTACTACCTTTCCACTCTAAGACTTGATCATTTAGAAATTGAAACTGGACTACTCTATTTCTATAGTCAACTGAAGCATATAAAGAGTGGAACCAATCTGTGCCAAGAATAACATCAAAACTGATCATGTCTAACTTAGAAAGATCAGCTGAAGTGACCTTTTGGTATACTGTAATTGGGCAATTTCTGTATACCCATCTAGCTATGATTAAACTATTGACTATATTAGAAATTGAGAAGGGTTCTATAAGGATTATAGGATGGACACAAAATTTACTACTATATAGGGAGTCATGAAGCAGAGTGTGGCTCTGAGATTTAACTATGTATAAATATTAATATGAAAAACTCACAATGTGCTAGTAACCACATCAAAAGAACCCTCCTAATCCTATTGATTTTGAAGGGCATAAAACCTATATTGATATTTTCAACTAGTTGCACTAGAGGTGGCACCCTACTATGTTGGACGACCTGCTGCAACTATTGAAGAGTTAGACTAGATCTACTGATGAACATCTTTACCTATCTACATAGTCACTGGGAAATCTCTCACTCTGTGGCCTGACTTTACACACCTAAAAGAATCATTACTACCAGTGATGCGCTCACCTTTGTGGTTCCTATAATACTTCTTTCAAACTAGGTTAGTGCAATGACTATTCATAATACCCTGAGACTTAGAGCCTAGCAGTCTACCATGAGTATCCTGTCTAAACTTAGGAATTGGAGCACTAGCATAATATGGGGCTAGAGCTAAAAATTTCGGCAATAACTTAGAGAAATTTCCACCATCTAACCTCTACTGAGAGAAATTGAAGCTGTGAGTTTTGGCCCTCTTATTATCCCTTTCCTTCTCCTTGATCTTTTCCTCCTTAATCTGTTGAGCATGGACTATCAATTAGAGATGTCCATTTTCTTAACCAACATGGTCATTATACAATTCTTATTACATCCTCAATAACATAAGACACAAACTTGCTCATCTGGGCCATGGAGTCAGCAACCATAGTAGGAGCATACCTTCCTAGTTGGGTAAACTTGAGCAAATACTTCTTCACACTCATGTTGCCTTTCTTTAGGTTTATGAACTCCTACACCTTGGATTCTCTTAAGTCAATTGGAAAGAATCTATCTAGAAATGCAGTAACAAAATCATCCCACTCAACTAGCCCTGCATCTATACCTCCTCCTTCCACTACTTAAACCATGTGTGATCCACTCCTTACAATTGTTAAGAAGCTAAATCAGCACTTTCACTCAAAGTGACAACCATGATTTAAGTCACCATCTAAACACTATCCAAAAATTCTTGTGGATCCCCTTTAGGCTTAGACCTACAGAACACTAGGGGATTTATTCAAGTGAAATCCCAGATTTTAGTTACCACCGCATTCCATACTTTGTTGGTTGGGGCAACAACTTGTTGATTATTCTGAGCATTCATAGATTGGGTTAATACTATGAAAAAATACTTTAACTCAGCGTGAGAGATGGCTCATTCAAATGGTCTTCGAGAACTGGCGATGGTGTTGGCTGATTTCTATATCTCATTTTATTAGTTTTCGTAGGGGGCATTGTTAGTAAATGGATAGATGATGAGTTAGAATAAGTTTAATAGATTTCACACTCTATCACTTGAGATGAATAATGAAATAAGTGAGAATTTTCCTAAAAACATTTAATAGACTCTTTCCCGTAAGTGAGGTTGGATTCACACCCATAAATAAGACTATAATTAATGCAGATTTCAGAAACCCTAGGACATTTTAAAACTTCTACTTGGATACGAAGTTTTTTAGGACCTGAGACTATTCCCTAGTCGTAACATGGTGCTTAAATTCATGAGTGACCCCAAGCTAACCCAAGTCCTGGC
Source organism: Capsicum annuum (assembly GCF_002878395.1). NCBI lineage: Eukaryota > Viridiplantae > Streptophyta > Magnoliopsida > Solanales > Solanaceae > Capsicum > Capsicum annuum. The sequence goes on from NC_061111.1 coordinate 143,206,824, forward strand.
ATACACTATGGATATAGAAGAAAGAACAAAATACTAGGTAGAATCTTAACTTAAAATAAAGATGATAATAAATGATAATTGAATCAATGTTAACACTAATTGAAATACTCAACAACCTAGGCACATAACTAACTATCTGAAATACTCTAAATAATAATGAGTTGTTAGGACAAGCGCCCAACTAACTCCAACAGACTAGAATGAAGTAGACTAAAAATAAATAACTAATAACTGGTCCTCAATTAGTGAGAACTAACAACAAATACTTTTGAATGATACAAGGGTATGCTAAGTGCAATCCGGGTACTGAGCATCTGAACCTATATTTTGAGATAATATAGTGTAGAAAAGTATACAATTAGTACTTTGAATGTACTGATTAAGTAAGACAAAAAAAAATAAACTAGTATGAACTTAACATAAATGCATGAAACATGATGAACTACACGAAAGACCAAGTATAAGCCTGTGTTAAATGAAACTGACTAACTGAATATAAGGTCATACATTATCTAAATCTGAAACACAAACTAAGAATTGTGGGATATAACAATAACTGACATACTAATTTGAGAAAATTAAGGTCCAACTTATAACCACAGTTAGAAGGGTGCTAGCACCTTGTCAAGGGTACCAACAATGGGTGGCATGGATCTACTAAATTGATATCCCAAAGGACTAGGGTGAAAATCCTCAACAGGTGAGTGACACCTCATAACATATGGTGGCACCATAGTTTAAGAACTTATGGACTTTGTCTAAAGATCTTAGTCCTAACTGACCGGTGAGCCTTCATCTCTATTTCACTCAATGCTAAGTACTACTGTGAACTGAATAACACTAAAAACTAAATTGTTCATTGTCACTACTTTCTAAAAATATCAACAATTGATAATCTAAAGTTCTCAAAAACATTAAGTTTATATATGTATGAATCCCTAGGTATCGGTTGTTCATAACCCACCGTATTTGACTAGTACAACTGACTATGATGATATTAAAAGCTAATCATACTTGGGAATTTCATAATTCAAGACAAAACTTGATGATTTATTAAATAAAAGAGGAATTTATGATTCAAAGTATGAGAGAGTGAAACACTTAAGGAAAAATATACACTAATGGTTTATTGAAAAAAATAAACTGAAGGAATTAAGTAGACTTATATTTGACTTGGAACTTAATTCTTGGAGGGGAAACTAAAAATAAGGATTGAGAAGTTGTTGGTACTCAATGGATAGAAGGAACCTTTAATGAAATCTCACATAGCTGGAGATATAATACTTGGAGAAATCCTTGGAACTTGAAATTGGGATTGAGGAACCTTAACCTTGCCTTTGGAGAAAAATAATTAATATTTTTCTAAATGTGGACTTAATTTTTGACTTATTTGGAAATTTGGGGAAATTAAGCTTATATTCCATCCCTAGGTAAGCTCAAATGATATGGGTTAGGAGTTAAACTAATCAGAAAAGACACCAAAACCTTTCTTAAAATGTTCAGGAAATCTTAGGAAACAGACAACTCAGACTACGACTCATTGGATCAGGCCATGAGTCATGACTTGAGGACCTAAGCCTTGGATCCCTACTATTATGGAAACAACTTCTCTCTTAATGATTTATTAGGTCTAATTTTGAGTCATTAGGAGGAATTATTATTAGGGACTTAATTTTTGGGTCTATTTATTTTATGATGATGGATCCACCCTAAGACCCATTGAGGTTGATAATGAGTCATGTGTTAAACTCATTGCCACTAACTTAAATATTTGGTCATTTACCACTGTGACAACGAGTCATCAATATGACCCATTGCATCTGATAGTGGGTCATTATCGGAGTCGTTATCACTGGCTGTCTGACAGTGCCTTAATTTGAAATTTTCCATAAATTTACTACAAACGCGACTTAATATGAGGCTAGAAGCATTATAAAGATAATTTAATGATCGATCTTTTGGTGGGTTTAGAGCTCAGAAACTCTGGGTATCACAACAGATTTCACAAAGAACCAAGGAAGAAAGAATGATCACAACCTCTATATTGACATATCTGATATGGACATGTATAAATATTAGTCTATATCTAAGAAAAAAAATCATATGATACGTACAAACATATCTAATACCAATGTACCATATGATTTGAATTCTCCATCAAAATATCAATTCAAATCCCTGATTGAGAAGAAATCCTTGTGTTTTTCTTTTAGATCAAAGAAGCCAGATTAGATTAAGGCTATAAAAACAAGATTGAAGACCGAAGAAAAATATGCAACATCATAGGAAACTCTTAGTGTGTCTCAATCATTAGTTTTCATAAAGATTTTTAATTATCAATTTATAGTAGTTACAAAAAGTGAAAGATCAAGTCAGCTTAAGTATACCAGTTCAGGTTGTGTCACAAGATCTGAATAACAAAAATAAGATTCAAAAATTTTCCAACCACTCTGTAATCCCATTCCCTCATTGAAATATATAAAGAAAGCCCTTTTAACCCAAGGGGACTAGCGTAGGCACCATATCGATGATCCGAAGATAAATTTCTATTGTTTTTTACTAACTTATTTATATATGCTTTTAGTCTTACTCTATTTTATTTAGTATACTAACCTTCAAGTGAGTTGACTATAAAGGTTGATCAATCGACTCATAAAAATCTTTTAGTCCCCCCCCCCCCTTGAATTTTATGTACCTCCTAGATTTTATCCAATTGTAGATGATATTTGCCTCTCTGTAACAACCTAATCCACAATTATTAGGAAATTCCTTGACATGGTTTTGGGGTACGTGAATTATCAAAAATATTTTTGCAAAATTACTTGTACTGCAAGTAAAAAATTAGGGGAATTATAATATTATGTTTTGGATGACATCATCCCGCTATAGTAGAAATTTTCTTGCTATAGCAACACGCATGTTGCAATAATGGTATGATAGGACCAGAATTCAAGAATGTACTTTAAAATTTCCCTTATTTCACCCAGTTGAAACAAAAAATGAAAGGATCTCCTAAACCCCCCAATGGTTCACCTCACAGCCCTAAAAACTATGGGGAAGGGAGATAATTGTAGAATAAAGTATAACCCATAGATCTCTTAGAGATTTCTATAATGAACCTTCAGGTCATTTTTCATATTTGCACTTATTTTTATTGATAGAGCTTCTTGATATCTGTCCCAAGTCATTTATAACTTATTGGATCTGACGGTTTAGTTACCGGGTAGTTCATTTGGTTTTTAGAGCCAGTTCCCTATTTTAAAGTTTTTGCTGGTTCCTAGGACACCAAGTGAAAACTTTAATAAATTAATCTCATATGTAAATTCTAACTATACTAGCGACTCTACAATATTGACTTTAGGTTAGATGGGCCTTTGGTTCGAGTTTCGAGGCACTCAAGCTTATTTCAACCTATTGGTCAGAAAGTTAAGCAAATCAAATATGGGTGTGGGACTCATATTTGGTTGAAACAATCTCAGATGGAAAATTTAACTGTGCCATTAAGTTCAAAACATAGAATTTGGTATGGTTACATAGTTCATTTATGTATATAGGATTCTGGATTAATCTCGAGGGCTTGGGGAAAACTTGGATTTCCAAGTTTCAATCATCATCTGGTGCTACTGCTATCCCAAGACAAAGGTCATGATAGTGGTACCCTTTGAAGGAAAATTTGTGTGATTGCAAAAAAGGATGTCGTAGTCACAACTAATGTGATAGAAGGTAACTAGTCCAGCCAGTCGCAAGATGCTGCGATCGTAGGTCCTGAGTTGCAGTAACGGGATTCGAGGACCTGGTATGGGAATAAATAGATCCCTTATATCATAATTTTTCCCCTTTTTCATTTATTTCTTGAGATATTAAACCCTAAAAGGTGAGATTAAGTGAGAGTGAAACTTGTGGGTGATTGGGAAGCTTGATTAACATTTATTTTTGTGATTATCTTCTAATTCGAGGTAATAATTCACCCTTTTCTTAGTAGATTTTATTGAATTCTTGGTTAAAACCCCAAAAACTTTGAGGTATTAATTTTATCCCTAATTTAGCTTAGATTTTACCTATTTTTTAGGGTAATGATTCCTTGAGCATGTACAAATGTTTGGTTGGTTTCGAAAATATGATTTTCGTGAGTGAAACTCACTTGGGGTTTTGATGTAATTTTTGTACTCAAAGAACAATAGTGAAATATGGGTACCGTTTTTCTAGTATTATGAGTAAAATGTGTTTTTGATAGCTTGGCACCTTGAAGAAGCTTCTCTGAAGGGAAACACGGTGCTTTAGTAGTTTGTTGAGCTTTCTTTGGTGTTGAGGTATGATAGGTTTTATCACCTATTAGATTGAGCTACTTAATAGTATGTTTATTATAATTTGTTAGATTTGGGATGGTTTTTAGGTTTTGGATTGATTAAATGCAAGACTTGGGTTAGTTGGACCATTTGGGCCATTTTGAAACTATAGAGTTGAAACACTTAGTTTGTTTCCTTATGCCTTAGGTGAATTGAATTTTATTCCTCATGTTTAGTATTATAATGCCTTATATTACTCAAATTAGGTAAAATTTCTTTATTCACTCATTATTAGGGTAAGATTGGCCTTAGTTGCTTACACTAATAAGGGTTGCCTTAGTTTTCTTTGGACTTAGTTAATGTTTTGGGGAAGGATCTGAACGTAGGACTAATTGTGGCTTGTTTAACATCTAAAATAGTATTTAGATACCTTAAGCCTAGTTCAGGTAGAATTTTCCTAAGATGAAACTCGAGGATTAGAAATTGACTCTTAACCCACTTTAGGCGATAAAACATGTTAGTTTTTGTAAATATTTTATGCATATTAGACTCTTGAAAATATGTATTGTAGGAATATTGAGGAATCGTGATACTTGATGGTTATATTTGTTAATGTGAGGGTTGACGCCTATTGATTATGTTATCATTTATGCTATTGATGATACTCCTTATGATGTTGATATATATATATATATATGGTTTGAGATTGAAAGATAATTATGTCGTATACTCAGTTCAAGTCTGAAGGATGACAACACTATTAATTATAATTACCTATTCAAGTTTAGTTATTAATTCTCTACCGGTTCGAGTCTAGATATTGATTATATTTACCTGTTCGAGTCGAGATATAAACTATTTACCAGTTGAAGTTTGTCTATTAATTATATTTATCAACTTGAGTCTGAATATGCACATTATTCTATGATGAAATTCTTTTTATTATAACGTTATCGGGGTGTGAGATTGAAAGTAGTAATTTAGCTAAGTCAGAAAGTAAGGAAATGGTTATAATTTGACATGACATAAATGGACTCTAGTGGTAAAATAACTAGTTGATAAATGATGCTTAGTTGATAAATGATGACTATTGGATATATGATGACAACCTGATTATTTAATTAGTGATGAAAGATGGATAGTTAATTAACAGTGACTAGTGTATTATGATGATATGGCTGCTATATGATGGTAAAATTATGAAATAATGGTTAAATAATGATAAAGGTTAGTTGTAACATTAGATGATTGAATTATTCTATCTTGATTGTGCTCTCCATGCATTAGGGGTCTGTGATAAGTTATTTACTTTTTGCACTAATTGGCATATGGGAGCTACTTTTGTAGTTAGACGGTATAAGTTGATGCTTTATGTTATGTTATTATTTCAATTTATTTACTTATCTATCTGCAATGATGTTGGAGCTAGTTTAGGTTTGTTTATACCTTGACATAACTTTGTTATCTGGCTTTTTATCATACTTATATCATGATTTAACTTAGTCGGCCGATGATGCCTACTGAGTAACCATTGTTTTAGTACTCATACTACACTTCTGTACTTTTTGGTGTAGATCCAAGTACTAACTATCATTGTTGATCTTTGATCGCATTGTGTTGATTTTTTTAAGATAGGGTGAGCTTTTGAAGTCAGAGTCACCTATTTCCATCTATCTTTTGATATTCATTCTTTGTTTATCAAGACAGAAGTTGTTGACTATTCTAAGTCTTTGATATGTATTATTATTAGATGCTCTAGTACAGTTTCTACTAGGCCGTGGGATGGTATCTTATATTGACTATTTTATCTATTTAGAACACTTTTCTTATTTATGAGTATGTTGTTCATTTTCAAATATGATTGGGAATTTTCTTACAAGTTAACACATTATATTTAGCTCTAGGTTACGGTTTGGCATACCTACTAGCAGTATAGAATAGGTGCTATCATGACTCATAAATGTGGTCATGACAAATTGGTATCAAAGCCTAGGCAATATAGTACAGTTGGTATAAAAGAAAGTGTCTAGTAGAGTCCTCTGGATTAATACGATGATATCTATTTCCTATCTTCGGAAGGCTATGGAACATTCTTAGGAGTTCTTCACTTCTTTCATTTAAATTATGCTAAGAGTCTAAGTTGGTTTATTGAACATTTCATTGATTTAACTCTTTCACAGATAGGCAGGGTACATATTACCACTATACGAGATAAGGGTCCTAATACTAAGCTTAGGCTATTCCTATTCGTAGATGACCTAGAGTTTATGGATAGTCGCGCATATAACTCTAGATTAGGGTCAGGATAGGTTGCCTTCCCCAAGTTCTATTCTCACTCCTAAGAGAAAAAATCTTCTTTCCCAGCCAATAGTGGGATAGGGACTAGCCCAGGCACCACTGAGGTTTATTTCTTCTTTAATGCTTAGAGGTGCATTGGTTCAACTTTTAGAGATAGTTGGTGGTGTAGCATCTAATAATTCATAGTCTACAAATCAGAATGGTACTGAGGCAGAGAGGCATCCTATAGTTGTAGCTCTCAAAGTTGAGGTTCCTATTGCACTGGTAGTTGCTCAGCCAATACTTGCTCAGCCAATGGTTGCCTAGCCGTCTATGTCAATCGAGGAGGAGAAGATCTTGGGTAGATTCTGGATATTGACTCCGCTTAGGTTTTTTGGTACACCGAGAGAGGATGCATATGGGTTCCTAATTGCTTGATTGTATAGGCTTTGTAATTTAGGCCTTGTTTAGACTTGTGGTGTGGATTATACCATATTTTAGTTTGATTTAGCTACTCGACATTGGTAAAGAGGTTACATGGATTCTAGACCAGCTAAATTTTCTCCCTGTCATGGACTCGATTCTTTGAGATGTTCTTGGAGAAGTACATTACTCGTAGACTTTAAGATTATTTTAGAGATTGGTTTATGAGGTTGGAGCAGGGCTCCATGAGAATTGTTGAGTATAATGCTTGTTTCCACAAGTTAGCTAGGCAAGCTACTTCTATTCATGACATTAAGTATAAGAGAGATCATTGCATTGTTAAAAGGTTGAGATTTTCTATTTATATATCTACTTAGAGTTTAATTGTCGTGGGTAGGTCTTTTGCTGAGGTTTCAAATCACACTCAGGTGATGGAAGAGATATATTCTGAGGTCCAAGAGTGCAACAATCAAGGCCTAAATATCATGGCGGTTTTAGTAGGAGCTGTAGTAGGTCCTGATTCAAGGCTAATAGTTCTCATAGTAGTTATTCTTTATGTCCATCCTATCAATCTCAGATTCAGTCTAGTTGACCTATTTAAGCAGTGCTTTAGATTTTTTATGAAGGTCATCTAGTGCCACAGACCGCTATAGTCAAGGTTATAATCTATCTTTGAGGAGTTCATCTTTTGGCTATTCTAATTGTTGCGGTTATTCCAATTTAGCTGGATTATTGGTTTTGATTCAGCTCAGGGAGCCTATTATCATTATGGATCTCTTGGTCATTATTCTCGAGAGTGCCCTAGTCGTGGGGAATTTGTTGTTTTAGCTAAGGGAATTTTCCCTATTAAAGTAGTTCATTCCTAGACTAGAGGTTATTCTCATGGTCGCAGGAGTAGTACCCAGGGTACTCGATAAGGTTCTTAGGTAAGCAGTATAGAAGGTTGGTCAGGTGCCTATCCAGGTTATGGGTATGGTTAGTTGTATGCAATAACTGCTAGGATCGAGGTTGAGTGTTTTAATGTTGTTGTCACAAGTATGATTTTTTTTCCAGTCGGCCCTGCTTTATAAGATCTAGGATTCATTTAATCTTATGTTTATGCTTATTATACTCTATGATTAATGTTATCTTGGGATTTATTATTTGTTTAATTATGTGTATCTACTCCAGCGGATGATTCTTTAGTGTTAGATTGGGTTTTTAGATCATGTTTTATGACTGTTAGAGATGTTGATACTCATATAGATCTCATTATTCTGGATATGTTGGATTTTGATGTGATTCTGGGCATGAACTAGTTATATCACTATCATGTGGTCATGGATTTTTTTGACAAGACCATTACCTTATCCATACCTTGCGTACCTCCAGTCGTGTGGCAGGGAATAATTAACCGTGAGCCAATGGAGATTATTTCTTATGTTTGCACTAAGAGGCTTATGCTGCTTATATTTATAATACTAACATGGAGAGTCCATCCCTTGACTCTGTTCCTATAGTTTATGAGTTTCCTAATATGTTCCCTACCGACTGTCCCGTATTTCTCTTATCCATGAGATTGAGTTTTTTATTGAACTCTAGTTTGGCACCTAACCTATTTCTATGTCACCTTACTATATGGCCTCTGCCAAGCTTAAGAAGCAAAACTCTTAACTTTAGGATCTTCTTGGTAAGGTTTTTATTAGACCAAGTGTTTTCCATTGGGTAGATCCTATATTCTTTGTGAAGAAGAAGGATGGATCCATGCATATTTGTATTAATTATAAGCAACTTAATAAAGTGACTATGAAGAACCATTATCCTATGCCTCACATTTAAGATTTATTTGACTAGCTTCAGGGAGCAGTACTGTTTTCTAAGTTTGATTTAAGATCTAGTTACCATCAGTTGAGGATTTAGGCTGAGGATATCTCGATGAAAGCCTTTAGAACCCTTATCATCATTGTGAGTTCTTACTGGTTTCATTTAGGTTGACTAATTCTCCAACCGTATTTATGGACTTGATGAACTGAGTATTCAGGCCTTATTTGGATTCCTTCATAATTGTGTTCATCGATGACATCCTTGTGTATTCAAGGAGTAGAGAGGAGCATGTGCAACTTTTGAGGATCGTGCTCCAAACTTAAAAAGATCATGTGTTTTTTGCCAAGTTTTCTAAGTGTGAGTTTTTTTGAGTCGGTGACATTCCTTGGATATATGGTATCTAAGGATGGTATTCTGGTAGACCCAACTAAGATTGAGGCAATTCGTGTTTAGGCTAGACCTATATCTTTGATTGAGATTAATACCTTTATTGGTTTGGCTAGTTATTATAGAAGATTCATTAATGGTTTTGCTACTATTTTGGTTCCTATAACCAGATGATACGGAAGAAGGTTCCTTTTCGATGGTCCGATGAGTATGACTCAAACTTTGGAAAGCTTAAGGACATCCTTATTCAAGCTTCTATTTTAGCTCTAACAACTATAGGTGAGGGATTCATGGTTTTTTGTGATGCTTCTAGTATCAGTTTGGGCTATGTACTGATGCAGCAAGGTCTTGTTTTTAATTATTCTTCAAGAAAGTTTAAGGTGCACGAGCACAACTAACCCACTCATGATTTGGAGTTGGCGGTTATAGTTTTTACACTTAAGATTTGGAGGAATTATCTTTATGGTGTGCATTGAAATATTTTCACCGATCATCGCAGTCTTCAGCATCTTATGACCTAGAGAGAGCTTAATGCTAAACAATGCATAGATAGAGTTGCTTAAGGATTATGATATCTCCATTTTGTATTATTTAGGCAAAGAAAATATGGTAGTGAATTCCTCAAGTCGGAAGGCAGAAATATGGGTAGGTTGGCTTGTATTTCAGTTTCTCAAAAGCCATTGGTAAGGGATATCCAATCCTTATCCAACTTGATGGTTTGCCTTAATATTTTAAATCCTAGGAGAATTTTTTCTAGTGTTTAGGTGAGGTCTTGGCTATTTGAGCAGATTCCAGGTCATCAGTTTGAGGATAATAAGCTTTTCTTCTTTTGTGATCAGGTGTTAAGTGGTGAGTCAAAGAGGGTCACCATGGATTCTGAGGGCGTTTTGAGATTTGATGGCCACATTTGTGTCCCAAGGATCAATAACTTGATCTAATTGATTTTGCATGAGGCTATAGCTCTAGATATTTCATTCATCCTTACACAGCCAAGATGTAGAGATTTGAGACACCATTATTCGTAGAGTGGTATGAACACAGATATGGCAGATTTCTAGATCATGGCTTATGTCTTCGGCAGGTAAAGGCCGAGCATCAACGACCAGGTGGTTTGATTCAGAGGTTCCCCATTCTCGAGTGGAAATAGGAATAGATTACCATGGATTTGTTTAGTGGTTTGCCTTGCACTTCCCATAATTCTGATGGTATTTGGGTCATTCTGGATCACTTAACCAAGTTAGCACATTTCATTCCTATTCAGATGTCCTTCAGTATTGAGAGGTTAGCCCATATATATATGCAACAGATAGTTTGTTTGCATGGTGTGACCATTTCTATCATTTTGGATCATGGTTTAGTATTCACTTCAAGATTTTGGAGAGCACTCTAGGAGGAGTTGGGTACTCAGGGAGATCGTAGTATAACCTTTCATCCACAGAAAGATACAGATGGTCAGTTGGAGCAGACTATTCAGGTTCTTGAGGACATGTTCCAAGCCTGTATTATGGATTTTAGAGTTCAGTAGGAGAAATAGTTCTCCTTGGCAGAGTTTGTTTACAATAACAACTATTATTTCACTATTGAGATGGTGGCTTTTGAGGCTTCGTATGGTAGGAGATTTAGTTCTCCAATTGGTTTATTTGAGACTTTTGAGGTTAGGCCTCATGGTACTAATTTTCTGCAAGAGTAATTAGATATAGTCAGGGTAGTTCAAAATAGGTTGAGAGCTACTAAGAGCAGGAAGAAGGCCTATTCATATCATAGGCTTCGTCCCTAGAGATTTGGAGTTGGTGATCGTGTATTCCTCTATGTATCTCCCATGAAGAGTGTGATGAGGTTTGAAAAGAAAGGAAAGCTCATCCCTAAATATATTGGACCTTTTCAGATTCTTCGCGTAGTAGGTAAGGTGGCTTATAAGTTAGAACTACCTACATATTTTACCACTGCTCATCTTGTTTTACATGTCTCCATGTTGCATTGATACATTCTTGGTCCATCTTATATGCTTAGATAGGACTCGGTCTATCTAGATGAGCGTTTGACCTTGGTGAAAAGGCCTATGCTCATTTTGGCTAATGATGTCAGGAAGTTGTGCACTAGAGAGATTCTGGTAGTTAAGGTTCAATAGAGGCACCAGCTAATGGAGGAGGCCACTTGGTTTATCTCGAGAGCGATCCGAATGCAGTATCTTCACCTATTTGAGACTTCAGGTATACCTCAGTCCTTAACTTTGCAGATGAAAGTTTCTTTAGTAGTGGATATTATAATGACACTTTAGCTGATTTTCCATATCTCTACTTATTTTTGTTGTAGAGATTCTCTATAGCTTCCCCAAGTTATTTATGACTTGTTTAAACTGACAGTTCAGTTATTGAGCAGTTTGTTTGCCTTTTAGAGCCAATTCCCTATTTTGAAGTCTTCACTGGTTCCAAATAGACACTGAAAAAAAACTTTTATAAAATGATCTTGTATGCAAATTTTTACTATGCTAGTAGATCCTAAAATATTGATTTTAGGCTAGGTGCACCTTTGATTTTGGTCTCGAGGCACCCAAGCTCACTATGACCTATTGCTCGGAAAGTTAAAAAAATAAAATATGGGTGTAGGACCCAAATTTAGTCCAAATAACCTTGGATAGAAAATTCAATGAGTCTGGAACATCAAATTTGGTATGGCTACATAGATCGTTTGCATACTCGAGATTTTGAATGAATTTCGAGGGCTTGGTGGAAACATAGAAGATTTTTCAAGTTTTAATTGTCTATTCTTCAACTGCTACCATAAGATAGGGGATAAATCGTAGTACCCTAAGTACAAAAATTGGTGCAATCATGGAAAATGATGTCACGATTACGACTCGTGTGGTAGAAGGCAACTAGTGCGATCATGGTACGTTTGTACGATCACGACTAGTCTAACTAGTCACAAGATGGCACGATCATAAGTCCCAGGCCACGATTGTGGGACACGAGGACCTGATCTGGGTATAAACAGATCTTTTATGTCCTATTTTTCCCATTTCTCATCCATTTATTGAGAGCATAAACCATAAGGAGTCATTCGGTTGGGAAAAAGTTATCCTAGGATAATTAATTTTGGAATTAGTTATTCTGAGATTAGTTATTCCACCATATATATGGGATAACTTATCGTATCACTGTGGTGTAAATGAGGGCATAAATATTCCTGATACAAAATAATTACACACACCAAACATGGGATAAAATAGTCCTTCATTTTCTACTAGGACTATTTATCCTTATACCTCACAACAAATGACCCCTAAATAGTAAGATTAAGTAAGAGTGAACCTTATGGGTGATTAGGAAGCTTGAATAACATTAATTTATGCAATTATCTTTCAATTTGAGGTAAGAATTCACCCTTTTCTTGATAGATTTTATTAATTTCTTCCTCAAAACTCTCTAAAACATTGAGGGCTTGACTTTAGCCCCAATTTTTGTTGGATTTCACCCATTTTTTAGGATAATGATTCCTTGAGCATGTAAGAATGTTGGGTTGGTTTCAGGAACACAATTTCTATGAGTGGGACCCACATAGGGTCTTGATGTGATTTTTGGACCTGAAGCACAATGTGCATGAATAGAATGTGTTTTTGATATCTTAGCACCTTAGGTAGGCTTCTAGAAAGGGAAAAGTTGTGGTTTAGCGGTTCTTTGAGCTTTCTTCAGCATCAAGGTATGATAGGATTTATCCCTTGTTAGATTAAGCTACTTAATAGTATGTTTTTTGATAAAATGTTGGATTTAGGATGGATTTTAGGTGTTGGATTGATAAAATGCAAGAATTGGGTTAGTTGGACTATTTAGGCCATTTTGAAACCATATAGTTAAAACACTTAGCTTTTTTCCTTATGCCTTAGGTGAATTGAAGCTTGTTTCCTTATGCCTTAGGTGAATTGAACTTCTTTCCTCATTTTTAGCAAAAGAATTCCTTAGATTACTCAAATTAGGTAAAAATGCTATAGTCACTCTTGCTTAGATTACTCAAATTAATGAATGTTGCCTTAGTTTTCATTGCACTTAGTTAATGTGTTTGGGAAGGATCTCTACCTTAAGAGTAATTCGTGGAAGGTGGCGGTCCCGAGAGGACCAAAATTGGAAACTTATATTTGTCGATATGAGGATTGGTCTTAGTGGATCATGTGCATGATGTCACACTATTAGGGGATGTACTGGTCATCCCATAAGATACTTCCCTGGTCATGCAGCTACACGTACTGGGGACCTTTCAGTAGTGGGAGTTGTCCTATACAAACCTTGGGTAGTTTAGGATGGCTATTCTACAGAGCCCAGGTAAAGGTTTTAAATGCATTCAAAACCCAGATCCTCTTTCCCAGCATGGTTATATATATAAATGTACGGTTGTGTGCATTGGATGGTTTTACTTGGTTTTATAACTAGCATTATTTTATCCTTATCCTGATATTCATGCTAGCATTCTCTTGCTAACCTATCTACTGGTAGTTGTATACCCATGCTATGCAGGAACCGGCTGTTCGACTCCTCCTACATAGTGATTAACTTGGGGAGAGCATTAGGACTGAAGTGGTGAGCTTCCATCCTTTCCAGAGGCATCATTTCATGTTCTGGATATTGTTAGATGTTTTGACTTTATTTTGGATATTGGTTTTGGCCATAGTTGAGGGCATTTCCCAACTGAATTTGCTTACTCTTATGGGTAAAGGCTTTGTGGTACTTCTGGGGGTTGGTATGGGCGGGATAGGTATTGGTGTTTTCCTTGGCATCGCTATTGATGTTGGTATTACACCCATGGACGATATTATTGGTTGTTCCATCATATTATATTTTGGTGATTGATTATCATATTATGTTTTGGTATTCTCTTTGGTTATGGCTTGGTTTATAGCCTTTTGGTTATCTTGGTATGGTTGGATATTTGATTTGGTATGGATGGACTCGGTTAGCTGGACATGGTTCTGACCCTTTCCCAAAGTCATAATGAGAGCACTTACGATATCTTGTTTTATGCTCCAAATTCAGCCAATCTAAGGTTGGATATAGGTGGTTGGGATGGGTAACAAGGGGCGGTCCTCGATCCAGGTTGTACTTGGCATGCTCATTACGACAAGTCCTGGGGCTCGGGTCATTACTTTGGGGTCCACATATTTCTCAACTTTTCTTTCATTCCTCCCTTATTTCTCCCTTTTTATTCTTTTCCTATTTTTTTAGACTGGGTGTGATTTCTTATTCTTTTCTTTCGCTCATTTTTTCAAAATTTTCTTTTTCTTGGTCTTTTTTTTCTATTTTTCCAACTTTTATCTTTTTCCACCACACCCAACCTTCTTTTCTATTCACAACCTTTCTTTATGCCTACTCTATACCACACACCCCTATAATAGCCACCCTCATCTTAGGCGATTTGCCTGAGTTGAGGTGCACATTGTCCAAGGGGACCAGGTCCAAAAAAGGTTCATTGCAGTCTAAATAGGAAGGTGAATCGATATAATAAAAAATATAGGTCTATTAGGGCTCAAACATTGGGATCAAGGGATGCATATATCATTTAGTTGGACAATTAGGACTAAAGTGGACTAATAACAACAATGGCCTATGATCATCTCCTAACCGACTACCCTAGAGCCTAGGTAAGATCAAAACGGCGAGTTCTGGATTCCATACACACCAGAAACTAGGTAACACCTTACACACACATCAAACAGGGTCACATTGCAGTTACTACTTATCCAGTTATGCAACTGTTTGCCAAAGTTCTTTCTTCCCTAATTCTAATGCCAATATCAGAATCACAGTTGTCCCTAACGCATATACCTATCACACAGTTAGCAAAAATATTGGAGGGTTACCAATTTTTCAACGCAGTTTCCACAGTTTTAGCACAACCATTCAAAAGATATATTTACTGTCATGAGTATAAATTTTCTTCCAATTTTGAGAACCACACAACACAAAGATTCAAAACAACAAAAACATGCAAAACATGTCGGTTCACAATCTTTTTCAAATTGTGGCCTGTGCATTTTGAAACACAGCAAGCGTAATCCGTGGTGATTGTGGTATAGCCCCAACCCCAACTAAAACCTATGCACTTTCCCCAGTGTATCTTAGTAACGTAATACAGTGAGAGAGAACATACCTGGGTGCTCAAGGCGCCATCTCATACTCTCCCATCATGGGGACCCTCAGCTTGGGACCTATTTTCCTCAACATTAGTCCCAACAGCCATTGGGATTGTCTTCACAGTAGTGGCACTGGTTGTGATTGGAGCACTCAATTGTATATCAGGTATCAAGGATGTGTCACTGCCTCTCTCAAAAGCTATGGCCAGTCTCAAACTACCGATATCAGCACCATCTCCTGGACTCTTATTTGCTGTTCTTTTTCACTCTCGATATTATCTCAAACCATTGTCTCAATATTTTCATCTTCGGTGCTTTTTTTTTCTTTTCTTAGTTCTTATTTTTCTTTCCTTTTTCTTTCTTGATACCCTAAATATTTATGACCACTTTATCCAACTGGATCTCCTTCATAATTAACATGGGGAAAACTGGACTTTCATTCAACTCATTTACCAACTTTTGCAAGTCGGCCATTTCAGCCTTCATTCTTACTAAATCAGAAGCTTGGGCACCTCTAATCACAAGAGTGAGCCTCAGCTAAAAATCATCCAACCTTCGTTGTACCCATGTGTTTTACCTATCTAGTCTATTATCAACCCAGGGTTTTACTCCTGACTCCATCAACCAGACCTTTTTCTCTAGGGTGATAAATATTACCATGTATCCAACCCAAATTGATCTGGATATGGGAGGGTGTAGTGCATCAGTCTATGTAGGATTCGGAGTACTGGTAAACCCGCTATATCAAAATGTTGGGTCTCAGTTGGACCACCACCAAGCTTAGTGTAAACTACCTCAATAAATCAAGCCATAGTGGTACCTTGGGTATCTCTAGTCCATAGCATCTCAGCCAGCATCGTTACTTGTTGTTTTGCCTTCATGGTCAAGAGAATAGTAATGTCCCAAATTAGCCCCAAGTTTGTGGTATTATTTAGTTTAATGAATTGATCCACATCTGAAAAAACATGCACCCTTGCCTCCAAACATATCCGGGTTAACTAACATGGGGATGCCAATATTACATTAGTACAAACAACTTGATCTCTTATATCTCTGGAGATGAACTGTGAAATATCAAACTCATACCTCTCAATAAAACCAACTGTCAATGCGGTGTGGACTAGACTTAGAACATTATCCTTGGTTGTGGGACATAATCTATGTCGGGATAGGGTCCACCACACCTTCCCCTTGAAGTTCAGTGTGTTCTTGCTAATCTGGTAAGATTTTACTCTTGGACCACCAACTACCCAACTTGCTTCCTCTCCAGTTATAGCAATCAGACTTACAATCCACCAGATGTGCATCATCTTGTCTGGCATACCCGGTACTTAATTTAATTTTTGTTTATCGATGGGATAAAATCAAGTCCGTGCAAGAATCTTAAGATAGTGTACGGGGATATGTTCACCCAAACTCCAAGAATAGTCAAGAAAGTGATTGGGTCACCACCTTTCCATAATTTGCCCTGCGGGTATTGCTTCTTCAGTTCTTCCTTTATGAACTTCCGCACTAGTGTAGGATTGAATTTTCCCAAAGTTGTGGTCATCTACTAGGATTGATATTGTTGAAATTGGGCCTCAAACTAAGGCATTCCATACATGCCTACAGTAGTTAATCTCCTCTCCACATATATCCCCCTTCCCATTTTTCCTATGGCTGGATTTTCTTCTATCCCTTTATATAGGTATCCTATATGCTGGGGCGCCCCCACTATTCAACGATGGGCACTGGAGTAGGTTTAATATATAATTGAGATGTTGGTAGTGGTTGAATAACAATGGGGGTAACATTCTCCTCCACCTTACTCTCAGACTCTACATCATAAGAGCTCGATTCTTCCTCCCCAACTCCAGCATCATTTCTTTCTTCTTTTTCATCATCCTCATTGTCGTCATTAGAAGAAGATGGTGAGTGCGGTAGGGAAGTGCTGGGATTTTTTATTATTGGCCCTCTTGGAGTTATTTTACCTCTATGACCATTTTCTTTCCCCCAAGTCATTTTTCTCTTGGGACTGCATTCCCCTTCGGTGGGTATTCTATGAGGCCACCGTTTGATTCATCTGTGTCCTTGCTTTTCAACTAGTATTCAGACTTTGGGGAAGTTTTATTCTTGGTGTTCTTCTTTGGGGTTTGCTTTGATGATGATTCACCTTTTGGATCCATTTGAACCAATTTGCATAAGACCAATTAGTGACTTCTATGAACAGGAAAGAAAAATAAGAAATTTTGGATTTATTATGCCTTTACTGCACTCATTACAACTGAGGGGTTGGAGTTTTAGTCACTGGGTACGACTCTTTTAGATGAGTCGTACGGTGGACAATGTATAAATCAATGTTTATTAGTCAGGTTATGAGTCCTATTAATGAGTCATTATGTTAGTTTCCGACTTATCCGCAACACTCGTAAGCTGACGAAAACATATCATGCTATGCATAAATTTGCCCAATCATCACAATTCCTAACTACGAGTCATGAAGATGGACTATGACTTGTTTGGGTGAGTCGTAAAGTTACCAGAACCTATCCTCCTCTAATCCTTCATGATATCAATGTCTACGAGTGTCATAACAACTTGTTAAGCATCATTACGAGTTGTTAGGAGGCCCTACCCATTGTAACATAAGGGAATAGACTTGAGTGGTTTCAATAATTTATCCCATCACACAAATTTTCATTCATTTGAAAAACCCATACTCCACATCATCCTTCCTAATCATAATTTTCAAACACAAAGCCTATTTTAACTCCCAGTAAAATACTTCAATGCATAATTCTCAAGAACAAGGTTAAATCACTAATGCTCACAGTATTAACTCAAGAAATCCAAGAAACTTCCACCATTTTTAGGAATTAAGTTAAGACATTAAGCTTTTAAGAATTAACACTAACATATTTTGGTAGAGAATTGGATTTCTTGTCTTCAGTCAACTTGTGCCCTTTTCTTAAGATTTTTGAAACTTGGGAGGATTAGGCTTGCTTATTTCTTGTTTTTAGGAATGAAAGTGAAGTGTTTTTAAACATTTATAGTTGAGAGAAATATAGGGAGTTCGTGGGTTTCAGAATCAGGTACCTAATTTGGGTGCCCTTTTGTTTTAATTAGTAGTTTGGGTTTGGGTCAACCTATGATGACTGAAGCATTGGGCTTTATTACGAGTCAAGGATATGACTCATAATCACAACTTACGAGTCTTGAACTCCCTTCGTAAATAACTGGAACCTTACCTGAGTACACAGTTGTTATTACGACTCAAGGTGACGAATCGTAACTATAGACTATGACACATTCTGAGAGTTGTAATAATAACATCAGAGACCAAATACCTGGGTGGTCTGAGTTTTG
The DNA here is from genome assembly GCF_002878395.1 of Capsicum annuum. NCBI lineage: Eukaryota > Viridiplantae > Streptophyta > Magnoliopsida > Solanales > Solanaceae > Capsicum > Capsicum annuum. The sequence goes on from NC_061111.1 coordinate 143,225,466, forward strand.
GGTTTATACGGCTCTTGCTCATGAGTTGTAATGTAAAGTAACGACTCGTAAAGAGCTCATATGACTTGATTTCTATTTTTGGATAACTCTTGTAGTCTCTAGTACTGCATAACGAACAAGCATATTACCCTATACTTTATAAAGTACAAAACATGGGTTGCCTCCCACACCACTCTTGATTTAATATCGCAGCACGATGGGGCTATGTTGGATACTTAGACTTCACTAGCCAGCCCCTGTGGTATCCTCCCATGCAACGCTTGATTTAACATTTCAGCACGAAGCAATTACCTTAGTTACTTAGACTTCAGCAAGGTCTATTTCTAGAACCACTTTAACCTTCTCAGTGTTACCCATATAGTACTTTACCCTTTGCCCTTTCACTGTGAACATGTCTTCACCATCATGCTTCAATTCCGAAGCAACATATGGAAACACTCTCACCAAAATATATGGCCTATACCACCTAAACTTCAACTTGCCTGCAAATAAGTGAAGTCTTGAGTTTTATAGCAATACCTGGTCACAGTGCTCAAATATTCTTTTCTCAATTTTGGAATCATCATAAATCTTCATCTTCTCTTTGTAAAGTACAGAACTCTCATAAGCCCAGACTTGAAACTCATCCAACTCATTCATCTTACCCATTCTTGCCTTTGATGCATCATGCCACTCAAAATTCAAGTTCTTCAACATCCACAGTGCTTTGACTTCAAGTTCAACATGCAAGTGATATGCCTTTCCATACACTAACTAATATGTAGAAGAACCTATGGTAGTCTTGAAAGCTGTTCGGTAAACCTATAATGCATCATTTAACTCTTTTCAACAAAAATGGACTTTGTTTCTCTATTAGATACCTCAACTCCACCTTATACATTACTCCATACTTCTCAAGCTAAATCTTAAACAAATTATTATAGAAATGTGACCCACCATCACTAATGATTACATGTGGTGTGCCAAATCAAAAAAAGATATACTCCTTCCAAAAGATGATGACACTTTGTCACGCCCCGAATCTGGTACCCAGAATGCCACACGGTGCTCATGACCCTAAAGGACCACAAGCTAACCCATGACTAATATTTGTAACTGAGCACTGCATAACATACTGTATAAATAGAAAAAAAGGATGAAAGGCCATAAGGTTCAAAAATCTAATAAAATATAACATCTGGATATACAGTATATCAATGCCAAAACAAAATTGAAACAATTGTCTGAACATGTTATAGTTTGAACATGCTAGTCTGAAAGCCTCTAAACAGTCTAAAAATTCTAGAGTTGATGGGACATGTCCCCAACTAACTCTGGACTACTAAAATAATAAAGTAATAAAATAATCATGCTATCCTCGAATGATAAAGACTCATTGCTAGTCTAGCTGCTGAATGTCTGACCTACTAAGGATGCTCTGGAGCTCATGCTTCTAAACTTATGGTATAAAACAACATAGCGCAAATGCGTTAGTACATTTGAATGTACTGGTATGCAAGTAAGGTAGGCTGAATGCAAGGGGTTTATATGTACGAAAAATACTAATTGACTAAAAAACATGAGCATGAGAATACATGCATGAATACATGAAATATAACTGAGATTATGACATCACCGAATCTAAATATTGATAATTTAAGTTTTTGTACAACTGATATACTATTATCTAAATGAATATTCTTGATAGTTCTATATCTGATGGAACTAGCTGAGTTTCGTACTGAGCTGGGTGACTGTATCTGGCAATCCTGAATTTTGTATAACAATCTGAATTCTATTACTGATACTAAGACTGTTACTGTAACTGTGGGAAGTATTTATTTAACTGACATAACCCTAATAACCTATTGTAGCTGAGTTGGGGTTCAATCTGTAACCCCAATTAGAAGGGTATCAATGCCGCGCTACTGCAAAGGACAAGCTTTGAGTGATCCCTCATCTAACAGGTACTCTAAGGAGAACGGTGGGACCTTCATATAATAGGTTAAGCCACCTTATCTACCCTCATCTAGCAGGTTTGATGTCTCAACCTACGCTGGATAGTTTTGGAGAACAAGGATTGCTTCTAAGAATTACACCCTCTAATAACAGGCGAGTTCCCATCCTTGGGCTCACTCGGTGCTGAATCCTGCTCCTATCCAAATAGTTACTAAATTAATTATACTGAACTGACTGGACTAAGTTTACTGAGTTCTGTTGACTAACAAAATATTACTGAGATCTAATAAATGACTAAGGTTACTAAGATTATAGATATTACTGAGATTACTTAGTTTTCCTAAGTCATGAGACTGACTGAATACTACTGAACATGGCTTGACTAAGAGTATCTTGAAACCTGACACTAGCTCTAGGCATACAACTAAATTTTTGGGTACAAGTACCCCCAAGACTCGATAGCATAAAACTGACAAGACATGATACTTCTTGACACATGACCATAGTCAACAATTCATAATACAATCATTGGGTATTTTCATAAAGTATTCGCATGCTATAAGTTTACACATGAATAGGAATGCATGTAAACATATCATAATTTCGTAATCCTAATCTCATGAGCATTATGTCAATCCATTACAAAGCATAACAATAACGTGGAAGTCATATCAAAAATAAGGGAGAAACGTGGATTCCTCAATTTTGGTCACAAATGAGTCATATGGCATAATTCCTGTTCTCTTAGGAATTTTGTCAAACACCTTGCATGCATATCTTTAGGCTTAGGCATGAATATTTCAATAATACTTCATGGCAACATTTTACACTTCCAATGCTAGAATTTTAACCACATACTAACATATTTTCATGATAGTCATTAAGGACTTCAACTTGGAAATCAGACAACAACATAAACATGGATATAATTCAATTCATACCATGGAATCCAAAGTTTATATTTCAAAATAGGGTTTCTTGAGCTTCAGGGTGAAAGGAACCCATTAATAAACACTTGACATTCCTGGGTAGATGATTTCTTAAAGATTGGTGGAGGAAAGCTTGAATTCTTGGCTTGAAATTAAACACCTAGGGTTTCTTGTTCTTGGGATTAATCTTTGAGGAAAACCTTAATTTGGTGTTATAGATGAATAAAGAAGTTATGAACTCTGGTCTAGTATAATTAAGGGTTAAAATGGGCGAAAAAGACCCAAATACCCTTTCAAAAATGGCTTAAATTCGATGATCGGAAATGGCAATGGTTTGGTCGACGGTCTGTCGCTGGCTCGACGGCCCGTCAGTCCTGACTGTCACGCTTGGCTAGAACCTGAACTTTCTACCTCATCTGTGTCGGTTTGGGTGATGGTCCTTCACTACCTTGACGGTCCATTGGTCCTGGCCATTGCATTTGACTAGAAGTCGGGTTTACTTCCTTAGTCACGATGGCTTGGGTGATGGTCTGTCGCTAGCTCGACGGTCCGTCGGCCTGACTGTTGCTTCTGGGCGGTTCTAATAGTTCTCTATAAAACATCAATAACTTTTTACTCCGATACCAGATTTGAACGAAATTGGTATCGTTGGAAAGCTAATTCAATTTTCCACATGATAAAAAGTTGAAATTAGTGAAATTTATCTTATTTAAACATTAATCATTTAGGAAGTTATCACTAACTCTTTTTGATAGTAGATTTAACTTAAAGAAAGTTTGGGGTATTACAATATCTCTCCCTTGGGAATATTTGTCCTCGAATAGGACTGACTAGACTGGGAAAGCTGATAGACTGATCTTACTTAAGGGACATGAACATTTGAACATGTCATATGATTGAAAATTCTGATATATTGAAATCTTATACTGAATATGCAAGTTTGATACATGGATATGTGATGGATAGTCTTCATGAATGCATGACTGAAATTATTGAAAAGTTGAGTTTCTTAGGATGAAAATGCATACCTGATGCATGAATACGTGACTGACATGATACATGAACATATGACTAAATATGTAAAGGTATTTGATACCAAGTTTATAACTAAAATCTGAACATGAATCTGAATAAGCTTAAGGAAAGCTATTACATGTAACGACCCAAAATTTCCTCCCAGGACGTCACACGGTGATTAAGGCTACAAGTAGCCCTAAGCTAACCCTTTGAGCCTGATTCTACTAATATCACTCATTTCAAGATGAAATAATTCAAACACTAGCATAGTCATATCATATAAAAGGAAATGCGAAGAAAATGCTCGGTCCAAACGACCAAGAAATACAAAAAAAACCTCAACACAACCACAATCTGATAACTAGTCTGACAAAGCCTCTACTAATCCATGAACTAGAGAGCCATTGGGACAGGTCCCCATCTTACTCGAAATGAACTGAAAATAACAACATAGTCTCTTAAAATATGGGGATGTCTGAATATAGGTCCTTAAACCATGAGGACTCATCACTGTAGAAATATAGATAGAAGTACTCAAAAATCACTGACCAGGTTAGGACTGAGCACCTGAACCTACATTATAAGACAATGTAGCACATAGACGTATATGTGGATCAGCACTTGAGAATGTACTGAGTATATGGCGGTGAATACATTGTAGCACACAGACATATATGTAGCACATGCACGTAATAAGTAATGACTCACATGTCTTGAATAAGTATAAAATGAGAAGCTCATGAATCATGTAAGATGGAACATGTAAAACAGTCTCGTGAGTCATTATACTTTCAGCCTTGAAATTTGTACACTTCTCTTATTCTCATTACTCAAGGCTAAAGAAAACTTTAAGCAATACTTTCAACTCATGCATATGTCTCATAGAGAGTAAAACTTCTTCAATGCTCAAGAAGTCATAACTCTTCTGAACTCAAATACTTGGAATTCGAAATCATATAACTTTGGAACATACTTGAAGGCATTTCATTCATGTTAGGAAAATATCTCATTTCAAGCTTTAGGGGAAAATACTTATATCAAGGAAAAGTATTTTATTTTTAAAGGAAAATATCTTATCTCAATGGAAAATACTTTAGTTTAGGGAGTTTTTCTTAACCGACATAAACCATGTGAGCTACATGGAGTCCAACAATTTGTCCTCCTAAGGAAAAGACCTCCCTTTGGAGAGAGGCGTCATACTCTTGATAGAGAGTAAAACCTAGGTCCAGTGATCACTAAACAAACTCGGCCTCAGGCCCAATATTAACTCGGCCTTAGGCCCAATATTAACTCAGCCTTAGGCCCAATAATAATCATATACTTGGCCTGAGGCCCAAACTACGGTGGCATGTAGTTTTGGGGTAATAAACCATAGTAACTTACCCACTCGGTGCTAAATACTACTCCCTTTAGATTATCTACGCTCATCTCATGAAAATCCACTTTAGAATAATCTCATCATTCAATAAGAACACAATTAATTAAATCTGTAATCTCATGTAAAAGAGTGGATTTCAAAACTCAATGACCATTAGGTCAAAACATTTCTCAATAATCTCAGAATACTCAAATCATGGGTGCTTATAGCACAAGAGTTCATAAAATCTCAAGTTTCAAGTAGGGCTTAATAACCCACAATTCAATCTCAAGTTAAAACTCATCAAAAGCATAATAGATAGCATATAGATTCATATCTTATGTAGAAATCTGGAAATTTCAGCAATTTGTCTCAAAATCTCAACATACTCATATACTTCAATATCTCAAACATTTCAACTATTAACTTCTGAAGGATTAAAATCATGAGGTATAGATCCAGCTGCAATTTCTCAAGAAAACATGTAAAAATCATGCCATTAGACTCTCTATTCAAGGAAAACATCAAAAGCTTGCAACCAATAACAATGGATGAAAAAACTCAATTCAATTTCATGTAAAACCTCATAAATTGCAGAGAATTGTAGTTTAAATAAGCCTTTGGGCACATGGATGAAAGGATTACCCTTGTTCAAAACCCCACATACCTTGAATTAGAAGCTTTGGATGAACTCTCTCTTTTGAAACTCTATTCGTACTCTCGAATTAGGGTTCTTGAAGCCCATGACTTGGAAACCTTGAATCTTAACTCAATTTAGAAAATTTATGGTGGATTCTTGAGATTCTTGAAAGAGGTTTTGGATGCTTAGGGTTTTTGTTGAGAGAAAACTTGAGAAGAACTACATAGAATGCTTGTAAATCACTTCAATTTGGTGTTTTGTATGGTTTAGGAGGCAAGGAAAAAGTCCAAAGTGCCCATTTTAACTTTTGTACGAAGATGGAAAAAAATTGAACTTGGAACCCGATTTCATGGGTCATCGCAATGCGCCACTATCGCGGTGGCTCACTGGAAATTGACAAACGGTAATCTGGTAGTCACCGCGACACAGAGCCATTGCATTTCCTATTATTTGGGACCTAGAACTTCAGCATGACGCATCACAATTGCGTCAGGCCACTGGAAATTGACTATTGGGAAATTGGGGTCCTCCGTGATGTGACACTATCACTAAGTTCCATTGGAAATGGAAAATTATCAAATAGACCCTCTCCGTAATGCGCCAAGCACTAAAATAAGATTATTTTACGACTAGGACTTAAATTAGCATTAACTTCTTACCCGGGTATCGAATTTAGGCAAATCTTATATCGACGGAAAGCTTATCAAATTTCCCATGTGATAAAAACTTGAAATTGGATAAATTCTATATGGTTAACACGATACTCACTTAGGAAGTCACTTCTCAATCTTCTAGGGTTGGAATTACACCTCACTTGACACGCCCTAAGGTTCATTCTATGAGAGAATTTTGTGAGGTCTTATATTACCTTGGGTTGAGTCTAAGTTTGTGGAGAAGAGGTGAGGATACTTGGTCCACATATCTTCTTTATCTTCCTAAATAGCTCCCTCAATGGACTGATTCCACCAAAGAACTTTGACTAGAGAGACTTCTTTGTTCCTCAGTCTACGAGTCTGGTAGTCAAGAATTTTGACTGGAATCTCTTCATCAGAGAGGTTGTTCTGAATGCCTAAGCCCTCTATCGGGAGTACAACTTTTGGGTCACCTATGCACTTCTTTAACAAGGAGACATAGAATACTGGATGAATTGAGGCTAGATCTGAAGGCAATTCAATCTCATAAGCTACCTTGCTAAAAAGACTAAGAATTTTGAAGGGACCAACATATCGGGGACTGAGCTTTCCCTTCTTGCTGAACTGCTTCACTCCCTTCATAGGAGAGATTTTCAAGTACACATAATCATTGATCTCAAACTCAAGATCCTTTTTGCACATATCTATGTACAATTTATATCGGCTCTGAGCTATCTTGAGTCGAGTCAGGCCCTACAACCGCGGCCTCACCCACTTTGAACCAACTAATTAGAGATCTATACCTCCTACCATAGAGAGCTTCAAATGGATCCATCTGAATACTGGAATGATAGTTGTTGTTGTATTCAAACTCAATCAAAGGCAAGTGGTCATCCTAACTCCCCTTGAAATCAATTGCACACGCCATTGGGATATCTTCCAAGTTCTGAATGGTCCTTTCTGCTTGACCATCTATCTAAGGATGAAAGGTTGAACTGAGATGAACTTGGGTACCAAGACCCTTTTGGAATGCTTTCTAGAAGTGAGAGGTGAACTGGGTACCTCTATCTGAGACAATAGACAATAGAATAGCATACAATCTGACCAACTCCCTGATATAGAGTTTGGCATAATCCTCGACTGAACAAGAGGTATGGACTGAAAGGAAATGAGCTGATTTAGTCATCCTATCTACAATGACCTAAACTGAATCATGTTGATGATGAGTACGAGGCAAACATGTCACAAAGTCTATGTTCACTTCTTCCTACTTCCAAGTAAGAATACTAAAATCCTACATGGACCTACTAGGCTTCTAATGCTCTATCTTAACTTGCTGACATATCGAGCACTTAGTTACAAACTCTGCAATATCTCTCTGCATCCCACTCCACTAATAGATCTCCCGCATGTCGCAATACATCTTAGTGTCCCATGGATCAATAGATTAGCATGCACCATGCGCTTCTACAATAATTCATTGTATCAAGTTATCTACACCTAGAACACACAGATGACCCTGACAATGAAGAACACCATCTCCCTCTTGGGAGAAAACCTTATCCTTCTAATCCTTGACTGACTCTTTCAACTTAAAAAGACTGGGATTTCTATCTTTTTTCTCTTTAAGCTCGGATACTAGAGATGTTTCTAAACTATTTTGAACCCATATACTACCTTTTTTTAATCAACTAAGCGGACACCTAGTCTGGCAAGCTGATGGACTTCCTGAGCTAACTTTTTTTTACTATCCTCGACATGAGCAACACTACCCTTAGACAATCTACTGAGAGCATCAGCCACTACATTGGCTTTGCTTGGATGATAAAGGACACTCATGTCATAATATTTCAAGAGCTCTAACCACCTTGTTTGGTGAAGATTAAGGTCTTTTTGAGAAAAGACATAGTAAAGGCTCTTATGATCTGTGAACACATCTACATGAACACCGTACAAGTAATGCCTCCAAATCTTTAAGGCAAAAACTACAGCTTCTAACTCAAGATTATGAGTCGGATAATTCTTCTTATGGGTTTTAAGTTGTCTAAAGGCGTAGGCTATGACCTTACCATGATGCACGAGGACACAGCCCAAACCTACTCTGGATGCATCATAGTACACTACGAATCCATCTAAACCATCTGGAAGAGTTAAAACTAGAGTTGAGGTGAGTTGAGTCTTCAAATCCTGAAAACTCTTTTCGCATGAATCTGACAACTAAAAATTAACCTTCTTCTGAGTCATTCTAGACATAGGGGAAGCACTAGACAAAAATCCTTTAACAAATCGACGGAAATAGCCAGCCAAACCCAAGAAACTCCTGATATCTAATAGAGAGATGGGTCTGGGCCAGTTTCTCACTACTTTGGTCTTTTGAGAATCAACTCTAATTCCATCACCGGAGATGATATGACCAAGGAATGCTACTAAACTTATCCAAAATTTTCACTTACTTAATTTAACGAATAGCGAATGATTTCTGCGAGTGTATAATACTATTCTGAGATGGTCTGCATAATCACACTCACTGTGAAAATAGACAAGAATGTTATTTATGAAGACTTTGATGAATGTATCCAAGTACTGCCTGAACATACGGTTCATCAAGTCCATGAATGCTATTGGTCATTGGTAAGACCAAAGGACATGACTAAGAATTTAAAGTGACTATACCGAGTATGAAAAGCTATTTTCAGAATATCACATTCTCTGACCCTAAGCTGGTGATAGCCTGATCTGAGGTCTATCTTAGAAAAATAGATGGCACCCTGAAGTTGATCGAATAAGTCATTGATTCTGGAAAGTGGATACTTGTTCTTGGCAGTGACTTTATTGAGCTGATGACAGTCTATACACATTCTGAGAGAACTATCTTTCTTGCGCATGAATAAGACTTGTGTACCCCACGAGGACACACTGGGTCTGATGAATCCTTTATCTAGGAGATCTTTCAATTTTCCTTTCCACTCTCTAAGTTATACTGGTGCCATTTTCTATGGCAAAATAGATATGGGCTGAGAATCTGGAAGAAGGTCAATGCCAAAATCTATTTCTCTTTTGGGAGGAATTCCTTGAAGATTTTTAGGAAAGACATCTAAATATTCAATCACTACTGGGACTGGTTCAAGACTGGGAGTTTCAGAACTAGGGTCCTCAACTTCAACAAGATGATAGACACGTCCCTTAGATATCATTTTCTGTGCTCCAAGGTAGGAAACAAGCTGACCTTTAAAAACTGAAGTACTACCCTTCTACTCTAGGATGGGTTTATTCAGCAACTGAAACTGGACAACTATGTTTTTGTAGTCGACTGTGGCATAGTAGGAATGAATCTAATCCATGCCGAGAATGACATCAAAATCAGTCATCTCTAATTCGACTAAGTCTGCTGAAGTGACTTTCTGAGATACCATAATCAGATAGTTTCTATATACCCATCGGGCTATGATAGTTTTACCCACTAGGGTAGAGACTGAGAAGAGTTCTGCTAGAGTTTCAGGACTTATTCTGAAATCAACTACTATATAGGGAGTAACAAAAGACAAAGAAGCTCATGGATCTAGCAAGGCATAAACATGTACATAAAAGATCTGTAATATACCAGTAACCACATCAGGAGAATTTTATTGATCTTTTCGGGACTGAAGAGTATAGAGTCTAGTTGGATGTTTCCTACTAATAGCACTACAACAGGCACCCTACTAATTCGGGTGACCGAACTAAGCTGGAGAGAGATTACGCTGACCCTGAGGACCTAGCTGGGGATAATCCCTGACTCTGTGGCCTGGCTTGCCACATCCAAAGCAAATGTCACTGCCATCTTTGCAAGTACTCTAATGGTGCTTGCCACATATCTAACAAAGAGGATAGGTTTGGCAACTACTAACACTGCCCTGAAACTTAGTGCTTGGCGCCCTATCTCTATTGCCGTCTCTGAATTTTGGCACTGGAGCACTGGCTGAGAAAGGAGCTGGAATGGATGACTTTGGGTAGAATTGAGAATAACTTCTACCCTCTAACTTAGGCTAAGCAAAGTTGAAACTACTTGTCCTTGCTCTCATATTCTACTTCTTCCTCATCTTAATCTTCTGCTCTTCTATCTATTGAGAATGGATCATAAGTCAGGATATGTCCATCTCACTAATCAACATCGCAGATTTACATTCATTGACCACACTACAATTCACCCCAAAAACAAACTTACTCATCTTAACCCTGTTGTCTGCCAGTACATGAGGAGCTTATCTAGCTAATTTTGTAAGCTTAAGAGAATACTTTTTCACTGTCATGTTGCCCTGCCTGAGGTTGATAAACTCTAACACCTTAGCTTTCCTCAACTCTAGGGGAAAGAATCTATCTAGAAAAGAATCTATCTAGAAAATTAGTGGAAAACTACTTCCAATAAATAAGCCTTCCGTCACCAGCCCTCTCTGCTTTTCACTGTTTGAACCATGTTTGAGCCATATACTATAACTGATATATAGCTAGCTCAGCACTTTTAACAGCCGACACCCCCATGATATTTGTAACATTTTAAACCTGATCAAGGAATTCTTGAGGGTACTCGTCTGACGTAGACCCAAAAAAGGATGGAGCATTCATTCAGGTGAAGTCCCAAATCCTAGCTGCAGCTGAATTGGCCAATAGATTGGCTGGAATAACATTTGGTCATTCATTCTAGGAAGCAACTGAATTAGCAAAAGTAGTGAATGCATCTCTGAACTCGGCATAAGAAATATGTTCATCCATGCAATCTGCTTGGACAGACTGAGGGGCTGACTGATGTCTATTTGTTCTCTTGGGAGGTATGTTATGTAGAAGAAAGGAGGAAACGAATAAACTTAGATTTAAATTGGAGCTCATGCTCATAGGTACGACATGAATACTGAAAGAAGGGAAACTATTCCTAAAACATCTTCTAGCCTCTTGTACATAAATATGGCGCGCAACACACATATGCACAAGACTCTACTAGATATGACTTTTAGACTTTATAGGACACTATTGAACCTTAGGTTCTGATACCAAGTTTGTAATGCCCCAACTACGGTACCCAAAACCCCACACGATGCTCATCACCCCAAAGGACCACAAGATAACCCATGACTGATATCTGTAATTGAGCACTGCATAAAATACTATATAAATGATAGAAAAAGAATGAAAGGCCATAAGGTTCAAAAATCTGATAAAACATAACATCTAGAGATACAGTATATCATTACCAAAAAAAAATTGAAATAACTATCTGAACATACTATAGTCTGAACATACTAGTCTGAAAGCCTCTAAACTGTCTAAAAACTGTGGAGTTAATAGGATATGTCCCCCACTAACTCCGGAATACTAAAATAATAAAGCCATAAAATAATCATGCTATCCTCGAATAATGATGACTCATTGCTAGCCTGGATGCTGAAAATCTAACCTACTAAGGATGCTCTGGAGCTCGTGCTTCTAAACCTATGGTATTAAACACCATAGTGAAAATGCATCAGTACATTAGAATGTACGGATATGCAAGTGAGGTAGGTTGAATGCAAGGGGTTTATATGCATGAACAATACGAACTGACTAAATAACATGAGAGTGATAATACATGCATAAATACGTGAACTATAACTGAGATCATTGCATCACTGAATCTGAATATTGATAACTTAAGTTTTCATATAACTAATATACTATTTTTTGAATGACTGTGCCTAACAGTCCTATTTCTGATAGAGCTAGCTCAGTTTTGTACTGAGCTGGGTGACTGTATTTAACAGTCCTGATTTTTTAGAACTATCTAAGATCTATTACTGAGACTAAGATTGTAACTGTAACTATGGAAAGTAGTCATTTAACCGACATACCCATAGTAAGCTATTATAGCTAACTTGGGGTCCAATCTGTAACCCCAATTGGAAGGGTGTCAGTACCGCGCCACTGGTAAGGACAAGCTATGAGTGATCCCTCACTAATAGGCACTCTAAGGAGAACAGTGGGACCTTCATATAATAGGTTAATCCACCTTATCTACCCGCATCTAGGAAGTTTGATGTCTCAACCTATTTTGGCTACGTAGTTCTAGAGCTTAAGGTTGCTTCTAAGAATCACACCCTCTAATAGCTGGTGAGTTCCCATCCTTGGGCTCACTTCGTGCTGAATCCTACTCCCATATGAATAGACACTGAATTAATTATAGTAAACTAACTGGACTGAATTCACTGAGTTCCGTTGACTGATGAAATATTACTGATATCTGATAACTTACTGAGGTTATCGAGATTACTGAGATTATTGAGTTATCAAGAGTCATGAGACTGACTGAATTCTACTAAACATGGCTTGACTGAGAGTATCTTGAAAATTGACAGTGGCTCTAGGCGCATAGCTAAATTGTTGGGTACAAGTACCCCTAAGACTCGATAGCATGAAACTGATAAGACATGACACTTCTTGACATGTGGCCATAGTCAACAATTCATAGTTCAATCATTGGGGATTTTCCTGAAGTATTCGCATGCTATAAGTTTACACATAAATAGGAATGCATGTAAACCTATCATAATTTCACAAGCCAAATATCATGATCATTAATCCAATCCATTATAAAGCATAATAATAATGTGGGAGTCATATCAAAAATAATGGAGAAACGTGGGTTCATCAATTTTGGTCACAAATGAGTCAAAAGGAACAATTACTATTCTCTTAGGCATTTTATCAAACACCTTGCATGCATATCTTTAGGCTTAGGCATGAATATTGAGATAATACTTCATGGCAATATTTTACACTTCCAATGCAAGAATTTTAATCACATACTAGCATATTTTCATGATAGTCATTACAGAATTCAACTTGGAAATCAAACAACAACATAAACATGGATATAATTCAATTAATACGTTGGAATCAAAAGTTTATATTTCAAATAGGGTTTATTGAGCTTCATGGGTGAAAGGACCTATGAATCAACACTTGACATACCTAGGTAGATGATTTCTTGAGGATTGGTAGAGGAAAGTTTGAATTCTTTACTTGAAATTAAACACCTATCATTTCTTGTTCTTGGGGATTAATCTTTGAGGAAAACCCTAATTTGGTGTTATAGATGAATAAAGAAGTTATGAGCTCTGGTCTGATATAATTAGGGGTCAAAACGAGTGGAAAAATACCTAAATACCCATTTAAAAATGTCTTAAAATTTCTGATCGGAAATGTTGATGGTTTGGTCGACGGTCTGTCGCTAGCTCGACGGCCCGTCGGTCCTGACCGTCGCACTTGGCCAAAACTTGAACTTTCTTCCTCTCCTGCGATGGTTTGGGCAATGATCCATCGCTAGCTTGATGGTTCATCGGTCCTGGCTATCACAGTTGATCAGAAGTCAGGTTCACTTCCTTAGTTGTGATGGCTTGGGTAATGGTCCATTACTAACTCGATGATCTGTCAACCTGACGTCGCTTCTGGGCGGTTCCGATAATTCTCTATAAAACGTCCATAAATTTTTACTCTGATACTGAATTTGGACTAAATTGGTATCATTGGAAAGATAATTCAATTTCTGACATGATAAAAAGTTAAAATTGGGGAAATTCTATCTAATTTAAACACTAATCATTTAGGAAGTCATCTTTAACTCTTCTTCATACTAGATTTGACTTAACGAAAGTTTGGGGTATTACACACTTCCTCCTTCATTGTTGGGGAGTGCAACCTCTTCTACCCATTTTCATACATAATACACCACCACAAGAATATATTTTATACCAAAGAAGATCTTAAAGGGCCCCATGAAGTCCACACTCCATACATCAAAAAGTTCTAATTCTAAAATAGGGGTCATAGAAAGTTCATGGCGCCAAGAGATATTTACTTGACGCTGGAATTTGTCACAGGTTGAAGAAAAATCATAAGCATCCTTGTATATTGTAGGCTAGTATTACCCACATTATAAGATCTTGTGGGTCATGAGGGTTCCTCCATGGTGACCCTCAACTTGTAAAGAATGACAAGAATCAAGGAGGTTCAGCATTTCCACTTTAGGGATGCAACTATGAATAACCACATCTACAATAATTTAGAAAAAGTAAGGTTCATCCCAGAAAAACATCCTTACCTCATGTAGAAATCTCTTTCTCTACTTAAAGGACAGATCTTCTTGGACTATACCACTTTCTATTTAATTTGGATAGTCAGTAACCATGGAATCAGATCTTGAGAAGCAGATAACACTTGCTCATCTGGAAGACTATCATCAATTTTGAACCCATCTTTAACTTTCTGCATCGCTTTATCCTCAAGTCTATATAAGTGATCTGCAACTTGATTCTTAGTACTTTTATTCTAATTAAACTCAAAATCAATCTCTTGCTGCAAGAGAACCTATCTCAAAAATATAGGATTTGCATCCTTTTTGGACATCAAGTACCTCAATGATGCATGATCAGTGTGCACTATTACCTTTGTTGTAATCAGATAAGACCAAAATTTCTCATAGGGAAAAACCACTGCTAACAACTCTTGTTTAGTGATTATGTAGTTATTTTGAGCAAGGTTTAACACCTTGCTGGCATAGTAGATAGGATGGAGGATGTTTTCTCTTTTTTTTCTTAGAAAAGAACCTAAGGCACCTCTGTTTGCATCATAAATGATCCCAAATGGAAAGGACCAGTCGGGGGACACGATGATAGGAGCTGTCATCAACTTATCTTTTAGTCATTCAAAAGCCTTGAAGAATGCTTCGTCGAAATCAAACTTCACCTCTTTCTCAAGAACCTTGCACAGATGACTGGAAATCATTGAGAAATCCTTGATGAATTGCCTACAAAACCTGTATGTCCTAAAAAACTCTGAATACCCTTCAAAAAAATTGGTGGAGGCAATTTCCTGATCACTTTAATTTTAGCTTTGTCTACCTCTGTACCCCTTTTTTAAATCTTATTCCCAAGAACAATTCCTTCTTTAACCATGAAATAGCACTTATTCTAATTATGTACCAATTTGCATTACTCACATCTACAAAGAGCGTCTGCTAAGTGAACAAAGCAGACATCAAAAGAATCATCAACTATAAAAAATCATCCATAAATAAATCGATGGTGTCTTCTACCATATCAAAGAAGATTAACATCATACATCTCTGAAATATGACTAGAGCATTACATAACCTAAGTGGCATACGTTTGAATGCAAAGGTCCTATAAGGACAAGTGAAAGTTGTCTACTTTTGGTCTTCGAGCGCAATAGTGATTTGATTATACCCCGAATAACTATCCAAAAAACAATACAGCCCTCTGTCCACAAGTCTATCAAGCATATGGTCTATAAAGGGCATGGGAAAGTGGTCTTTCTAGTCCATGTATTTAGTTTCTTGTAATCCATGAATACTCTCGATCCTATGACTAGCCTCATTATCAATAGCTGATTCTTCTCATTAGGCATAACCATAATACTACCCTTCTTCGAAACACATTAAATCCAGATAATTCACTTGCTGTCAGCAATGAGATATACTATACATGCATCTAACCACTTGATTATTTCTTTATTCACCGCCTCCTAGATTAGACAATTAATTTGTCATTGATGTTTTATACTTGGAACACAATTTGGTTCAAGTTGGATCTTGTAAGTACAAAGACCCAGTAGAATACCCATAATATATTCAATGGACTATCCAATGGCCCTCTTCAATCTCTATAGCACTTATAATAAAGCTTCCACTTCTATCTGCATCAAGTCTACTACAATGAATACTGTCAAAGTATTGTGGGCCCCTAAAACTGCATATGGCAAATAAGAAGGGAAGTCCTTAAACTCTAAGATTAGTGGTTCTTTAATAGATGGATGAGTAGGTGTAGTGTTAATATTTTTAGATCTAGATCAAGCTTCTTTGGTGCAAAATAATAAGAACCATTCCCATAAAGTGCACATACCATCTTATCATAGTCATCAATACCATCATTGTTGATGTTCATAATCACTGCTGCTAAGGCTTCAACACCCAGCCTTTCTTTAATAGAAACAGTCATTGTACCCCCATTTGCATCATCAATGGTGTCTATCATAGACAGAACTCTTATATTATCTAGTTATCACACTGACTGGCATACATTGAAGATTACCTATTCATCGCTAAGTCTGAACCTCATATATCCCAATTCTATATCAATAAATGCCCTACCCATATCTAGGAAGGGTCTACCCAAGATGATAGGGACTTAGATGTCCACCTCACAATCAAGTATCACAAAATTGGTTGGGCAGATAAAAGTGCAACCTTTACCAACATATTACATAGAATACCAATCATTTTTTACCATTTGATCATTCATCAATAATCTCATTGATGTTTTTTTGGGTTTTCCTTACCCTAACTACTTAAACACAACCAGTGGCATGAGATACACAACCAGTGGCATGAGATTAATGCTTGCTCCTAGATAACATAAAGCCCGAGAGAAGTTGAAAGACCCAATAGTGCATGGAATGGTGAAGGCTCTAGGGTGTTTCTTCTTCTCCACTAACTATCTAGAGGCAACAACACTATAATGATAAAAATTATCTGCAGGATCATAGCTCATAGTCTGCTTTCTAGTGACTAGATCATTTATGAATTTTGCATAGCCTGACATTTTCTCCAATGATTCAACTAATGGAATGTTTATAGGCAGCTTCTTCAATATTGATAGAAACTTTTGATATTTTCTCTCCTCCTACTTTTTTTTCAATCTCAGAGGATAAGGTGGTCAAGGTCTTGGATTGGTTTTAAGAACAGGCTCCCCAACCTTACCCTTACCTTTGTTATCTATACTATTATCCTCAACATCGAGCGACTTCTCTATTTCTACATCAAGTGTTCCTTTAATAGTAACATGATCAGCATTATTTTTTGGCTCATTCATAATGGACACAGGTAGATCCATGGTTGTTTTGCCACTTCAAGTAGTAATTGCATCAAAATAACTATCATTTCTTTGGGTTTTGCATTGCATTACTAGGAAGAGTGCCAGGATGCCCTTGATTTAACGTGGCTGACATCTAGTCAAACTGATACTCCAGTTATTTAATTATAGTAGCATCCGACTCAACCTTCTATTTCAGCCCTGATTCATCCGCCGTAATCTCCTTAAGACAACCCTCCTTACTTTTTTAGCCTTTTACTAATTTCGACAATATTGCTTCTATTCTAGACTCGGTATCTTATCTTCCTTATCGGAAATATCTGTCACTCTTTTCTTTGTAGTCATCCTTACGCCTCTAATCACCATCTTATTGTCAGCTTCTGTCTTGGTACCTATCACCAAAACAGTTTTAACCTTCATTTCCTTTCTCTTTGGCTCAGAAATCCACCAGTTTGCAATCCAAATACTTTATTTCCTTATTGCATCAAACTCATATATTCTATAAGTAGATCCTTGTTCTTCCACTTTATTCACCTGTTCAGTTATCATTGCTACAAATTATTTTTGAAAGTAGTCCAATATTGATTTTGAGTTGTGCAACTTCTTATGCTACCATGTCATCACTAGCTATGTAGTCACTTACAGCCCCAATAGCGTATGTACCATCTTCTCTATTAGTCTCCTAACTTTTCCAACCTTGGTTAGTAACATAAATCTCATCTAACATCTCTTCGACTATCTCCCAACATAGACACCAAAGTCCACCTCCAGATATTGTATTTGACATTGCCCTAGAGCTAACATTCAAATATCTATAGAATATCTCCAATAGGTTGGATCCTACAATCCTATTATGGGGTATCATGCATAACATTTTTTTGAATTAGAACCATACTTCATACATATATTCTGCAGATAACTACCTAAAATTATAGATCTCATCTTTCAACTGCAACATCCTGGCATGAGGGAAATATTGATTCAAAATTTGTCTGTGTAGCTCATTCTAAGTCATGATTGAGCCTCTAGGAAGTTCTCCCAACCATAATAATGCTTCACCAGCCATTGAAAAAGGAAAAATCATAAATTCAACATTTCTCGATCAACCCTAGGAATGATATATGAGGTGTATATCCCCATGAAATTAGGTAGGTGCATATTTGCATCATCTGTAGCTACCCCAAGAATATACCCTTCAAATTCATTAGTTAAATCATTACGCTGGTAATATTAAATTTTACATTTGGGGGTAAGGCGGGTGAAACAATGGCTCTAGTCTCAGCAGGCCCTATATAACCCATATCTCATCTTTATCATACGGTGGTAGATACTGATATGCTATGACTATTATAGGTCTGCTACCTCTTCCTCTATCACAATTTGCATCTAGTGGTGCTCCACGATCTTCTATCGGCCTTGATAGAGATAGATGTATCTATTGAGCTAAATGGGCTTCCTCAACTTCTCTTCTCTCTTCAGTTGCATCTGCTAGTAAATTCTTTGATTACCTATTAGCACCATTCTATGGATGGAGGTAGGGAGGAGGTATAATTTGAGTATCTCGAACCACAGTAGGAACATTATAACAAACTTGCTCTGACATCCTTCGTGGTGTTTGAAGAATTCTTTCAAGCTCTAGATCTAATGGGAGTAAGGGATTTCCTCTACTCATACTATTTGACATACACCAGCATATACTAAATCAAGAACAAAAAATAAAACCTATAAACTTCACCCAACTTTAATCAATAATTCACACCATCTTACCCAGCAATGGCTCTAAAATTTGATGTCGGCAACTAAACTCCAAAGAAGTATGCTACCATTGATGCCAAATATAGTAATCCAAACCAGTTTGGGGTCGAACCCATAGGGAAAACATTAAATAGTATCTCAAAATTGATAAAATCCATAGAGCAATACAGAAAAGTAAATAGGTGGAACTTTGAAGTCAAAAGTAACAAGTAATAGAACTTGAATTCTTGAGTGTGTAAACAATAGAAGATTAACACTAGGACTATGTTCCCCTTGGCTTCAAAACTACGTAATATTCTCATACTCAATCCACCTGCCCTCCTACTCTACGTGTAAAGTTGATAGGCTATGTACTATTAATCATCTTGTGAACCTATTGATAGATTTCACCCTTTACCTTATGGGTCTTAAGGTGTTTCCTTTTCATCCTTTGTCTTTAACCTCTATACAACTCTTACCTTTTGAGTCTAAAGTTTATTAGACGGGGGTTGGTAGCCCAAATAACTATTGTAATCTCCTTTTCCCAATCTTGAACTTCCTTGTAAGGATGTTCTTAAATATTGGCAATATCCAATCCTCTGTATCATCTTGGGTCTACTAAATACAAATAACATTGTAATAAATGCAGCGATAGTTGAATAGATGAATCTCCTACTTCCCTTACGTAGCTAATCCACCTAGGTTCCTACAACCCTATTCAAGGAAATTAGTTGTTCATGTTTATACAACAATCCATGATAATTAATAAATAACACATGTAATTAATTTCACAATAATGAAAGAGAGGAAATCCAAAGTCTCCAGTTAAATAAAAACCCAAAATCTCAAGAACAAAATCTCAGGGATCAAAGTATGCTAAAAGTATCAAAAGCAATGTTAAAGTATGTAACCTAATAAAGGAATAACCCTAAGTTATTTATAGTATCTCAAAATAATAAAGAAATCCAAATAAAAAAAAATAGAAAAAGTAAGTTGGTGATCGTTACGAGTCATCTTTAGCTTGTCATCAACATTCTAGTGAATTTTGATCTCCTAGGCTTTAGGCTACTGTTATTTTTATGGATCATCTCCATGAGTTGTATTGAGTCCTAACAACTAGTGATCTTCACTCATTATCACTTGAGCCTTGAATTTCAAGGCTTTGAACACTAGTCATCTTACGGTTTCTCGTTATGAGTCATAATTAGACAAATGACTTATAATCTTCTATTACTTCACCTCTGGACTTAGGCTTTGGCTTCTGCTCACGTTACCATTTTGTCTCACGACTTGTAGTCACTTCGTACGATTAGTAGTCACTCTTCACTTAGTTTCTCAACTTTACTTTTTATTTTAGTATCTTGACGAGTATTGCTATGAGTCATATAGTGTCTTAACGACTCATAGCCTAACCAGTTTATCAGCTTTTTTATTTTTTTCTTCCATATTTTCAGTACAAAACCAATGTTAACCTATTTTTCCTATAACAATACACAAGACCGCATCAAATCCAATAAGATAACCTAAGTCCAAGCATAAATTACTTGTTTTAAACATTAAATGTGACATATTTCCATGGCACATCACCAGTAAGTAGTACTATTGTACCAAGGAGTATGTAAATCACCATACCTACTCATTCATCCAAGTGGTGTGATTCAACACTTAGTTGTGTGATTGCCACACCTGGACACCTGGTATGGATATAGAAAGACCCCTTAGGCCGCATTTTGGCCATTTCTCACTCATTTTTTAGAGCAACCCTAAAATGGTGTGCTAACTTAAAATTGAATCTTGGGGTAACTTGGAAGCTTGATTAACATGTATTTTTGCAAATACCTTTAGATTTAAGGTAAGAATCCTATAAATTCATGCTTGAATTTCTTGAAAATTTGACCAATGCCCCAAGT
This sequence comes from Capsicum annuum, assembly GCF_002878395.1. Lineage (NCBI taxonomy): Eukaryota > Viridiplantae > Streptophyta > Magnoliopsida > Solanales > Solanaceae > Capsicum > Capsicum annuum. Next base: position 143,246,518 of record NC_061111.1, read on the forward strand.
CCTTTAGGGCTTGATTTATCCCAAACATAGCCTAGTTTATGCATATTTTTTTAGGGTTTTGATTCGTTAAGCTTTATATCACTTTGGGTTGGTCTTGAAAAAGTGAGTTTCTATGAATGGGAGCCATTTGGGGTTTTTGTTATTATTTTGGGACCCGAAGTACAATTGTGTAATATGGGTATTGTTATTCTCGTATTGCTGAGTAGATTACAATTTTGATAGAATAATGGAATTTTGAGATCTTGAAATGAAGTCGGACATTTGGTGAACAATTAAAGGTTTTGTGGTTCGGCCTTGAGGTAGGCATCTGTCTACTCTTCTTCGTAAGATAATGCGTGTTCTATATTTCATGTGAATGTGAATGTTAAGATTAATTATGGGTAGAATGACTTAGTCTTGATTTTTTATGTTTGGGGATTAGATGAAGGTTTTTGACCTATAAGATGAAATGCTTCTTACCTTTTTGAAACTTATTGCCTACTCTATAGTTTGAACTAATTTATAAAATAGATATGATATGATGCTAGGTTTGGGATGTGGTCTTAGCACTAGAAGCATAGTAAGTTTATTTAACTTTACTTGGGTTGTGGTGGTGATCATGAAAGCATAGTTTAGGTGGAGTTGACTTAATTACTTATGTTCCTATGTGTAATTCTTATTTTGTGATTGGTTATGGCTTACTTAACATTTAGAAGTTAACCTATATACATTAGCTCTATTTGGGGTATAAATTTCTTAAATATGGAAATTGAGAATTAGAAGTGGGTTTCTCAAACCCACCTTAGGTAAAGACTTGTGTTAGCCCTTGTAATTTAGTTGCAGATGCTGGCATAGTTGAGATTATTGAGCCTTTAGAATAAGGTTACTTTGCAACTTGATGAATGGTGATGGTTTTCCTCAAATTATAATATATGGCCTATAGGCATGAGATGTTTATCGATATGTTATCCCTCATAAATATGCTATGGCTTATAGAGATGTGATAATTTATAGACATAATTATTTCTATGGGTTTTCAAATAGGTATGTGGGCTGAAGGCCATGATTATGTTATTCTAATTATTCCAAACATATTATTCGGCCAAAGGCCGTGTTATGGTATTGTTTGGATGTACAGTAAGTGTTTATCATTGTAAAGGATCTGATTGTATCTTATTGATTTATTAATGCTTATGGTTTCATTAATTAAATACTAGTGATGGCATGCATAGATTCGATATATTCATGATCATTACATCGGTGGTTGATATAATTAAGATTCTAATTATAATCGTAAAACTGTTTTTCCTAAATAAGGGTTAAAGCCCACTTTTCACTTACAAATGGGTTACTTCATAATAATTGACCATCTTAATGAATAACTTTTCTATAAAGAGATTAAGAATTATGTTTTAATGATTTTACTGAACTATATTCTGCTCCGTGATAGTACTATTTACTATGGTCATGGGAGATTTCTACTCCTTCTACACTTTTATAGTGATTTAGTCTTGTAGTTTACCTTGGAAAATGGATTTATAAATTTATACTATTTTAGTCATGGCTAAACATCATGCACCTATTACTTATTGAAACACACATCTCTCTGATATGGTACGAAGGAAAGATAGTGGTATAGATGATATAAATTTTGGTTAAAACTCAATGACAGACTTTATTATTGATGTTAAATATGCGTGTGTTGATGATGTGGGTGATGTTGATTATATTCAGATCATTGATTATATTATAACTGGTCCAATTTCGAGTCTTGATGATATTTATGAATGGTTTGATTCTAAGACTTAATGATATTTATGACTGGTCAATTTTGAGTCTTGCTTATATTATGACCGATTCAATTCTGAGTTTTGATGATATCTATGACTGATTCAATTTTAAGTCTTTCTTATATTATGATCGGATCAATTTGGGCATTTCTTATATATTATGATCGATTCAATTTCATCTATTGATACATTATTTGAATTCTATTGGATTCATCTTTATATGCAGATCACCTATCACCAGTATGAGCCTATATCTAAAATCCCATATGGGGAGTTGCATAGGTATGGGTGATTACTATGAGTTATGGTGTTTTTTATGTTGATTAAACCTTTTGAGCCTGGGATGGCTGGGTTACCGAGAGGCTCGACTAGGTATTTAGTTTTCCAGACTAGCTGGTTACTCTCGTTGTTATGCATATTGTGATTATCATTGTTATGATCATCGTTATGGTTAGTTTATAATATATTGGCCATTGATTTAGTATCGAGACTTGAGGTATGATTATGGTCTCTTCTATCTTATGATTATATTATTATGCATGATCATCTGATGATTTGATATATGGATCAAAACCCTGAGTGTTCTAGCACTAGCTCCTACTATGATTATGATGTCTTAAATAGATAGTCTGATGATTTAGGTGGTACTACGAGTAGACCTTGTGTATATATATATATATATGCATACTTAGTTATATGTAGATATGGTGTTACCCTATATCTCTTTCGGTTATTTATTCTGATTGTATATTTATTTTTTTGCCTTATATACATACATATATGAATATCTTTCTTCTGTCTCTTACTTTGTATATTGGATAGTAATAACGATATAGTATTGGTATTCCTTAGTAGGGCTGGAATAAGATAGTGCACTTTTATTGCTTCCTTAGCCTTACTATGTTAGTCTCTTGGACATAAATACTATGGTTTATCCTTATTATCTCATTGTCTATCTTATGAGGTTGTTGGATATTCAAGTATAGATTGCCATTTTATTTACATGTTATGTATATCTTCTTTATCTTTGGAGCTTAGTCGATAGTTGCCTACTGAGTACCATGTGTTTGGTAATCATACTACACTTCCGCAGCCTACAGATCAAAGTATAGGTTATCACCATTAATGTGTGTGTCATGTAAAGCAGCCATGGTTCAGAGACTTAGAGTGAGCTCTTAATATTCAGAGTATTACTTTCCTCCCTCTTATGTACTAGACTAGTCTCTATGTTGTATTTGAAGATAAGTGACATCAGTAACTCCCTTGGTATTTCATTTTGTACTCTTGATATATTAGAAGCTCTTCTACTGATATCACTAGGTTTTGGGACCATATTATGTATTTGATCTCTTCATATTTTTTGTATTCTTTCCTTATCTAGTTGATTAGTTTATTACTAGTTATTTTGGACAATAGGTTTGGCTTGCTTACTAGTGGATATAGTAGGCACTATCATGATCTAAGAAATTAGATCGTGATAAATTGGTATTAGAGCCTAGGTTTTACTAGTATATTTGTACAAGAGCTAAGTGTTTAGTATAGCCTTGCGGATCAGTGCGAAGATGCTTATAACCTATCTTTGGGAGGCTACAGGGACATTTTTTGAAAACTCAATTCTTGATACCTTGTTATGTCTTCACATTTTTATGAGCATTAAGAATATTGTTTAACTCTATTTTATCCCAAATGGATGATGTGGTATGGTCGATAGATGCATATGGGATTTCAGCACGTATTTTGGTATAGCATTGGATTAAAGAGTCAGAGATGAACATCAGAGATCTTTGGCATCATCCAAAGGATTTAAGGTCATCTTAGGCTTCAGTAAAGCTTGTGACTACTCTAGCTCTTTGAGGGCCAGCATTGAGGGTCCTGAGTCTATTGCAGACCCTTCATAATTAGGGATGATATTTGATTCATTGAGAAATTCTCAGGCCAGAGTTGGGTGTATTGGTGTTCATCATGGTTCTTTACCAGTTTCTTAGTATAATCTTGGGTTTCGAGATTGAACCGGACATATTTTATGTTATATTCTTGTGAGTTGAACATAGTGCATGGATTTATTAGAGGATTGGCATTGCCACTTCTTTTGGTGTTGAAGCGCTTGATAGCAGTTGGGTCTTTCTTTTCTTATATTTTTTATTATGCGAGGGCCATAGAGAGAGTAGGTATTGTGACTTATAAAAGTGGTGGAAAGATGTCATGTCATCAGTATAGTATTATTGGTATTTTATCTAGGAGTGAGGATCCTTTCAATGAAGGTTAGCTTCACTTGCAGCCTATCAGCTCTACGTAGGTAGTATTTCAAACTATGATTAGTTCTCAGATTAGTCATGGTGATTATAGCGGGCAGAGTTCTCGTCGAACCTTACAGAGTTTTTTGTATGGGTCTTCAGGCTATGGCGGCAATCATAGACTAAAGGGTTCCCCAAGGAGGTTTTTTTAGTCTTTTAGCTTATTCAGATAGCCTCATGATATTATGGCACCTTTGATTTGAGATAGTGCACTTGGTGCTTCAGTTGATGATTTAGTTGGTCTATCCGATTTGGACCCATTTAGATTTACACTCCCTTAGATTCACCAGGCATGTGGTTGCAGATTTCACCATGGTGGATGTATTTTTATTTATCATATTTTTTCATTATGTGTATTGGGGTCTTCGTACCTATTTATGATTATATTCCTTGATGAGTTCATATTGGCTATGGTGTACCTTTCTATTTAATTCATGATTATACGACTACTCTCATGGTTTATTTCTTTTAGTTGTGGATGGGATAGATTTGTATTGATATTTTCTCCCTATATATGTAGAATTTAGGTTCGAGTCTTTTTTTTCTTGATATATTTCCCTTATTGTGGCCCTTTAAGTAGTACTTGCTATTGATATTTATTTTGGTATCTCCAATTCATTATAGTGATGTTGATATTGCTATTGCTATTGCTATTACTATTGCAGACTTATCTACTGTATTGATTTTGTTACTTAATGTAATTGATCCCCGTTGGGTCGTTGTATAGACTAGTGTTATCTAGTCAGAATTCCATTTCCTTGTGATTCTTATTTAGTGGCTTGAGCAGCTATATCCTGATTTGATGATTTATTTACCATAGTGAGGTGAGGTTGATTATTTTTCCCTCTTGGTTAGCTATGTTAGATTTATTAGGGAATATATTGTGGTATCAAAGGGAAGAAGACCTTCTGTGGTTCTATTATTGGCAAGTTGGTTATATTATCTCTCTTAAGTTTGAGATTCTTAGACTTGCCCCCTAGGTTGGGAAGGATTTCTCTATAGTTATCCCTTTCTATATAGCCCGTTTGTAAGATTAACCAGTTTGGGTTTTGTTCCTTTTTTATGGCTTTATTGCATGATAGTGGTTTGATGTTGATATCGAGATGTCTCAGATTCATCTCTTAGATTTTTGGGGTTCATCTACTATTGATGGTTTGCCCTTGCTATATATGTGGAGTTAAATTCTCTATTTCCCTCTGTATGTGATTCTTTTCTTTTTTAGAGTTAGGGAGTCAGAGGCAGGTGGCCTTTCGTGTGATCGCTTCTTAAGTTGGCAAAATTCAAAATTCATTATCTTAACTTGCTTGATTTTTTTTTTGGGTTGTGGAATTGATGTTGAGATTTCTAGATGATGTACTCAGTGTAAGTAGTCTTCTTGAGTTGAGTTCAATATGGTTTTATTCTCTGTTGATGGAACATCCTAGGGCAAACCATTCAAGGATGAGTAGTTATGCCTTGATCTTCTGGATTTCAGTCTCGATTGCCATTTGGACTAGTTGTAGCATTGGCATCAATTGTATTCCTTAAGTATCTCCTTTTTGTACCCAGATAGCGCCTTATGAGCTTATTATCATGTTTTTCCTATGGACTTTGGATGGATTATCTTCAGTTCTTTGAGTTCTTTGTAATGAGATTGCACAGACAGGACTCAGGAGATTTTTCTCCTGGTTTGGAGTAGATAGCAAGAATAAGTTGGTAAAAAAAGGATACATTTGGATTTAGAGTCGGGTATAGGACTTATGTCTTGCCTTTTTTGTGGCTTGGAAAAGCCTTTGGTTGATTTGTGTGGGTATTAAGATGGTATTAGTGTGTCGTGGTTCAAATTTGCATACATCAACCTTCTTCAGTTCAGTTGGAGACCAGTTAGTAGTTGGAGTTGAGTTTTAGCTATTTTGAAGTAAACTGAGAGACCTGGTTCAAAAGGGATACCTGTGGAAAAATCCCTCAAAAGAGTTCTCTCTTTGCATAGGTTATCTAGGAAGTCATGCTCGAAGCATGCAGGCCCAGTACCTTATCCTTTGAGTTTTTGAGACATTTCTATTTGTTGACTTTCAGGGATGAAAGTCCTTTTTGTAGTGGATATTGTAATGAACCTCTAGGTCATTTTTCATATTTCCACTTATTTTCATTATTAGAGCTTTTCCATAGCTTCCCCAAGTCATTTATGACTTGCTGGGACTGACAGTTTGGTTATCGAGTAGTTCATTTGGTTCTTAGAGTCAATTCCCTATTTATAAGTTTTTGCTTGTTCCAAATGGCCATCGGGAAAAAACTTTAATAAAACAATCTTGGATGTAAATTATGACTGCACCAGCATAAAATATCAAATATAGGTAACGTAGACCTTTGGTTTGGGTACCGATGCACCCAAGCCCATTTTGACCTACTAGTCAAAAAGTTGGAAAATTGGAAATATGGATGTGAGACCCGCATTTGGTCGATACAACCTCAGATGGAAACTCTGACTCCGCCATTGCGTCTGAAACATTGAATTTATTATAGTTACATAGTTCATTTACATATATCGGAGTTTGAATAAATCTCGAGGCAATAGAGGAAACTTGGATATTTTCTAAGTTTTTAGCTGTCGTTGTGTTGACAACAAGTAGTGAAAATGGACCAAGGTGTACGGCAATCTCTATACCTTTTCCTACAGCTAAGTAGTGCGATTCCACACTTGGTCATTTCGATACCCCTCAGGCAGCATTTTGGTTATTTCTAGAGCAAAAAACCCTAAAATGGTGTGCTATGTTAAAATTGAGCCTTGGGGGTGACTTGGGAGCTTGATTAACATGTATTTTTGCAAATATCTACGAATTTAAAGTAAGCATCCTTCAAGTTCATGGTTGAATTTCTTAAAAATTTTACCAAAGCCCTAAATCCTTTAGGGCTTGATTTTAGCCCAAACTTTGCTTGGTTTTCATCTATTTTTTAGTGTTTTAATTCCTTGAGCTTGATACAGGTTGGTCTCAAAAATGTGATTTTCTATGAGCGCGACCCACTTGAGATTTTTGGTGTCGTTTTTAGATCCCAAGAATAATGGTGCAATATGGTTATCATTATTCTCGTATTAATAAGGAGATTACAATTTTGATAGTGTGACAACATTTTGGGATTATGAAGTAAAGTTGGATGTTCAGTGAATGATTCAAGGATTTGCAGTTCATCTTTGAGGTAGGATTTTTCCTACTCTTCTTCGTAAGATTATGCATGTTATATACTTCATGTGAATTTAAATGTTAAGATTGATTGTGGATAGAATGGATTAGTCTTGATTATTGAAGTTTGGGGATTAGATGAGGGTTTTTGACCCTTAATATGAAATGTTTATTACCCATTTTAAATCCTATTGCCTTCTCTCTAGTTTGAACTAATTCATAGAATGGATATGATATGATACTAGGTTGGGATGTGGTCTTAGCATTGGAAGCATGGTTAGTATATTTAACCTTATTTGGGCTATTTGCTGATCTTGAAACCTTAATTTAAGTGGAGTTGACTTAATTGCTCATGTTCCTATCTTGGAATTAGTTATGACTTACTTGATATCTATAAGTTAAACTAGATACCTAAGCCTAGTTTGGGGTATAGATTGCTTAAATATGGAAATTGAGGATTAGAAGTGGGTTCCTCAAACCCACCTTAGGCTAATACTTGAGTTTTTCCTTGTGGACTTAGTTGTGGATGGTAGGCATAGTTGAGACTATTTAGCCTTTAGAATAAGGTTACTTTTCCACTTGATGAATGGTGATGGTTTTCGTTGGATTATTATATATGGCCTGTATACATGATATGCTTATCGATATGTTATGCCTTATAAATATCTATGGCTTATAGAGATGAGAAAATTTATAGACATGATTATTGATATAGGTTTTCGGATATGTATATGGGCCGAAGTTCGTGATTATGATATTGTAATTATTCTGGACACATTATTAGGCTACAGGCTGTGTTATGATATTTGTTTGATATTCGTGAAGTGTTTATCCTTATAAAGGATATGACTGGAGCTTATTGATATATTAAAGCTTATGGTTCCATTGATTAAATACCGGTGATGGCCCGCATAGATTTGTTGTGCTCATGATCCTTGCATTGGTGATTGATGTACTTCTAATTGTGATCATAATATTATAACTGTTTTTCCTAAATAAGGGTTAAAGGACATTTTCCACCTTATAAATGGGTTCCTTCATAATAATTGCATGTCTTAATGAATAACTTATGGGTATATAGATTAATAATTATGTTTTAAAGATTTGACTGAAGCATATTTCGGTCCATGACTTTGATAGTACTATTTACTCTGGTTATGGGAGATTCCGACTCTTTCTACACTTTCATGATGATTTAATCCTGAAGTTTACCTTGGGAAGTTATGTATCTATACTCTTTTATTCATGGCTTAAGATGTTTCACCTATTACTTATCAATATACACATCTTCCTGGTATAGTACGAAGGAAGGATGGTGGTATAAATGATTTGAATTTTGGGTACAACCCGATGAAAGACTTTAGTTTTGATGTTATATATGCATGTGTCGATGATATTGATTATATTATGACCGGTTCAATTTTGAGTCTTGATGATATTTATAACAGGTTCAATTCTGAGTCATGATGATATTTATGCGCAGTTTAATTTTGAGTCTTGTTTATATTATGATCGGTTCAATTCTGAGTCGTGATGATATTTATGAACAGTTAAATTTTGAGTCTTGCTTATTTTATGACCTATTCAATTTGAGGTATTGCTTATATATTACAGTCGGTTCGATTTTGGCTACTGATACATTATGTGAATTCTATTGCATTCAACTTTGCATGCCCATTGCCTATCAGCCGATATAGGGGGAGGGTTGCATAGGTATGGGTGATGACTATGCCTTGTGGTGTATTGCATATTGATTAAACCTTTGGAGCCTGCGGTGGTAGGGTACGTGATAGGCTCAACAGGTATTTGGTTGTCCAGGCTAGCCAGTTACTCGCGTTGTTATGGATATTGTTATTATCATTGTTATGGCCTGTTTATATCTTACAATTATATTACTATTCATGATCATTTGATGATTTGATATGAGGTCTTAAATAGCTAATTTGATAATTTAGGTTGTACTTCGAGTAGTCCTTGTTTACATATATATGTATGCATACTTAGCTATATGTAGCTATGGTGTTATCGTATATCCCTTATGGTCATTTATTCAGATTGTATATTCATTCCTTGGGCTTGTATACATATATATATATATATATATATATATATATATATAGCTTTCTACCGCTCATACTTTGTATATTGGCAAGTGATATACGGTATAGTGTTGAGATTCCTAAGTATGGATGGAATAAGATAATGCATTCCAATTGCTTCCTTATCCTTACTACGTTAGTCTCTTGGACATACATAGGATAGTTTATCCTTATTAAATCATTGGTTGTCTTATGTAGTTGTTGGATATTTTGGTGTAGTTTGTTATTCTGTTTATATGTTATATATGTCTTCTTTATCTTTTGATCTCAGTCGGCAGTTGCCTACTAAGTACCACATATTTGGTACTCATACTACAATTTTGCAGCCTGCAGATCATAGTACAGTAGTTCCTAATGTTTGGAGTATTACTTTCCTCCATCTTATGTACTACAGTAGTCTCATATTGTATTTGAAGATAAGTTGTATCAGTGTAATTCCCTTGGTATTTCATTTTGTACTCTTGTTATATTAGAAGCTCTTGTACTGATACCACCAGGTTTTGGGACTATATTATGTATTTGATCTCTTACTTCATCTTTTCTGCATTCTTGACTTTATCTATTTGGGTAGCCCATTACTACCCATTTCAGACTATGGGTTTTGCTTGCCTAATGGTGGGTTATAGTAGGCGCCATCATGATCTGAGATATTAGTTCATGGCAAATGGGCACCTACGGCCTGTATGTACTACCTATTGTGCATAGGTACCAGAGTACGCGTCAGAGAAGTTAGAAACAGAGAATTAGAAGCCGAAAAAGTTGGACTTGATATAAACGCCCAAACTACACTTCAGATTGAGGATAAAAGGGTCGTTATGAAGAAAAGTAACCCAACTAGGTTGCGGTACAACCCACAGGGAAGATATGGATGTATAATCTAGCTTTCTAAACTCAACGGACTGAACGGAAAGTAAATAGGGGGTTTGTTGTTGTAATCTCGAAAAAATATCGAATCTCAACTTTAGTTGTAATCAGTTGGTGACGAACACTAGGCTTGTGTTTCCCTTGGATTCTAACTCAGTAGGCTTCTCGTATTTAACCCAAATCTTCAACTGATGTACATGTTGAACTGGTAATATAGGTATCATCAAACGCCTCTCAGCATACTTTGGTGAATTTCACTCATCTCCTCTCGGTCTCAGACTGTCACCTTACTAACAATTACCTTGGACCCCAGTTTCAGCTATATCCTCTCAGTTTCAAGTTGATTAGATGAAAATTAACCGTCTTAAGAAGATAGTACTAATAAGCTTATTCATTTTAGGCCTTTTCATTATTGGCTCTTTGCCTTTCTAAGTTTTTTATATGTTGGTCCCATTCCTAAATTCCCTTCTTTATCCTAAAAATTTGTACCTAACTTTAATTTTGATACTAGTATTATTATTTTAATATTAATGAATTTAACTTATATATTTGCGTGGAGTGGAGTCTTAGAGTAACTGATAAACTTGTTGTCTTGTGATCAGAAGGCAGTTCACTCCAAATCACTGTTTTGATCTCCTTTTCCCAATATCTACCTCCCTCTCGGGTCGTAGTGAATACAGGCTTGCTCCTAATATTTGTAACCGTTAAGAAACAATAAACTCGAAGGGAACCACAATGCATGCACAACAGCTGCCTAGGAGGATTGAACACTTCCTCTACTTCGTTATTTAGCCAGATTTCCCACAACCCTAGCTATAGGAACTAGCCACTCCTATTTGTAATACGATCAATGGAATTCATAATGAAAAGGATTAAACAATATTACAATGATCAACAAGTAAAAACCAAAGTCTGTAACTGAATTATCAACCAAAAACTAATACAAAGCAATCCAAAGATTAAATTCGAATCATGGAATCAAAAATATGCTTGTAAGTGTTAAGAGTGTGTAACCTAAATATAATATGTCAAAAAGGTATATATAGGATACAAGGAAACCCTAAAAATGAAAACCCAAATGAAAAAGGAAAATATAGGTCGGTGGCCACTTACTTAGGCCACATACGGACCGTATGTACCATTTTGGCTCTTCAAGCTTAAAATTAACGCATTTAGGCTTCATGGTCGTTAAATGGTGCAAAATGCAAAATACATTATTGATAATTATCACTATTTTAGAATTTTTACCAATTTATTATCAAATTTTGATTTTACATAATTTATTAATAATTATCCTTAATTTTGTAAATTATTGGATTTTTATCAGTTTATTATGATTTTTATATTTTTGCACAGTCATCTGCATACGTACTAACATAACACTATAATTTTTAACATAACACTATAATTTTTTTACATATTATAATTTTAATTGTTTATAGTGTAATACATTTTGTAAAGATAATTATATTATTTGTTGTTTGAATTTTTCTGTAATTATATATCGACATTCATATTTTTGTACATTATTTAATATGGTCTGTAAATGATAATATCAGCTCAATATTTTAATACACAGAGTAATAAATCAATCAAGTTGAGATCGCGTCACTTTTTAAAAGGTGACATTTGAGTTGACGAGTTGAGGTTTTCATCCTTTGAATAAAATATTTTTACTTAATGGTTAAAAGAATGAAACTCATTGAACAATAACCTATGATTTATATCATGCACCAAGGAAACAATATGGGTTAGTATTTTGATTTTTGGATAAAAAGGATGCTCTTTTTGCATTATAAATAAAGAAAATAGTTCATATACCAAATATATTTACACACACTCATACATTAAACACACATACACCAGCCCCCTCTCTCTCTCTTAATAGAAAGCACACCTCTTTTTTCTCCTCTTTCACCTTCACTGTAATCTCACCCCATCGGAGCAGCCACCTTCGGCGAGACTATCCCCTTAAACTCGATCCACCATCATCCCATTTCCCAATTTTCTTGACCAAATCCACCTGGACCAGCTACCGCCTCCCGCACCACCATATCAATCACCAGTAAGCTACCCACCAACAAACCACCATACAGTAAACACTCTGAGGAGATACATCCTCCTCCCTCATGGATCTGCCATAAACTTGGCCCACAAGATCCGCTTCTCCAGTGTTCCATCATCATCTAAGTAATGGTGTTGGTTGGTATCTTTGTTTACTTTTAATGCTTGATAATATTTCTTATTATATTTATTCTTTTGTAACTTTTTCAGATCTCACCGGAGTTGGCCAAACCCGAGCAAAATATTTTTTTGGTGGCCTTGAATTTTCTATGAAAACTTGGTCTTCTCCGATGAAAAGCACTACTTATGGACATTAATAATTTATTTTGTTGATTGTTTCTCCATTTTTACTACTGACTTTGGAATTTGGACATTTTCTCGTTTGGTTGCATATCTTGAGGACTTTGTTAATTGTTTCGATGGTCCTGTTTTACCCCATTACTATATAGGCAAATTTTGGGACTATTTAAGCAGTATTTATACCTTTTACTTATTCTTGGTATGCTTGACTGATAATGAACAGATACTACACTAATTTGGCCGATGAAGAAATTTTTCATCAATTTTTTAGGCCTTTGTAAATAAAAAGACAGATATTGCATATACAAATACGTAATAATAATAATAATAAATAAATTTGGGCGATGACAAAATTCTTATATTATTTAAAACTTTATTCGAACCCAAGCTTTAAGAAAAAAATTATATATATATATATATATATATATTTAAATATTTAAATATATATATGCATATATATTTCTTAATTTATTTTGATTTGCTACTAATAATTTTATCACAAGTGTTTGTACAGGTTCTCGGGAATACTATCAAAAAGGGGCACTCAAAAAGAAGAATTCAAGTTTTATATTTGTATTAATATTATCATAGTGAAAACTTTACTTTTGGGGCCTTGGGTGGGATATTCTTTATTTACACAATCCTTATTACTCGTTTAGGCAAATTTAGGTCATCAATATTTATATCAAATTGATTTAGATTGTCTAATCAAATAATTTACACGTTTTACACTAAAAAATGTTACGTGGGCTTTTCCTTTAGAACAATTTTTCTTTATTCAATCTTGTCTGTTTTATACTTATATTTATATACTTTTGTTTATATATAATTTATGACAGCATACGCATTATATTATTTCGATACATATTTTTATTTGTATTTACAAACATTGATTTTTTTACTTCCCTCTTTTAATAAACCTAAGTCTGGTCGAGAACCACATTTGTGGATTCTAAAGGGTGTCTAACCCCTTCCTTTCGAAATAATTTGAATCCTTACCTAGAATCTAAAATGATTTTGTAGATTGAAAAAAAAGTTATACTTGTTAATAAATAAATAGATTTCCTTATTTTCCTTAAAAATTAGGTGACAACTCTGCATAAATTAATTCTTTTTAGAGTCCACAACGTTGTGCTCACTTTGACCTTAGGTAAAAATAGGGTATTATAGTTTGGCGACTCTACTGGGGATGAAAGGTTCTAACCATTACAGACATAGATAAATATTTACGTTCTTATACATTGTTATTTTTTTCATACTAATTGTCTTGATTTATCTTGTTTACGGGGCATAAATTAGTTACTTTTTATTATTTTGTATAGACTATTTATTTGTTTATCATTTTATATAAATTGACATTCCGTTAATATTTCCTCCACTTTGGAATACTGACACTCACACACATTATACATGCGAATTGTACATTATACTTTCCCAAAATTCTTTCAAAACACCTTATATTAGAGAATTGGTGCATATCTGGGGTGAGTGAGAGTTTTATTGCCGTGGGACGACATGCCTTCTCATATAGGAAATCCAAGCCTGTGTCTACCCATCTTAGTCAACATAGGATATAGCTAAAATAACACATTTTAGGTGCATGCATCATTAGTCAACTCTATGTCCGAAGGGTTCACGATCCAAGTGACACATTATCATAGTGTTTTTATATATTTGAGGAATTATTGTGTTTGTACATATTTATTTTCTCTAAATTGATTATACTTTAGTAGGGAAGGTGTAATCTAACCTTTATTTTGCAAGGCAGATTAGTTAAAAGATGCACCTTATCAATACTGTCGATAGTTTTATATAGGTTTGAACTACGTTTTGACCTAGTTCTTGTCCTGACAAGATACGTAGGCAACCTTGTATTAGGGTTCGATCTCTTCACTATTTTAGAATAATTTCTCTGGTATGAAAAACTAGGGCAATCTTTTGGAATAGTTCAAAGACGCTCTCCAAAAATCTTCAAGAGCGCAAATCATAGCTCCTCAAATCTAAATGTCAGATGTATTAGTGCCTAGCCAGTCTACCTCCAGATCCTCATCTGGTTTAATGTGAGAATACCTAGCTTCTTCTTTCAAATGTTATTAACCATTAAATTTTTGACGTATCGATCCTCATTTTCAAAAGCAAGGGTTCAACATTCTTTTAGTCATAATAATCTTTCCAACTGCGGTGAAATAATGACATAACTTCTTCAATGTCTGACTTCTGAATCTTGACAATATAATGAAGTAGTCTAAGCTCTGCTCATGCTTGAAATTCTCTCAATCGTCTAATCAGAACAATTTTGATGCTAAAAGCAGTTCCTTCCTGGTCGTCTTTCACATTATTTTCAAGGATGGCCACCATTTTGTTTATAATCACACTATGTCACATACAAATTCATAAATTTTCCTGAACTATGCAGACCTAATTCTTGTTTTATCAAGATATATAGGCAATCCTCATTTGGGTTCGGCCATATTATTTCAAAATAAATAAAATAAAATAAAATTTTGACTTGGTTGGTACTAATATAGTTAGGAGTGTGCATGAGAAAGAACAAATTGATATGAAGTAAAGGACCAGCTTCATGGTAAATTATAGAATCTTTTGGTACCTTTCATCACTCTTGAGTAACGCTTGAAAAATTCTCTTGCATACATCTAAGACAAAAATAAAGTCAACCTCATCGTTTCATGTCATTGTGTGGTGAGCTTTAGTTTAATTCATTGCATTACATTGTTGATCTATAACTTAGCCTAAATGTCTGTTGAGGCAAAATTCTGAGTTATAATTGATTTAGAAAAGGATCGTAGGCCTTGTTTGACCAGATTGTGTCTTCCACAGTCCACCAAATGACATTAATCCCTAGCATTCCCTTTTTTAAGCCTAAAACCTTTTCTTTGAACAGCCGCATCTAATCCTATATCTTTTGAGTGATTACATACACTATCCCTCTCCTGGCCTCACCTCATTGAGTGAACTAAATACGTACAAATTGCGAACGAAGATTCAAGATCAAAGATGCAAAATACAAGGGATGCATTGTCCTAGATGAAAAAAATGAAAAAATATGACTTCAAAAGGATCAAAAATCACCACCAAAAAAAAAGAACTCCAATAAAAAAACAAAAAATTATCATTAAATAAATTTTTATTGAAAAGAAGGGGAAAAGCTCCAACATAAGATTCAAAAAAAGTTGAAACAAATATAAAACAAGGGGAAACAAAGCACAACAAAGAAGATAATGTGTCAAATCACAACAAATGTTGAAAGCACAGATACAGTGTTATGCTCATTAAGGAATTAGTCATTTTCATCCCAAATATTATCCTACTCGTCTCACGTCTACATTTGATACATGCATGAGGAGCACAAGGAATACAAGTTTTTCTTAAAGGTCCAATTTTTGGATTTGCAAAGTGAATTGAAGACCTTTTGAAGCCTTTTTAGAAACCTTGTCCAAGCTCGGGAACTACAAACACTAAAAGGCACTCTTATGAAAATGTACGCATTTGAGCTTATTGTGAACTCTCCCAAGGGAGTGTACGCCTTGAAATGTGAGGGCTGGCCTTTGATTCTTAAAAATACACCCAAGGCTTCCCCAAATACACTCCACACCCGCCACCCTCATTAAGGGCAAATGAGTCCTTTTGTAATACCTTTTGTAATAGACTATTTAAATATTTTCCTTAGTATTGTTCATTAGTTAGCTTATTTTAAATGAAGATTGTAACATTGAAACACCATTTTCCTCTCAAGAACAGAGTAGACCACCAACTTTGAACATCACAAGTGAATGGTTCCACGTGTTGTGAAACGGCTAGAAACGTGAGTGCTTGAGTGAACCGATTTTCTCTTGTGTTCACGTAAGAACTTGGTTCTTGTTAATGTGATTTGTAGAGGTTTTTGAGTTTGATACACTCTTTAGTTGCTAAATTTCATATTCTCATTATGTCAAGTTATCTATCTTCTTTATCTTTCAAGTTTGTGTTTGTTGTTTCCGCTTACTGTCTTATATGTGTGGGATGTTTTTGCAAGATTGCAGATTGTTTTGTCATCATTTAGATGTTGTTTGGTATCATTTGGTATCATATCTATCATTGATTTCATTCCCATGAGATCTATCTTGGTATTGTTCACTCAAAAATAAAAAAAATGTTGAAAAGTTAAAAAACTCTACAAATAGTAATCTGTCCACCATTTTGTGTTTAGGGCAAAATTTGAAGCCTAGTTTTCTTGTGATTTTTGTGTGTTTTGTGTTTTATAGTGTTGTTGTTTCCTAACATTAAAAGAGGTGTCCAAGGTCTAAAATCTCACAAAAAAAAGTTATTCTATGGGTTTGGTGTCGTGGCCGAAGTGTTGTTATTGTTTAGCCGAATTTGTGTCTAGATTTAGTTGTTATTTTGCTTGTCTTAGTAGTTTCGTGTGTTAGTTTTTGTTTCCCTACAACACTTGAGTCTAAGATCCAAGTTTTGAGCCTTTTTTTAGTGTTGTTGAAGGGTTGGGCGGATTAGATATTGTTGTTGTTCATGAGTATTCTTGTTGTTGTTCATATTGTTCTTGAGATGAATGTTCAACAAAAGGCTAGTTTGATTTGAAAATGGGAAGAGAGAGGAAAAATCTTTTGTTTATCTTGGGACTACTTTCAAGACAACAATAAAGTGGCAAAGAAATAAAGACCCACCAAAAAGCTTGCTTACAAATAGAGTGTCAAAACATCTTTCAAGAAAGGCAAAAAATGAAAGGGATAAAGACAAAGCAAAAAGGTGTCTTGCCATTTTAGTGTAAGGTGGTGAAAAGTTGATGGACACCTTTTGACCTTTGAAAAAAAGATTCCCAAGTCTTGTCTTATAATTCCTAAACCAAAAATCGCACCAAACAAACAATATTGAATCATTCAAGTTGGACTACAACAAATTCAACAAAACAACACCCCAAATGGCCAAAATAAAAAAAAATTATGGGCCACACCAACAATAAAACTCAAGTCATAGGAGATTCCTAGTTTCTTTCCTTATCTCTATTAGTTTAATTTTTTTTATTGACTCCTATACTAGTTGAAAACTAGTAACAACCTACTAAGTTGTGAACTAGTTTTTGAGTACTTCTTTTGTGTTAAGCGTTACATGTGGTGCTTTGCTCATTTATAATTAGTTGTTGTTTTTTGTTCAAGTGCGTACAAAAATTCTTTGAGTCTTCAAACCAAAATCTACTCCAACTCAAGAGTAGACTCATTCCCAAGTTCTTACAAGTTGATAGCCGGCTTACAACACTTGTAGAACCAAGTGAGAAAGCCGAGTGTGAAGAATGTGTGAGCGTATTTTGAACTAACGTTTGCTTATTTGTAGGTACAATTCCAAATGAAAACCAAAAATCCCAATGCTGCAACCGTGGACAATAATGTTATGAATGTCCTCTTAGTTAGTCTTGAAACCTTGTCTCAAGGTGTGGCTAGGATAAAGGCAAATGTTGAGAAGTTGGGTTCGGATCTGGAATAAACGAGTGAAAGGTTGGAGAGGTGGAAAGACAAAGGATTTCTCGACCTCATACCCCTCAAAAAACCTCAGCTATTATTTCTCCCGAGACCTTGCACCAAAGATTGTATCCACCAAGTGCTACAAACCAAGTCAATCTTTACTCCCAAAGCCGAGAACAAGATGGACCTAGCCATTCCTCACTTTACCAAGTTCTACAAGGAGGACTTGGAACCCAAATTCCATCCCTAAACCCGAATCCTCTACTCCAAAATCCTCCAATTCAAAGACCCTACACTCCACTAAATCCAATGTCTCCTTCCCAATCTACACTAACTCAGAAATACCCCATCCAAGTCAAAAAAGAGGGAGAGTTATACTCCAAGGAGAATAAGGCCAAGCCTTAATATAGAGAGATATTTGATGGTGAGGTACAAGCAGAATGTAAAGAAAAGAGGGAAAGTGTAATACCCTAAAGTTTCCTAACTAATTTTGTCTCAAGAATGTTAAGTATTATCTTTTAAATTGAGTGATGTTTATTCCATGGGGAATTTTCAAAATTATTACTTTTTTCATGTGGTAAATTCAATAAGCTTTCCATCTATATAAAATTTGCCTAAATCTGATAATCGGGTAAGAAGTTATGACTATTTCAAGTCCCCATCATAGAACAGCGCCATATTGGTCAGTGGCGCCCGCGCCATACGATAAAATGGCAATTGTACTTTTTCCAGTGTCCCAGCACGATTTGTTTATGTCGCTCCAAACTTTCTGTTCGCAAATGAAGTGGCAACACGATGGCTCCGCATCGCGCCATCCCCTAATTTCCCAGCTGTCAAATTCCAGTGACACGGCGCGACAGCCCCGCTTCGTGCCAGGGGTCCAATTTGAAAAAATTTCACTAAAATTAAAAGACACGTCCAGGGTTAAAAGGGTCAATTTTCCACCCCTATTTAAGCCCTTTAACACGAGATTCAGCTATTTGGAACCAAAAATATACTAGTTTCTCTCAAATTTCTCTCAAGAACAAGCTAGGGTTTCAATTGAGGATTCAATTTCAAGAAAGTCTCTTCATCAATCTTTGCTAAATCAAGAACTAAGATATGTCATGTGTTGATTCATGGGTCTCTCTCACCCATGAAGCTCAATAATCTCTTTTCAAAATCCAAGATTTGGGTATTTGTGAATGTTCATGATTCAAATTGAACTGAAATTCATGTTCAAGATGTTCTGTGGTTTTGATTCGTGTTTTAAATTATATATTCCAATGATTGACCATAGTATGCGATGATTTGTATAATAAGCATGATAAACCCCCTTCAATTTACAAGTTGATTGATTTATACTTGATTATTACATGTGTTGATGATTGTATAAACAAAGCATGATCCCTACATGTTTGATTAAATGCCTATGTGAAAGGAAAAAGGCCATACTAGTATGATATTATAAAATTCCCATTCATGTATAAGTTATGTATGTCAAGTGTTTGATGAAATGTCTTAGTCAATGGATTATATATTGTTGATATTAGTCATGTATTCAAGAATATCATGCCTTGTCCGTTTCCTTCCATCGAGTCCTCGGGGTACTTGTACCCAAAAAAAATATAGTTGTTTGCCTAGCTTTAGTGTCATGTTTTCATGATATCCTCAGTCAAGCCATGATCCATAGAACCCAGTCAGTCATGTGACTTAGGAAAACTTAGTAATACAGTAATCTCAATACTATTCCATCAGTCAACGAAACTCAGTAATTCAGTCCAGTTCAGTTTAGTAATCCATGTTTAGTGTCTATTCAAATGGGAGTAGAAATTAGCGCAGAGTGAACCCAAGGATGGGAACACACACTGTCAGATGAGGATGTGATTCTTAGAAGTCATCCTTGCTTTTAAGAACTATATAGCCAGCATAGGTTGATACATCAACACTGTCAGATGAGGGTTGATGAGGTGTATAAGCACTACCAGATAAGGGCCCCACCGTTCTCTTTTGGGGACACTACCCTATGAGGGCCACTCAGAGCTTGTCCTTACCAGTGGTATGGTATTGACACCCTTCCAATTGGGGTTACATATTAGACCCCAACTCAACCATAATGGCGTATTAGGGGCATGTCGATTAGATAACTACTTCCCATAGTTTTAATTACAAAATCAGGACTTTCAGATACAGTCATTTACTCTTAGTAATAGAACTCAGATAGTTCTACAGAATTGAGGACTATCAGATATAGTTAACTTAGATACAGTACGAAACTCAGCTAGTTCCATCAAATTCAGGACTGTCAAATACAGTCACTCATGACATCAGTTGTATCAGTCATCAAAATTCAGTTTTCAGTCATGTTAGTTATCAATAAATTTATGTTATCATGATCTCAGATATAGTTACTACATATTCATGCATGTATTCTCACATTTATATTAGTCAGTTAGCCAGTATTGTTCATGCATATGAACCTCATGCATTCAGCCTACCTTCCATGCATACCAGTACATTCAAAGTACTGGCGCATTTGCACTATGATGTCTTATACCATAGGTTCAGAAGCACAATCTCCAGAGCATCAGTAGCATTCCAGTCTCAAAAGTCAGAGTTATCAGCGAGTACTCATATCTTGAGGACATGATTATTTATTTTACTATCACATTAAGTAATTTATTTATTGGAGTTAGTTGGGGACATGTTCCATCAACTCCTAATTGAGACAGTTTAGTCAGTGTGAGGCTTTTCAGACTATCATGTTCAGACTATCATGTTATTTCAATTTTGTTTTGGGTATTTTATACCCCATTCAGATGTTATATATTTATCAGTTATGTTACAGTCTTGAACCTTATGGCCTTTCAGTTTATGTTTCCGCAATCATACAGTATATTATGCAGTATACAGGTACAGATATCAGTCATGAGTTAGCTTATGGTCCTTCGAGTTCATGAGAACCATGTAGCATTTTGGGTACTAGATCCGAGGCATTACAAAAAGGGAAAGGAAATCCATGGTAGTGAAGTTGGAAGGGTAAAAATACTTAAATGTGGATTTATCCATAAAGAACCCTTGTTACTCACTAACCCAAGTGCTAGCCTTTTTCCTAGCATTGGTTCTTCTTATGTACGGGTACAAGATGACATATTGCCAAAGGAGAATCCAAAATAAATCTATCCCAAATATGTTGGTGTTCCAATTCCATTCTTGGCCGAGAATTCAATGCAAGTGGGCTGCCTTAGTACAAAACAAGGTAAAATTGGTACACTTTACACTCCCTTAAGTTTAAAAAGTTATGATGTGGATATTAGCAGCCAAGTTGATGTGGTTTCTGGTATAGATAGTATAGAAGTACAAGCATCTTTCCTTGGTAGTATTTTGGGTGTGTATAATACAATGTGCTCCTAAGAATAGCTCACTACTTAAAAATGTTAATGGTATGATTAAAAATTTTCAAGTTAGTGTTGATGCTTGTAATGTTGATCTAATGAATATGGTCCTTTGAAATTATGATGAAATCCATGATATTAGTCTTGTTCATAATGACCATGTGTATGTCAAAGTTGTATGTAATGCCTTGGGTGATTGTGGGCTTGATTCTTTAGTAAAAGGAATGAGTAGCCTCGGCTTATGCCCTTGGCTACTTCATCCATTTGATCCCAGTTCATTAGTGGGGTGGGAAAGGAATTGTCTCGGTTTGTGATCATTCCCCCTTGATGTTTGCCTTATCCCTATCCTTTGTAATGCTTATACTAAATGTTTCATTGTCAAAACAAAGGATTGCAGGTTGTATTTTAAAAGTGTACCCCCTCGGCATGAAGTCTTCACACTTGATTCCTTCCTATACTACCTCTTTACCTATGATGATAACCATGTCAATTTTGAATGTGTATTGTGTAGAGGTAGTAAGTTTGGTGGATGGTCCTTGTTTGAATGATAATGATATGTGGGTAAGGTGGACCTTAGGATCAATAGTGGCACCATATTTGATGAAGTCCTTTGTGGAGGTAATGAAACAAATGTATCTTATGTTTCCTAAGCAAAAGTTAGACTTACCTTTTGGGTATAGTCAGGCCATCAAGGCCCTTGTAGTTTCCTTATCTCTTGGTATTTGCCAAAACCACATCCTTTGTGCCATTCATGCTAAGCTTTTTAAGTCACACACAAAGGACCCGTGGGTATATTCCAAATGTGAACAAGCTTGGCTTAATGACATATGTGATAGTTTTTGATTGCCCTCCTTTTTCCTTGATATTTATCTTAGCCATGTCCTTTGTAATGCTTATGGTACGTGTTTAATGATCATAACAAAGGATTGTTGGTTGTATTCCAAATGTGTACCCCCTTGGAATGTCTATATAATTTGTGGTACTAATGCTAACCCTCCTATCATGAGGATTGTGTGTTTGTTTTTCCTCTCTTTGGTTTTGCAAGGTGAGAATTTAAGGACAAATTCCTTTAAAGATGGAGAGGATGATACATGCATGAGGAGCACAAGGAATACAAGTTTTTCTTGAAGGTCCAAGTTTTGAATTTGCAAAGTGAATTGAAGACATTTTAAAGCCTTTTTCAAAGACTTGTCCAAGCTCGGGAACTACAAAGACTATAAGGCGCGCTTATGAAATGTACGTGTTTGAGCTTTTTGTGAACTCGACCAAGGGAGTGTACTCCTTGACATGTGAGGGCTGGCCTTAGGTGCTCACAAATACACCCAAGGCTGCCCCAAATACACTCCACACCCACCATAAACTTAGTCAATAGGGCAGCAATAGAACAAAAACTTTCCATAAACCTTCCATAATAACGGACTAAACCTTAGAAGCTCTAAATATCAAATGGAGTCGTGGTCTAGGCCACTTCTTAACCACCGTAACCTTCTACAAATCCACCATGATCTCGTCACTAGAAACAACATGACCCAGATAAGTCACAACATTCAACCAGAACTCACACTTAGAGAACTTTTCATACAAATGTTGATTCTTTAGGGTCTACAACACAAGGAGGAGGTGATCGCCATAATCCACCTCGCTCTTACACAAAAATATCATCAATAAAGACAATTATGAATAAATATAAGAATTGATGAAAAACCCAACTCATAAGGTCCATAAATGCTGTCGAAGCATTGCTCAAACCAAAGGATATCACCAACAACTCAAAATGACCATACAAAGTTTAGAGAGCAATCTTATGGATATCCACCTATCTAATATTAAACTAATGGTAACTCAATCAAAGATCAATCTTAGAAAAAAACTTAGCACCCTAAAGTTGATCAAACAGGTCATCAATCCTCGAAAGGCGATACTTATTCTTCATGGTTACTTTATTCAGTTGGCAGTAATCAATACATATTCAAAGGGAACCATCCTTCTTACGAATAAAAAGAATCGGAGTACCCCATAGAGACACACTAGGAACGATAAAAATCTTATCTAGAAGATCTTTTAATTGCTCCTTGAGATCTTTCTACTCTGTCGGAGCTATTTTGTAAGGAGAAATAGAAATAGGATAAGTGTCCGGAAGAAAGTCAATCCCAAAATCAATTTCCCTATCAGGAAGTACACCAGGATGATCATCAAGGAACACCTAGAAAATTTCACAGACCATAGGGACAGCCTATAAAGATGGACCTTTATATCTAGAATCCTTAACATGCACTAAGTGATAGAGGCACTCTCTAGAAACCAATTTTTGGGTTCTAAATTACGAAATAAACTTTCCCTTATGCACTAGGGACCTACCTTCCCACTTGATCACTGACTCATTTAATAAATAGAAACTGACCCTTCTGGTCCAACAATCAAGAGACACATAGCACGAATGCAACCAATCCATCCCTAAAATCACATAAAAGTCTAACATGTCAAACTCTATTCGATCCGCTAAGGTTTCCCTGCCATGAACCGGAAAAACACAACCCCTATAGACCCTTCTAGCCACAATAAAGTCACCCACTGAGATGGACACAGAGAAGGGATCTGAAATACACTTAGGATAAAAAACAAAATAAATAGTCACATAAAGGGTCACATAAGAGAGGGTAGACTCGAGATCAAGTCGACAATACACATTACGAGAAAAGAGTTTGAGCATACTAATAACAATATCAGGGGATACCTCAGAATCCTGGTGAGTAGACAGAGGATCCAAGCGGTTCCATCCAATGCCGAAGCAAGAAATTGAAATAGCACCTTTTGGTGTAGAAGCTGATAAAATAGAAATAAGAATCTTATTCTCCCTAGAGGCAACCTTAGAAGGACAATCCCTTTGCATATGACCAATCTGACCATATTCAAAGCATTTGTTCCTTCCTTCTTCACAAACACCATGGTGTACCTGACCATAGAATTTATAAACAGGATATGATAAGCTGACTAAGCCCCACTATCCTTCAACTGGGCTCTTGGTTCTATAAATGTACTATCATATAGAGATCGACAATCACCCAACAACTTCAATTAAGGTGCACTAGTCATAGAGTAGGAATCAGAATTGCCCTTCTTCTTAGACCACTTTCTACCACATCTACCACTTTGTTGTAAACCTCTACCCTAGTCTGAATAGCAAAACTTCTTGCTCTGCCTTTCACTCATCACCGCTTACTTCTTTTCCTCCTCTTCCACCTGTTTCATATACACCATAAGTCTAGAAATATCCATATCTTTATTCAATAAGGCAGCCTTGCTCTCCAAAATCCACTTACGGGACAACTAAAAAGTAAACTTCCTCATTCTAGCCCTTATGCTAGATACCAACTCAGGAGCGTAATACAACAACTGATAAAACTTTAAGGCATACTTCTTTATGGATATCCTGTCATGCTTCAGATTCACTAATTTGTTATCCTTCACCTTCCTCAACTCCTAAGGAAAGAAGCGAACAAAGATAGTATTAGAGAAATCATCCCAGAAAGCGGACTCAGCATCTCACCCCTAGACTAATCCCACTCTTGATACTATTGGTATGCTACATCCTTCAACTAATAAGAAGAAAACTCTACACCTTTCACATTTGTAGCATGCATATGTAAGATCTTTTCCATCTCATTAATACAGTTTTGAGGATATTTCTCAAATTTAAACCAATGAAAATAAGAGGACTTAGCCTCATAATTAGCCAACCCTAGTGACCTCAGATGATGGAGCAACATGCTCAGCTTGGGAGGCCACCACCTGGATAAGTATTGGAACCTTTGGGGTTTGTTCCACACAGTGAGGGACTAGTCCCTCAAAGTCAATCTCAGGAAAAAACACAATAAAGCAACAACGAAGTGCTTGAAACCTAGAGTCTTTGTAGGAAATAATCAACACAAAGATTTAGCATAGAAACCCCTTTTCTCAAGGAAGGAAAAACCACAGCTTTCCCTCACAAGTACCAAATAGATCTACTATAATCAACCTCTTTATTACTGACATGATTTTAGCCTAACTCTAGGCTTCTCCTTCTTGTAGTAACTCTACTACTAGCCTATCATGACAAGTCTTCCAAGAGCCCTCCACCCTAATTAACTCTAATTAGTGTTTAGAATTAAGCCACTCTACATAAACACATACAATTAAGAAGAAAAGTTCATTACTCTTATAGACTGAGTAATTCATTTACTTATTAGGATTTACTCAAGAGTACTCACTACTTTAGAATATAGAGCAAGCTAAGAACATGAGCTATGCTTGAGCATTATTGTAAGAAAGGTTTTTACCTCTTTTCTCTCTTCTATGCTCTGGTTTTTGTATTTGCAAAAAATTATTTAATGAAGAAGCCTTTTTTGCCTTTATAGATGAGTGGTGATTAGTGTTGAAATGTCATTGGACCAGGTGATATAATACTAAGTTTCTATCAAGAGATTCCAACCAACACAAGAACAACAACATGAACAACAAAGTGCTAGTGAATCAAAAATGGCCACACATGGATTCACTAGGCTTGCAACACTTTTTTGAGCTAGAAAAGTAACAAAGATAATATTGCTAGTGAATTGAAAGAGCCCCACACGGCTTCACTAGACTTTTATATTCAATAACACAATGTTAACAAGATTTACAAAAAAAGAGATAGAAACTTGACACACAATATTCATTAATCTAAGAACCCTAACAAGAGAAAGGACCCTAAGACTAATAAATATCAATACTAAGTTCTTACTTGGACCAAGAGGAACTTAAAGAACCCCAAGAACCTAGTTTCTAGCCAAGATACAATACTAGTATCACTCTACTAGTGAGAATTTGATTTTGGCCTCTCCAAATGACAAAGAGAAGTCAAAAATTTACAAGTCTTTTGTTTCTTGAATAATAGGAATGAACTAAAGCAAGACTAGCCCTATTACATGACTTATATAGTCACTTAGAAAGAAGGGACAAAGACCAAAATACCCTTGGCATTTAAGTATGTAGGTCTCTTCATATTTTATTAAATATAGGCCTTTGGATGGGCTCACAAGTGCCTCACATATGGCCAAGAATGTGAACAAGGCTTGGAGTCGTTACAACTCACGTACTTGGCTTCGTGTGAAAGGTCTTGATCTAGGAATTACCATATCATCCTCTCCATCTTGAAGGGAATTTGACCTCAAATTTGGATTATTGCCATCCTCCAACCTTTCTAGCTGAGAGAGATCACACACGTTGAATGTGTTGTGCACTTGATATTTTTGGGGTAGATCAATCTTGTAGGCATTGTCATTGATCCTTTCTAATACTTAGAATGGGCCATCGCCCCGTGGCATCAACTTAGCATTCCTTTAAGACGGGAATCTATCCTTCCTTAGGTGCAACCACACCCAATCTCCTAGTTCAAGAATAAGCTTTCTCTTTCTTTGTTGGCTCACCTCAAAACTTTTTGGTTTTTCTTCTCCAACCGCAACCTTACCTTCTCATGTATCTTTTTCATGGCCTCTTCCCATTTACTTCCATCTAAGCTTATCACAAAATCACTTGGCAAAGGGGTTAAATCCAAAGAAGTGAGGGGGTTGATGCCGTATACACACTCAAAGGGTGTTATCCCCGTGCTCGAGTGTATAGCACCTTTATAAGCAAACTCAATCAATGGTAAGTGCTCCTCCCAAGAAGTCATTTTTCCTTTAACTATGGACCGTAGCATAGACCCTAAGGTCCTATTTACTATTTTCGTTTGGCCATTGGTTTGTTGGTGGCATGAAGTCAAAAATAACAACTTAGTACCGAGACTACCCCACATGGACTTCCAAAAGTGGCATAGAAATTTAGAATCCCTATCACTCACTATGGTCCTCGGAACACCATGAAGTTTTACAACATTGTCAACAAACAAAGAGGCTACAGTAGGCACATCATTATATTTAGAACAAGGAATAAAGTGAGCCCACCATGACAAAAATACTATCCTACCCCCTTCTAGTCCTCGGCAATCCCAACACGAAGTTCATTGATATGTCAAGCCAAGGACGCAAAGGGGTAGACAATAGGGTGTACGACCCGTGGGGTTGGAGCCATGACTTGGCTCTTTTACACTCAACATATTGGCCGCAAATTTGGGCCACATCCTTGTGTATTCTAGGCCACTAAAATTGTTCTTCCAAAATTTCAAGGGTCTTCTCAACCCCAAAATGGCCCATTAGCCCACCATTGTATGCTTCCCTCACAAATAATTCTCTCCACAAACTTCAGGGAACACACAATCATCTACTTTTAAACTAGTATCCATCAAATTTGGTTTAGGGATGGGAACCCCTATCCGTAACCCACCTATCCTTATCAAAATCTTCACTTTCCCTATATATAGGAGCGAAGTGAGGGTCCTCGAGATATATAGACTTGAGGCTTTCAAACTCCATCAACTTAGATGACAAACTAGATACAAACATATGTTTTCTGGACAAAGCTTCGGCAACCACATTGTCTTTACCCTTCTTGTATTGAATAAAATAAGGGGAAGTTTCAAGAAATTCAATCCATTTGTCATGCCGTTGGTTAAGCTTGTCTTGTGCCCGTAGATGCTTTAAGGATTCATGATCCGTTTGATCATGAATTCTTTAGGCCATAAATAATGTTGCCAAGTGGCCAAGGCTCTAATCAAGGCATACCTCTAAATCGTACGTTGAGTAGTTTAGAGTTGCTCCTTTGATATTTTCGCTAAAGTAGGCAATAGGCTTCAATTCTTGCATTAAAACCGCACCCACGCCGACTTTGCTAGCATCACATTCGGCCTCAAAAGTCTTGTCAAAATTTGTCAATTGTAGAAAATGGGCCGATATGAGCATATTTTTCAAGTCCTCGAAGGCCTTAGCTTGTTCATCTCCCCACTTGAAAGGCCGATCTTTTTTAATCACTTCAGTCAAGGGGGTAGCAATGGTGCTAAATCCTTTGACAAAACATCTATAAAAACTAACCAACCCGTGGAAGCTTCTCACGTCAATCTTAGATTCATCCACTTCGCCCCCTCTTGAGCTCACCACAAATCCAAGAAATACAACCTCATGGACACAAAAGAAGACTTTTCTATATTAGCATATAACTTTTCCTTTCGGAGGACATCAAACACACATTGTAAATTCTTTACATGCTCATCTAAGGACTTACTATACGCCAACACATCATCAAAGTAAACAACAACAAACTTTCTAATAAATGGCTTCATCACATGATTCATTAGCCTTATGAAAGTACTTAGAGCATTTGTTAGGCCGAATGGCATAACCATCCATTCATAGAGACCGAATTCGGTCTTGAAGGTGATTTTCCATTCATCACCCGATTGCATACAAATTTGGTGATAGCCACTCCTTAAATCAATTTTAGAAAACAAACACTAACAACTTAATTCATCAAGCATATCATCTAACCTAGGATTAGGTAAATGATATTTTACCGTTATCTTATTGATGGCTCGACAATCAATGCACATATGCCAATTTCCATCTTTCTTGGGAACTAGTAACACCGGGACTGCACAAGGGCTCATACTCTCCTTGATATACCCTTTGTTAAGGAGTTCCCCAACTTGGCATTGCAATTCCTTGGTATCCATCGGGTTGCTCCTATAAGCCGATTTGTTAGGCAATTGTGAACCCAGCACAAAATATATTTGGTGTTTAATTCCCCAAAGTGGGGGCAATCCTTGCGGTAATTCCTTTGGGAAGACATCGTCGTAATCCTGCAAAACATAAGAAATAGGAGGAGAAATAGAAATGTTAGTGGCGTTAGTCCAAGAGGAGCATCAGAGTGTCCTCGTCATGATCCACAAATAATTCTTTCCTCCTAGCCATCATCACCACACTTCCTTGCCCCTTAGAAATTAGGAGCCCCTATGTTTCCCCTATTCCCTTACTCTCGGGTTCCCCTCTTTTCCCCTCACTCTCGGCCTTCTTTCCCTTTTCTCTCAATTCTCATATCTTTTGGTGTAATTCATTCACTTGGGAAGGAAATAATGGATGAAGAGCGACCTTGTGGCCATCCTTCTCAAATATATACCGATTGGACCTTCCATCATGTTTGGTCGACCTATCATATTTCCAAGGCCTTCCTAACAACAAGTGACAAACTTGCACTAGAATCATGTCACAAAGCACCTCGTCATTGTAGTTGGTTACCTTAAAACGTATCACATATTACCTTGTGACCTTTAACACGCCGCATTCATTCAACCATTGCAACTTGTAAAGACTAGTGTGAGGTGTAGTCAAAAATTTTAAGAAGTTCACCATTGCAACACTAACCATATTCGCACAACTACCACTTTCTATCACCATAGTGCACACACTTCCCTTCACAAAATATTTAGTATGGAATAAATTCTCCTGTTGGCTAGGATCATCTATTGCCTTACTAATCATAGCATACCTCACTACAAAGTTTGGAACCACGCACTCCCCTTCTTGCAGATAAGCATACAATCATTATAATCATCATATGGATCATTTTTGGGTTTCTCTCCATATTGAGGCTTGGCCTCATTCTCTTCTTTTTCAAGACCCGCTTCCTCACTAAGGTAATACAATCTCCCTTCCCTTAGGATCACATTACACCGATTTGGACATTCATTGTCTTTATGTTCCCAACCTTGGAACTTGAAATATTAGAACCCTTTAGGATTAGGATACTTGTGAGCTTCTTGCTCGAGAGGAAATTTGTGGACTATTTTAGTGTTGGGTAGCCTTGTAGTGGCAGTTTGGTCCTTGTTTTTGGGCCAACCCGAATAAGGTTGAACCATATCTTTGCTTCTCAGCCAACCCGAGGTTGACGGTACCTTTTTCTTGAACGACGACCTCTCTTTAAGCTCTCTTTCAATCTAAAGAGATGCTTGGAAAATCCCTTTAACGATATCAAACTTGTGAACCTTAAAATGGGTGGAGATCTATTTGTTCAACCCATACTTGAACTGAATAATGTCATGGTCAATTAGTTCTCCCCAATGATCAAGCTTCAACATGAGTTGTTGAAACTCGTCATAGTATGCCATAACACTTCGATTCCCTTATCGTAAACTATACAACCTAGCAAGCAACTCATGACGATAACTTTCGGTAAGATACCATTGCCTCATTAGGTACCTCAACTAAAACCATGGTGGTGGTTGTCCCTCTACTAACTCGTTGCTAAACTGCTTGATGTATTCCCACCAAGTGTTAGCATAGCCTTCAAAATGAGCTATGGCATAACAACTCTTCTTCTCCTTCTAGATATCATTCACTTGAAACACTTTATCATACACCATACACCTCGGGGTCACTTTCACCCTTAAAGATAGGTGGGCTTAATTTGATGGTATTGATGCCTACGTCTCTCTAGGTGTCAATTTCCCCTTACTCTATACCCTTGGTATCTCCTTGGATTCACATGACCCCCTCTCATCTCTTTCTCCCTCATGTAGGCATCGTCAAAGGCTCCATACCCTTCATAATCCTCTCTACCATATTTCTCAAGGTGGACGGGATGGTTTTGGACATTTGGAACTTGATTCAGAGGAATTGGATTTTGTGGAGGTAGTGGTCTTTGGTTTAGTGGAGCTTGGAAGGAGGGGTTTGGATTTTGTGGAGGCATTTGACATTTGAGTACCTCTTGCGGAACTTGAGGTATTTGGGAATGGTTTGGTCTATTGGAGACTCAGTTTAGAGGGTTATAAGTTGTTTGGCTTGCGGCATTTAGTGGAGCTAGTGAAGAATTTGGCAATTGTGGCCATATTTCGGGAGTAACGGTGGCGGAGGAATTTCTATCATGTCTACTTGATGAAATATGTCAAGGAGTAGAAGGACAAGAGATCCTTTGACTCTCCCCTTGTTCTAACCTCCCACTAATAGTCGTCACTTCTCCCCTTATGGCTCCCACTTCTGTGCTCAACCTTTCAAGAGCTCGAGTCATAGCCTCAAGAGTGACCCTCATATTCTCCATTTCATTAGAATCCATGGTTTGAGACGTGGTTCCCTTCATTATTAAGGTATCACCTAAACAAGCAACAAACAAGTTAGTTTAAAATCCCTTTCCTCACTCACACTCTCTTGGTTTACTCACACTCAAGTTCCATAAGTGTTGTAGATTGGATAGGAACCTGGGAATCTGTAAGGTATGAGTATGCTCTTGCCCGGAATGGATTCCAAAATATTGCATTGAACAGTACTTTAGTGACGTGACAGTCCACTATTGGCCTCTAGTTTTATCAAAATTTTATTTCCCAATTTCAAGTCTTGATCAATATACAATTTGGAATTGGTGGATTTGGTTAATGGAGGAAAAAGTGGTCTTGGAGCCTTTTGTTCAAATTTCAAAAGCAAAACTTGACTTATTGGATCTTTCTCCTTGAAACAAGGTCCTTAAATCAATGAAAAGTAGATGAAAAATCTTTGAAGTGATAGGGACAAGTCTTTCACTAACAACTACTACAAGTTTGTCTTTCACCGTTTTAGATGTAGTTTGCACTTTAAGGATTAACAAGATGATGAAAGGGTGAAGAACCTTAAGAACACAACAACAACTCCAAGAACAAAAAAAATTTCAGTATCCAACTCCACAATAACAAGACCATCAAATCAGCCAAGGTTTAGGTAACAACAACATCCAACTCAACCATACCTTGTTCACGTCTACAACTTCAACAAGTTCAAGTTCAATCTTAGATTTGGACACTTTTAGTGTTGATGAGAAAGAAACTAACACTTGAAACACTCTAAACAAACAAAAGACTAAAATTTCTAGTCACTCAACAAACAAATCTTGGCCAAGATAACAACAACACAATTTTCGGCCAAGAACACAAAATGGACAGATTTGCACTTTTCTGGAATTTTTTTTCAGTTTTCAGCTTTTTTTTTTTTTTTTTTCTTAGCAAGAAAGCCCAAGATTGGTATTGTAAGAACAACACCAGATATGGATTTGATACCAAATGATACAACACTAAGTGTGTATCAAGAGATTCCAACCAACACAAAAACAACAACATGAACAACAAAGTGCTAGTGAATCGAAAATGGCCACACATGGCTTCACTAGGCTTGCAACACTTGTTTGAGCTAGAAAAGTGAGTTTAACAACAAGAAAAAAAAAGACAATATTGCTAGTGAATCTAAAGAGATCCACACGGCTTCACTAGACTTTTATATTCAACAATACAATGTTAACAAGATTTACAAAGAAAGAGATAGAAACTTGACACACAATATTCATTAATCTAAGAACCCTAACAAGAGAAAGGACCCTAAGACTAATAAATATCAATACCAACCTATTACTTGGACCAAGAGAAACTCAAAGAACCCCAAGAACCTAGTTTCTAGCCAAGATACAACACTAGTATCACTCTACTAGTGAGAATTTGATTTTGGCCTCTCCAAATGAGAAAGAGAAGTAAAAAATTTACAAGTCTTTTGTTTCTTGAATAATAGGAATGAACTAAAGCAAGACTAGCCCTATTACATGTCTTATATAGTAACTTAGAAAGGAGGGACAAATACCAAAATACCCTTGGCATTTAAGTTGGTGGGTTTGGGGTGTCTTGGTGGGCCTCTTCACATTTTATTAAGTATAGGCCCTTAGATGGGCTCACAAGGGCCTCACACATGGCCAAGAATGTGAACAAGGCTTGGAGTCATTGTAAATCACATGCTTGTCTTCGTATGAAAGGTCTCGAGCTAGGAATTCCCATATCACCAGGTGTCCTAATCAGTACGAGCAGCACCTACCAGTTTGTTACATAAGAGGATAAAACTGTGCAGTCACACGTGTCGGATGTACTATAGTCATGAACATCCATGGGACCTGGTCCCTTTTAGTCATCTTCTCATCATCAAAACTACATATAGAAATTTTACCCCTTTATAATAATGACAAACCTACCATAAAGATTTTACAATCAATACACATCTATCACATTTAATTAGTGTGATTACCACTCTGAATATGAATATTCCCCTTATCATGATGCTTTCACCACCATGAAACACAGAGACCTGGTCCCTTGTTGTCATTTGCTTATCAAGCTTCAATTTCTTCCCTCTACCAACATGCACCATTATCCACTTAGTGTATTTGCATACTTTACCTTTGTAACTTTACCTGCATACTTTCACAGTAGCTCATCATATCCTTTCGTCCACCTGTAATGCAAACATATCTGTCATTTTTCTTTTCCCCTCAAAATCCCTTCTTCTATATGAGATCAGTAGTTGTATTCCTTCTTTTTACATTATTTAAAAGTGAAAACAGTAAACCAAGAGTAGTAGTAAGCATCAGTTAGTTAATCATGGCCACTGGGGCAACACTAACATGAAGAACATTTGTAAGGAAGAAGCAGATAAAGAGCATAAAATCAAGAACTCGTCCATATTCAACACTTTATGTATCATTGGAATGTAAGAATTACACTTCATATTTCATAGAAAAAGCCACAAAAGTTGGAGAAAAAATATGAAGGACTAGGGGAGAATGTTTGGAGAAGATATCTTAGGATAGTGTAACAATTCAAGCTCAAAAGGCTCATTGGTTAGAATTGTAACCTTCATCTTGAGTTCATAATTTTTCCACTCCTTAGTTCTGGAAAGACCCTTGGACTCATTTTGAAAATTTCTGACTTTACACCAATAATCACCCAATTTTTGTATTTTCTATCATTTTGTCATTTGTTTTTATTCTTTTATAATCCCTACTAGTTTCATCATCTGTCTTTCTCTTATTCTTGGGACTAGGTATCTCAGAAGTGTGGTACCTTTTAATAGGATTTCCAAATTTTACTTCAAAGATTTTTGTTTTCAGGCTATCATTTGTTCCTTTGACCATTCAAAGTTTCATTCACATTATCAAAGGGGTAATGTGTTTCTTGGGATAAATCTTTATTTGAAAGGTGAGTGAAGAAAGGGTTTTTCTTTGGATAATTAGGATAGTTAAGTTGGGAAGGGATGATGGAGTTAATGCAAAGATGAATTTTATTTCAAATCTATATAAGACAAGTTTTATAACATGGAGAGAGAGATAAAGTGTGGCCTTTTCTAATAGAATAAGAAGAAAAATGTGCACATTTATCTCTCTCTTTCTTTGAGTGATTTCTCAAATATGTGCATACTTCATTTGTTTTCTTCCAAAGCTATTCCTATGGGTGTGTACCTACAAAGGTATGATATTGAGTTAGACTAATAAATACATACTTTACCAAAGATACCTTTCTCCTAATCATAGCCAATTTTGTGGAGAACTACTGATTCACATGGAAGGTTAGTTCATTTTAATTAGTCCTAAATTTAACCTATTCTTCAAAAATTGTTCCTTGTGAAGTTTCGTATTAAAGAAATATCCTATCTGATCCTCAGTCTTGAAAAAATTCATACAGATTGCTCTTTTCTCAACATTGTCTCTTAAGAAGTGATGCCTCACATCGATGTGCTTAGCTCTCTTGTATTGCACCAAATTCTTTGCCATGTTTAGTGAACTTGTGTTGGTAACACATTAGAGGTATAGTGTTTGAGAAAATACCAAAATCTTTCAATTGCTCCTTGATCCGTAGAAGTTGTGCACAAAAAAAATCAACAGCAACATATTCAGCCTCAGTAGTAGATAGAGCAACTGAGTTTTACTTCTTAGATCCCTAGGAGATTAAGGATTAAGGATGAGACAAGAAAATGTTCCTTTCCTGAAGTACTTTTTCTATCTACCAAATATCCATCATAATCAGCATCAGCATAGCCCAAATTTATGGTTAAACATAAATTGTTTGACTTTTAATATATTTCATATAAATTGAGACAAAAGAAAATATTTATAGTTCAAAATCCAAACAAAAGTGAAGAATGTGAATTTATTTAATTAACATATAATATTTGTGTGATTTGGTATGGTACATTGGGGTTGGGGGTGATGGAACCTGATAGTATAGGACCAGGTCGCCTGTTTCCTTTAGATATCTACGAATTCTTTTTGAAACTTTCAAATAGGACTCCTTTATGTATGCTTGAAATCTGACACCCTCTACACTGAACACAATGTTAGGCCTACTTGCAATGAGATATAGCAAGAATCCAATAATCCCTCTATACATTGTTTCAATAAAGGACCTAAATCATCATTGTCTATTTTTTAGTTGGTTCCAATTAGGGTATCAATTGGCTTGGCATCTCCCATGTTATACTACTTCAGTAGCTCTTTGATGTAATCTTTCTTAATCTAGAGGCCTAGGAAAAAGCTCAATTCACCCATCATACTCATCTTAAATTCACTCCACATTATCTTAGAAAATTATTCACATAGGGATTTAGAAGTAGCTCTAAAGATTATGTCATCAACATATATCTGGACAATTAATAGGTTGTTATATCTGGTCCTTAAGAATAGATTATTATCTAATTTTCCTCTTTTGAAGATATTTTCCAGGAGAAACTTTGAGAGTCTCTCATATTAGGCGCTTGTTGTTTTCTACAATCCATAAAGAGCTTTATCTAATTTAAGTACATGATAAGGAAAATCTGCATCTTCAAAACCTGGGGGTTGTTTGACATAGACTTCTTTCTTCAAGTTTCCATTTAGGAAGGCACTTTTGACATCTATTAGCAATAGCTTCAATCCTATCTATGCAACAAATGCAATAAGAATTTCAATTGCCTCTATTCTTGCTACAAGGGTAAAGGTCTCGACATAGTCAATCCCTTCTTTTCAGTCATAACCTTGAACAAACAGCCTTACCTTATTTCTTTTGATAGTTCCATTCTCATCTTGCTTATTTTTGTACACCCATTTAGTCCCAATAACTGTTCAGTCAACAGGATTGGGGACCAGATGCTACACTTTGCTTCTTTCAAATTATTAAAGTTCTTCTTGCATTGCATTAATCCAATCAGCATCTTTCAGGGCCTTCTTTACATTTTTAGGCTCAATTTTGGGATAAAAATGTTAAAAATTCAATAGAAGTCCTACCTTGAGCTTTTGCTTGGCCTTTAGTTTCCAGGGGTATAGTCAGGTTCTCAAGGGGATGAGAGGATTTGTGCCTCCAAATTTACCTTTTGATATTGATACAACTGGGACCAGGTCCTTGAGAATTCTAACTGGTTTCCTCTAGTTTTCTTATAGTGGAGCTAGAATTTGTGATTGATATCCTGAATCATCATTACTGTCATCACTCTCATCTGCATCATTAATCCCTTTATCATCATTTTTAGTAATAGCATCCCTTTGAATAGGAATGAGTTATTTATCTTCTGAATCTTCACCATCTCCGGAGTTCATTTGACTTCCTAACTCATGAAATATCAAATGAATGCTTTCTTCAACACACCAAGTTCTTTTATTGAACACTCTACAAGCTTTGCTTTTTAAGGAGTAGCCTACAAACATAGCTTCATCACTCTTAGAATAAAATTTTCCCAATTCTCTCTTCCCATTTTTTAGCACAAAACATTTGCATCCAAAAGGTCTAAAATAGTCTATCTTATGCTTTCTATTGAAAACCAACTCATATGAAGTCTTATTTAGAAGAAATCTAATCAAACCCCTATTAGTCACATAACAAGCACTATTCACTGCTTCATCCCAGAAACTCTTTGAAAGACCACTATCAATTAGCATAGTCCTAGCAATCTCTATGAGTGTTCTATTTTTCCTTTCAACAACCCTATTTTTTTGTGGAGATCTAGGAGCAGAAAAGTTGTGGCTTATTCCATACTCAACACAGAATTCATCAACTTGAGAATTATGAAATTTTGTTCCATGATCAGACCTAAATACAACAATTTTGCAATTTAGCTTCACTTGGATTTTCTTGGTAAAAGCCACAAAACCCCCATATATTTTATCCTTGGTTATTATAAACATTGTCCAGGTGAACCTGAAATAGTCATCTACAATAACCAGCACATATTTCTTCCATCATCTACTTTGGACTTTAATAGGTCTATATAAATCCATGTGAAGTAGTTCAAGAGGTTTGGAAGTACTTACTTGCTTCTTCAATTTGAAGGAGGATCCGGTCTATTAACCTATAACACAAACATCACAAACTTTGTTGTATAGAAACTTAAACTTTAGTAGGCCATGGACCAGGTAGCTTGAAATCAATTTGTTTAACAAGGAGGGACTCACATGTCCCAATCTTCTGTGCAATAAAATAGCATCTTCACCTTTTTCAATTAAGCAAGTTAATTTCTCATCATCCACAGACTCCAGATCAACTGCATACATATTCTTGTTATTTTTAGCTTTCAGAATAATTCTTCTAGATTTCATGCTTGATACAGTACATTCATCAGATGAGAATTTTACCTCATTTCATTTGTCATAGATTTGAGATACAGTTAGAAGACTATATTTAAGGCCATTAACATAATACACATCTTCTATTGCATGATGAGGTGATTTCCCAATCTTTCCAACACCTTGGATATACCTTTTTTTGCCATTTCCAAAAGACACACCCCACCCTTGAAGTGTCTTGTGAAAGAGAAAACAATCAACCCTTCCAGTCATGTGTCTTGAACAAATACTATCCATAACCAATTTTAGGTAAAATCCACTTTCTCTACCCTATTTTTTTCTTTATCTTCAATAATTGCCATTAGAGAACACCAGGAATCGGAGATTTTTTACGTATCATCCTGTTTCAACATGAAACCATCTCTATACACTTTGACTTTTACAGATTTAGGGGACAAGTCTTCCCAAGCAGCCATCACCTTGTTTACTATATAGCTTACTGCATCTTTTCTTCTTGATGTTTTAGGATTCTGATTCTTCTTTTGCATTGGGCAGTTCCTCATGAATTCTTCAGAGTTACCACATTTTTTCATAGATCTAAAAATCCTTATTGCTAGAAGTGCAACATCGGTGTCTTCTTCACCTAAGTTAGATTCTAAAGCCTTCAAAGTTAGGAATCTCTCCCTTTTTCTTTCTTTATCTCCATCCCTAGTTCAGTTATAGCAGCCATAATGACCAGACCACTCTAGGTATGAGCTTTTTAGTGTAAACCTGCTCTGATACCAATTGTTGGAATCCTTAAGGGTTGCACCACATAATAAGGGACCAGGTCCCTCAAAGTAAACTCAGGCAAAAACACAATAAAGCAACAATGAAGTGTTGGAAAACTAAAGGTTTGCAAGAAATAATCAACACAAAGATTTAACATGGAAACCCCCCTTGCTCAAAGAAGAAAAAACCATGGCTAGCCCTCAGAAGCACCAAAGAAATCAACTATAATCAACCTTTTGATTATAGACACGATTTCAGCCTAACTCTAGACGCTTTCTTCTTTTAGTAACTCTACTACTAACCTATCTTAACAAGTCTGCCAAGAACTGTCATGACCCTATTTGTCAAGTCAACATGGCATCTACCTTATCCCCCCAGTAGGCAAGCCGAACCATTGCCCAGAATAATAGATAATGGGTTAATAGGCAAAAATCAGAAAAGACTGCAAATAATGATAGCGAAAGTAATAACAAGCGACAAACAGAAAGGAAATATATATACCATATATTAAAATAAGGGAAAGAAAAAGGACCAAATATACAAACAAATACCTCTCAAGACCTAGTAAGGTCGGCACTAGAGCCACTACTAAAATATACTCAGAGTACTAGACAAAATCCAAAATATATACAAGTGATCTCGAGTACAAAAGACTAAAGTGGAACAGATAGAAGAGGATCAACATCGAATAACAGTAAGTACCAAAGCACTAGGTACTCAGTAGGTGTCATCGTTCGACTGAGATCAATACAGAAAAAGAATAAATACAATGCAAAGATATAATCTAAGTCAACAGTAAATAGGAACAGAAAGGTAAACAACTATCAAGCTATGCCATTGCGATAATGCAGTAATTATAGACAAATCAAACATAACCTAACTGGGTCTCCATAAACCCGCTAGGCATACTGAAGAAAACAATTAACCCAATTACATCCCTATAAGCTGGAGGGACACACAAGTAGTAATTAAATAAAATAAACATAAATAATACATAAGTGAGACAATCTCAAGAAATCATGATAGTCATCCTGATGTGCACGGGACTTGAACCAACATCAATGGGTAGTAACGAGAGGCCAGACACCAAATTCAAATCAATAGTGATGGATAATAACAAGAGGACACGTGCCAAATTCGAACTGTACATAGTGGGTAATATCAAGAGGCCACATATAAAATATACAACAAAACTCATAATTAGATATCGGACTCAAACTGAAACTCAAAGGAACCACAACCATAATCAAATATTGGACTCAAATCGAAACTCAGAGGAACCACAACCATAAATGGGTGCTGAACTCGAATCGAAACTCAAAGAAACCACAACCATAATTAGATGTTGGACTCAAACCGATACACATTGTAACCATATCCAACTATAATATTAAAATCCATACCATACCATAAAAATTTCAATGTGGTACCAAAATTCATAATCAATGACAGAAATAAAGTATATCCTAAACCTGAACAG
This sequence comes from Capsicum annuum, assembly GCF_002878395.1. Lineage (NCBI taxonomy): Eukaryota > Viridiplantae > Streptophyta > Magnoliopsida > Solanales > Solanaceae > Capsicum > Capsicum annuum. The sequence goes on from NC_061111.1 coordinate 143,286,416, forward strand.
AAGCTAAAATATGTCTAATTACCATACGCAAGTCATAATTTGAAAGGGGCAAATTTAAGGTTTAGCAATTTAATTTCACATCATAAAGTGATAGACGTTATATTATATTGAAAGATAAAATACCAAAATTTACTAGAACTAGGTCCTAATCAGAATAAATAAGGCACGTTATATATATCAAATTGGATGAAACTATAATTATTTATCTGTAACGCCCCAATTTTCTAAACTGGAATGCTACTCGCTGCTTATGACCCCGAAGGACCACAAGCTAACCCATGACTAATATCTGTACCTGTACACTTCATAATATACTTGTAAAATGTGGAAAACATAAATAATAGGCCATAAGGTTCAACTGAATAAAGAAACTATCAAAATATGACATCCACGTGGGTAGCAAATACCTAAAACAACTAAATCTGAAAACCTCTAAGTACTGTCTGAATAAGAAGTTGAAGGAACATATCTCCAACTACCTCCGTAAACTGAAAACTAACTGAATTAATAAATAAATAAATCAAGTAATATCGTCCTCAAATGAAGAGGACTCACTGCAACTCTGTGTGCTGAATGCGACTTCTACTGCTAGTCTGAAACTCAAGTCTATGAACCTATGGTGTAACATGAAAAGAAAGCACCATAGTGCAAATGCGTCAGTACAACTGGAGTACTGAGTATACGAGTGAGGTAGGCTAATGCGAAGGGTTTACATGCATAAAAAAGGATAACTAACTGACTGATATGAATGTAAGAGTGCAAACATACATACATAGTAACTGAGATCATGAGTATGTGATAGCTAAATTTGTATGCTAATACAAGGCTAAAAATACAGTTCTGATAGCATGAGGGACTGTATCTGATAGTCCAGAATCTGATGGAACTGTCTGAGTTTCGTACTGTAACTGAGATTTGACTGTATCTAACAATCCTGGTATACGGATATCTGAAGAACTATCTGAGTTCATTTTCTGAGACTGAGTCTAAAACTATAGGGAGTAGTTGTTTAACCGACATGCCCCATGTATGCTAAAGTAGCTGAACTAGGGCCCAATGGCTGCCCTAACTGGAAGGGTGTCAATACCGTGTCACGAGTAAAGACATGATGTGAGTGACCCTTAAATATGGTATTTTCCCCAAAAGAGAACGGCGGATGTCTGCCCCATCAACCCTCAAGCTGGCAGTGTTGCCGTCTCAACCTATGCTGGCTACATAGTTCTGGAACGCAAGGATTACTTCTAAGAATCACACCTTCATCTGAAGCAGGTGAGTTCCCATCCTTGGGTTCACTCGGTGCTAACTACTACTCCCATATGAAGAGACTGAACATGACTTAACTGACTATACATAAACTGGGTTTACTGAATTTCTATTGACTGATAGAATAATACTGATAACTGACTGAGATCATGAGGTTTCTGAGGTTTCCTGAGTAACATGACTAACTGAATTCTATGGAACGTGGCTTGACTGGAGATATCGTGACAACAAGACATGGCTCTAGGTACACAGCTATAGTTTCGGGTACGAATACCCTCAGAACCTGATAGAAGGAAACTGATACACATGACATAACTTGATCACAAGATTTGAGTCAACAATTCATAATATCATAAGTAAGGGATAGTGTACTTCATGAGTCTATTCAACATCTCAAACATGGTAGGGAAAGCATGGATACATTTCGTGTACATGTTAAATGATTCCATTATCACACATTCTTCACACCATAACAATAGCAACACATAAACAGCATGGAATTCATATTGAGTGTATAGCTAATATGGACTTGTCATTTAGGTATTATAAAATCATGTAAATATGGACTTCTAGCATCCTAGGGATTTTAACAAACACCTTGCATGCACACCTTGGGAATAGGTTTTCTCAACAAATGTTAATACCTAATTTCATGGGTTTTAACCACAAACATGCATACTTCATGGAAATCATCTTAAAATAATATTACGAAGTTTAAACGATGGTCATTGACATGAACAACATCACATAGCAACAAGGAAATTAAAGTTTCTCATTTAAAATCATGGTTCTTGAACTCTATGAACGAAAGGGTTCCATAGATGAACACTACACATACCTGACTCAAGGTTCTTGATGTTTTTGAACTGGAAGGATTTGAAATCCTTTGATTCTTGAAGAAGATTGAGTCTTGGTCTTGAAGATTTAATTTAGGGAGAAACCCTAGTTATTTGTAGTGAAAGAATGATGAAAATGGCTGAAATTGGGTGTAATTGGGTTTATATAGACGAGTGGTAAGTTACCAAAATACCCTTGTTAAAACGACCTGGAAATAAACTGAACGTGGCTTGTGACGGTCCGTCAGACTCTTGGTAGACCATCATTTATCCCGTCAGACATGGACCATAAATGGACTTCACTGGGTAAGGGTTGACGGTATAAGTGACAGTCCGTCAAATATCTAGTGGTCCATCAATTCGTCCGTCATACCTTATCCAGAATATGGCTCAACTGGCATGGCTTTGGCGGTCAAAGTGGTGGTCCGTCACTAAGTTGATGGTCCGTCAACTTAGCCATCTGGCCTTAACCAGAATGGGGCCCTTCTACCTTGGAAGTGACGGTCCAAGTGATGGTCCGTCACTATTTTGATGGTCCGCCAACTGGGCCGTCGCACCTAGGCAATTCTGACAGTTCCAAGTAAAACGTCCATAACTCCTTTGTCTGATGTTGGATTTGGAAAAACTTGGTATCGTTGGAAATCCAACTCAATTTCCCATGTAATAGAAAGTGAAAATCTCAAAAATACTGTATGTACAAAAACAGATTTGCATTTCAAAGTAAGTCCTAGCATTCTTGAGATGATTTCTAGCTAGGAAAAGGCACGGGTATTACAATATCAAAAACTAGCATAATAGTACATAATTTAAGTAAATAAGCTCAATCTAAAGGTAGGTTAAGCCTAGCCTACCTTGACGCCAAAGCTAAAATGTCTTTCTACAAAGCCTTCAGATAATGCCCCAATAGAAACCGAGCTTGGATAGTTGATGAAAACAATTGATTTTCTTTGGTAGATTAAATATAATATCAATGTATGATAACATTAGTAAGAGGACAGTAGTGAAAGTTCTCAAAATTTTATCAAAGTTATGAACTATCAATGTAAAAGTTGTATTTGTTACCTAACATTAATGAATGATTAACACTATATACATAATGGCCCAAATGGAAAAATATAAGGCCATTATATTCTTGTCACCTTAACACCTATGCTACCAACCCACTTCACCTCCACTTGGGGTTGAGGTGGCAACATCAAAACTTCCTTTTTAACACTTTACTCATATATTCGGGTATTGCATAGGTTCGTGATAAAATAAATATAATATTTTAAATATATAATAATTAATAAAAAATGATGTCTAATAAAACCTCTAATATATATAATGTTAGTATTTTAACATATCTAAATTTACTATCTCCACTTAAAATATTATAGGATTATAAAAATCTATTATAAAGTAATATAAATATATCATCACTTAAAGAATTTTACCTATATCGAAAATAGTCTAGAAGGGTACTAAATTATATTTTTATAAAATGACAATTTAAATCAAATATTTCACAATATATTAGATATTACCAAAAATTTGAAACGAGACACCAAGGAGCCAAACTATCCATCCCAGTAAGTCATAAATAACTTGGGGGAGTTATAAAAAATATTTGGATGCCAAAAATTGTATGAAAATACAGAAAAATAATTGTAAGGGTCATTACAACATCCCCAATTAAAAGGACTTTCGTCCGTGAAAGTAAAGCATAAGGTTGTACCTGAGGTCTCAAACAAGTAGGGATACTGAGCGTACATATCACGCCTGGGAGGGAGGCCAGGCATGTCGGTCAAAACCACATCAGGAAACTCGTGAACTATAGGGACGGAGTCAAGCGATGGATTCTAAGCACTAACATCCCGAACATAAGAAATAAATGACTCATAACCCCTCGACATCCGTATCCTAGCTTGATTGTAAGAAATAATTCCCGTCGGTGCACGGCTAACAAAACCTTGCCACACTACCGAAGGTGTGCCAGGCTAGGCTGAAGTAACGGTCCTAACAAAATAATCGAAGATCACATGATAAGGAGATATATAATCTATGCCTAGAATCATATCAAAATCTACCACATCTGGAACAATGACATCAACCTCAGTAGCAAACTCCCAAACGATCACCAAACATGATCTGTACACCCGATCCACTACTAAAGAATCACCCAGAGGGATAGCTATATGCAATGGTAAAGATAAAGACTCTCAAAATAAACCTAACCGCGATGCAAAATAAGCAAAAATATATGAAAATTTTGAATCGAGATCAATCAAATCAGAAGGTGGCTGATGGCATAGAAAAATCATACCTTTAATCACAACATTCGAAGCCTCGGCCTCAGATCTACCTGGTACAGCATATAAATGGCCTTGTCCACTACTGGACTAGGTGCTTATTTGACCACCTCTAAAACCCTGGAGACCTTCCCTATGACTCTGTGTATCACCCCTATTTAACGGGAAAACTAATTTAATCAGCTCTACAGTCAAAATTGAAGGCTCAATCATCCTATGCTGAGGACATATACAAGCGAAGTGACCAACAACCCCGCAATTATAACATACCCTGGGAACCCTACTCTATTTAAAAGGTCTTGTGGATCTAAAATAATTGCCTCAATTTGGCGATCCTGACTGAACATCCCTTTGCGGCTGGCTTCTGCTCTGACCACTAGAACTACTAAAATTGGACTAGCCCCTATCTAATATTAGAATCGATGCCCAGACTGGCTGACTAGGCTGACCCTGATACTGAGAAGGTTATTGTTGGGGGTACCTACCATGAAATCCTCAGCGTATGAACTATGAATTATTATAGCTGCGTTGGTAATGTGGTCACTTATAATTGCCCCCTTAGGCCTCATGATCCATCTCCTCTATAGAATAAATATGCTCAACTATCTCAGAAAAAAACTTTCTTAAATTCACCAAACTCAATGTAGATCTACGAAGTGATAATCTCAATCCCCTGATGAAGCATTAAATCTGCTCATACTCCATAGACAGAATCACAGTAGTGTGTATAGCTAACTTATGGAATCTCGCCTCATACTCAGCCACAGACATTGAACCCTGTCTCACTATTGTAAACTCATCCCGAAGATGCTCACACATACTGCAAGGCATATACTTCCCCAAGAAAGCCTCAGAGAACTGAGTCTAAGTCACCAGTGAAGATCCAGATGGCATGGAATCAAGATAACCTCTCCACCACCTCCTCGCTGTTGTGTCTAACTGATAAGAAAAAAACTCTATTCCTCGTGACTCAACCATCCCCAAATTTCACAATCACTCCTCGCAACTAGATAGGAACTCATTAACATCCTCTCCTAGGATCCCAGCAAACCTAGGTTAAATCAATCTCAAAAATTGGCATAACATCTTCTGCTCCTCTGAAAAATATAACTGGCTGGGCTACTACCAGTTGTGGGACTACGGGTGCTAGAAAAATCTCTACCCTAGGCGCCGTTGTTGCAGGCTGTGCCCCTAAATCAATACCACTTTGTGTTGCTGGCTTAGCTTTCTCAGTCGGTAAATCAACCACTAACCCTAATAACTATACCAATGCATCTCGAAGAATTAAAAAGGTATAAAATTAGGTAGAGTTGGGGCTGCCCCTGACCCACCTGCTGTTGTGGCAAAATACCTGGAGCCCTCTCAGTCTCTGGAGTAATAATAGAATTAGGTGATGGATCCCTGGCCTGATCTCAAACTAAGGCTGCTACTCTATCCTGGCACCAACCTCTAGGTCAACCTCGACCCCTAACCAAAACTCTAGAAGCAAACTCGGGGTCCTGATCCTCAGCTCTCAGACTTTGCATTCTAGCCATCAGCATAAAGAGTGAACTAATAAAAATTACAAACAACTCAGACCTAACGCACGAAAATAGATCAAAAAATAAGATTTTTCCCTAAAAAAGGCTTTATAACCTCTCAAAAATAGGATACATATATCTCTATACCAATCTGCAGGACTCTACTAAACAGTGGCTCTATTACCAACAATATTAGTGAAACCTAAGCTCTGTACTGAGCTATCATGACCTGATTTCTCAAGTCATGATAGCGCCTACCTTATCCCACCAGTAGGCAAGCTAATCTATATTCTAAATTAATAGGTAATGGGCTAAAAGGCAGAAATAAAAAAAGATTGCATATAATGATAGCAATAGTAATAAAAAGCGACAAATAGAAAGAAAATATATATATATATATATATACCATATATTAAAATAAGGGAAATAAAAAGGACCAAATATATAAATGAATCCCTCCTAAGACCTGGTAAGGTCGGTACTAGAGCCACTATTAAAATATTCTCAAAGTACTAGACAAAATCCAAAATATACTAAATATATACAAGTAGTCTTGAGTACAAAGACTAAAATGGAACAGATAGAGGAGGATCTGCCTCAGATGATAGCAAGCTCACCCTGCTCTGAATTAGTACTAAAAGATAGGTATCAAGTTAATGTCGGTTACTACTACTTGAAGTTGCATCAGGGAAAGATGTAGAAGTGTAGTATGAGTACCAAAGAAATAGGTACATAGTAGGCATCATCATTCGATTGAGCTCAATACAGAAAAGGAATAAATACAATGTAAGGATGTAATCTAAGTCAACAGTAAATAGGGACAGAAAGGTAAACAACTATCAAGCTACACCATTGTAATAAAGGAATAAATGTATGCGATACGGAAATAAATAATGTGATAATTATAGACAAATCAAATATAACCTAACTGGGCCCCATAATCCCGCTAGGCACACTAAAAAGGACAATTAACCCAATTATACCCCCATAAGCCGGTGGGACACATAAGTAGTAATTAAATAAAATAAACATAAATAATACATAAGTGATCCAATCCCAAGAAATCATAATAGTCATCCAGATGTGCACCGGATTTGAACCAAAACCAATAGGTAGTAACGAAAGGCTAAACACCGAACTCGAATCGATAGTGATAGATAATAACAAGAGGACACGTGCCGAATTTGAACTGGACATAGTGGGTAATAACGAAAGGCCACATATAAAATATACAACAGAACTCATAATTAGATGCCGGACTCAAACCAAACCTAAAAGGAACCATAACCATAATCAGATATTAGACTTAAACCGAAACTCAGAAGAACCACAACCATAATCAGATGCCGAACTCGAACCAAAACTTAAAGAAACCACAACCATAATTAGATGTCGGACTAAAACAAAAACTCATTGTAACCATATCTAACTGTATTAAAATCCATACCATACCATAACAATTTCAACGTCTTACCAAAATTCACAATCAATGATAAAAATAAAGTATATATTAAACCTGAACAGAAGCTAAAATATGTCTAATTATCGTACACATGTCTTAATTCGAAAGGGGCAAATTTAAGGTTTTACAATTATATTTCGTGTCATAAAGTGATAGACACTATATTACATTCAAATACAAAATACCAAAATTTACTAGAACAAGGTCCTAATCCAGATAAATAAGGCATGTTATATATCAAATGGTATGCAACTATAAGTATTTATCCAAAACTAACATAATAGTACATAACTTAAGTAAATAAGCTCAATTAAAAGGTAAGGTAAGCCTAGCCTACCTGGACGCAAAAACTAAAATGTCTTTATATAAAGCCTCCAGATAATGCCCCTCTAGAAACCGAGCTTGGATAGTTGATGAAAATAATTGATTTTCTTTGGGAGATTAAATATAATAACAATTTATGATAACATTAGTAAGAGGAAAGTAGTGAAAAGTTCTCAAAATTTTATCAAAGTTATGAACTATCAATGTAAAAGTTGTATTTGTTACTATAATACCCTGATCATTTCTTAATCTTAAATCCATCTTTTGAGTGGATATGTATGACTTTCAAAGTAATTGATGTTTAAACCATATTTTATATCTCTAATTTATACTTTTTTCTGTAGAGCATTGAATAATCTTTCCATCGATACCAATTTCATTGAAATCCAACTTTGGACGAGAGAGTTATAGTCATTTTACTCAGCGATATCGGATCGCCCAGGTCTGACGGTCGACCTAGCAGACCGTCAGGTCCTAGGCGGACCGTCAAGTGTCTCGTCAAGCCTAGTCATTTACCCCTCCTCCTGGTCACCATGTGATGGCCAAGATGGTGGACCATCAAAGAGTTGACGAACAATCATGGGGTCCATCAGGTCGAGATAGAATGTCTCATTTCTGGCCCTCGAGTAATGGACGACTTGGTGGACCATCAATTTCCTGAAGGACCATCACGTTGAGGTAGAACATTTCAGTTTTGGTACTCGAGTGATGGACGATCTGGTGGACTATCTGGAGACTTGATGGACCGTCAGATCGACCATCACAGGCCCCAATCAGTGAATTTTAGCTTTTTCAAAAGGGCATTTTGGTCATTTTCACCCCATATGGTCATATATATATATATATCCTAGTAGAGAATAGTCATTCATTTTTCTCCTTTCCTTTTCCAAGAAACATCTACAAATTAGGGTTTCTTCCAAAACCCAAAAATTCAATCTTCTTCCAAGAAATTCAAGGATTTTCCATGGATTTCTCCAAGTTGTTCAAGAATTAAGTTCCCCAAGTCAAGGGCATCAAGACTATTGGTCTAAAAGTGTGAGAAAGAAGTTCCAAACAAGTTTCTACATCTCCAAAATTATTATCCAAGGTATGTGAGGCTTGAACAAGAACACTCCTTTCGTTCTTGCGCCTAAAGATTTACTTTCTATTATTGATTTACATGATTTTGCAAGTGGGTTTACACCCAAATTTATTTATTTATGATTTAGGTTGTAATCCCTGGCAAAAGTATAACACCCCCGCCAATGTGGAGTTCTCTTCTTAGGAGGGCAAAACGTTGGACTCCATGTGGCTCATATGGTGTAGTTATGTCGGTTATAAGAAACTCCAACGTCCATAATGATCTAAGTACCATGAGTTACGGAGTCACTCTAAGTCATGATTCAAAGAGTTTGAGTTGAGTTAAATAATTTATGAGATTTATGAAGTATATGTTATTACTGATGACTTCCGAAAATGATATTTTAGATAATTCAAGCGAAGAGAGTTATTATTGTCAGCATGCATGATTTTCTTATACATTTATGATATTATTTAAAATGTTGCATCCACCCTCACATACTCAGTACATTCCCAAGCAATGACTCTCATACTCTTTTGTATTCTATATTTCCTCATGATATAGGTTCAGGTGCTCAGTCTCAGCAGCGATAGTGATCTTTGAGTACCTTTATCTACATTTCTGCGGTTGGTGAGTCCTCATGGTTTGAGGAAATGTGTATTTGATTTTGTCTTGTTAATATATGGTTGTTTACTTTCAGTTCAGTATGAGTCAGTTAGGGATCTGTCCCAAGGCTCCTCAGTCCTATGTAGTAGAGGCTTTGTCAGACTAGTGTACCAGCATGTACAAAGATTTTAGTATGTTTATGACATGGTTATTCCTCTTTATCTTAGCATGATTTGCGCTATAATGAGTTCTGAAAGTGATGACTGGCTTAGAGGGTTAGCTTGAGGCCATATGTGGCCTTAAGCACCATGTGACATCTCGGGATAGGTTCTTGGGGCATTACAGTTACCTAACATTAATGAATTATTAACACTATATACATAATGTCCCAAATGGCAAAATATAAGGCCATTATATTCTTGTCACCTTAATACCTATTCTTCCAACCCACATCACCTCCATGTGGAGCTGAGGTGGCAACATCAAAACTTTCTTTTTAAAACTTTACTTATATATTCGGGTATTGCATAGGTTCGTGATAAGATAAATATAATATTTTAAATATATAATAATTAATGGAAAATGATTTCTAATAAGACCTCTAATACATGTAATGTTAATATTTTAGCATATCTAAATTCACTGTCTCCACTTAAAATATTATAGGATTATAAAAATCTATTATAAAGTAATATAAATATATCATCACTTAAAGAATTTTACCTATATCAAAAATATTCTAGAAGGGTAGTAAATTATATTTTTACCAAATGACAATTTAAATCAAATATTCAACAATATATTAGATATTACCAAAATGTTGAAACAAAACACCGAGGAACCAAACTATCCGTCCCAGCAAGTCATAAATAACTTAGGGCAGTTATAGAAAATCTCTGAATGCCGAATGTATGAAAATATTAAAAAATAGTTATAAGGGTCATTACAACATCCCTTATTAAAAGGACTTTCATCCATGAAAGTAAAGCATAAGGACATACCTAAGGTCTCAAACAAGTAGGGATACTGAGTGTACATATCACGGTTAGGAGGGAGGTCAAGCAGGTCGGTCGAAACCACATTAGAAACTCACGAACCATAGGGATAGAGTCAAGCGATGGATTCTAAGCACTAACATCCCGAACATAAGCAAGAAATAACTCACAACCCCTTGACATCAGTCTCCTAGCTTGATTGCTAGAAATAATTCCTGTCGGCGTGCGGCTAACAAAACCCTACCACACCACTGGGGGTATGCCTGTCTAGGATGAAGTAACGGTCCTAACAAAATAATCAAAGATCACATGATAAGGATTTAAATAATCTATGACTAGAATCATATCAAAATCTACCACATCTGGAGCAATGACATCAACCTTAAGTACCAAACTCCTAAACGATCACCAAACACAATCTATACACCTGATCCACTACTAAAGAATCACCCAGAGGCCACATAATGGTCTGGCTATGATTGATACCACAAACTCGTAACAATACTTGATGACTCATAACTACTTCTAATATTTAAGACAGTAATAAATTTGGGATGACACATTGGACACCCTACATTGGGACATAATATCTTGTAATGAGTCTTTATGACTCGTAGCCTCAAGTCATAATGAGGACAAAGTCTTAGGCTAAACTTTATGGACACCTTACTACTTGTTCCTTACGGCCTGTAAGAGTTCTTGATGATAAGTTGAGAGATACTCGGACTCAAAGTAGAATACTAAGCCACTTGTCTTGATTAAGTTATGATCGAGTTCCTATGACCAGTAATGACTCCCTACGACTCGTTAGGGGAGTCATAGTAAAGATAGTGAGGATAAAATTTTAGAAATTTTTAAGGACCAAAAACCCAGGGCATTATAATAGGGAATTGGATCAGTTGAACAAAATGGTGGTTGATAATGCGGTCGGGGGTTCTCTTGTCAAGTTATCCTATAGTGTTGTTGCAACTTTGTTATATCAAGTGACAAAGTAAAATAGAGGAGAGAAAAAAAGGGATGTCGAGATGGCCGTGGGATCCCTCACGATATTTTTTATATGCAAAGAGTAAAAAAAAGATAAGGAAAGGGAGGAGAATATGGCCAAGGTGATGAGCCAACTTGACCTTTTTACCAAACATATAATGAGGGCTCCTTCTAAGGCTGTCAATGCCATTGATTCCATGAGTAATAAATCTTATGATGATGAAGAAACGAAGAAGGTTGATGAGAAAATTTGGTTCTTGTCAAACCATTTGGGGGGTTCCCACCCTACCTATTAAAGGAAAAGTAGGAATCAAGGTTGGAAAGATCAAGATCAAGATAGAGATTGAATGGATAGAGGCCATGATAGAGACTGGGAGTGAGATATAAGAGAGAGACTATGTCTGGTACATACCCCCTCATAAGAGACCCAAGGAGAAGGAGTCAAACTCCATTGATCCAAAAAAAATCAAGAATGAAGATTTCTTATCCTGGATTCTAATACGTTTAGAAGAGATCGACAAAATGGTAAGGGATATAAATAGTAACTTCTCTCAACTAAACCAAATAATGATATACCATTCGGCCTTTGATGGGTGGTGAATTTATCGCTCACATGAACTTAATATTCATACACACTACTATGATTTGAAGGCATAAATGAGAAAATATTATGATTAAATGCACTAATTTCTATATTTTGCAGGTATACAGGTGATGAGATAGAAGGATATGGATTTGATCTAAAAAGGAACAAAGAGGAGAAAAAAAGTACACAGCTAAAGGACCATATACAGAATGAGGCTCAATTATCATGATCGCATTCTGAGAGACTCGATGTACTCATTGTTAATATGGCCAGCAACCATGATCGCCTGGATATACTCATTGTCGTGGTAACTGCAATTACTATAAATCTAGTGTTATCATGGCCACACAAGATTAGGCTCAAGGGTAGTTTTGTAATTTTCAGTAATTAATTCCAAATTCCTTCAAAGCCTAAAACCCTTTCCTATTTTGGTCATTCTAGATATTAGTAGTATTTTGAATTTGAAGTTAAACCCTAAATTGGGCAAGATTTGTAATTTGATTTGGAGACTTGGATTTTGGTATTTGTGAAGAATGGATGCTTTGAACAATTCTTATGGTATATATTTCTTTCTTTTCTTCATGAGTAGCTAAATCTTTTAGTCTTGGGATTATGTTGAACTAAGATGCAATGGCATTTGCAATGGCATTTGGGTAATGATGTGTCTGTATTGTACTTAGTTGTTAATTATGGATTTCACTATTGTTTAGTTTGAACAATTGGAATTTGTGGGTGAAAATCCCAAATACCCAAAATGGGCTTTTTGGGTGAGAACCCAAAACTCCTAAAATTTCTCATCATCCTTGAAAGAGCGATATGGGTTAACTTTTGGGAACCCGTCATTTCCTTGAAAGAGGACTATAGGGGGCCAAAGCAATAGTGGTTGCCATTTTAAAGATAAGGGTATATGGAGAGGAGTTTATGTCATAGACATCTTCCTAGAAATAGGGATGCCTAATTGAGGTTTTGGGTGGCTATTATTGACACACTCGTTAGGTACTTGAAAGAGTCAAGAAGTGACATCTGTGAGGCCTTGTTGACAAACTAGCCTCAAGGACTCTTAACCTACCCTACATGTCATGAAAAATTAGAAATTATACCAAATCATCATGATACCATGCACATATTTCCCTTATGTAGACATAATTCCAAGATCTTTCCAAATTTGAATTCTAAGACAAAAAGTGTTATCATAGTGTGTTGTTTGGATTGATATTGATAAGATTCTATTCCAAATCAACCTCCCTCACACACACACTTTAAATTATGTATTTTACGTAGTGTACACTTTGGTTATCTTTTTAGTAATTTAGATACTCATAAGACTCAAAATCTAAATCTCACTCCTCGTGGATTCAACCTCAACAAAAATTGAGCTATTGATGATGACCGTCCTATACCACTTTTTATGTTATAGGTGAGCATTATAAAATTGACATCATTATCAGGGAGTGAAATCTAGATTTCACTTATGTGGTGTTAATTTTTACTTAGGATATACCCGTAGTGGTTTTTATTTATATTGGTTTTTGTTTTTGTTTTTGTTTTTGTATAGGTGATTGTAGTGTACACAAAACAATGAGTGACAATGCTAATCACGCCGGGTATTTTTACGATCCTCTTGATGATGAGGGGAAACTCAATAACATAGGTCATTCAAGTGTTATCTGTATCCCACCTACTTATGGAAAAAGTATCTCTTATATCACAAGTGTCATGTTATATGTGTTTCAAATGAAGGGACTTTTGTGGGGAAAGTTTATGAGGACCCCAACCTTTATTTGAAGAATTTTTTAGAGGTGTATGTACCATTTGATATTTCACACATAACCCAAGAGTTGATCCATCTATGCCTATTCCTGTTCTCTCTAATGAGTAAGGCAGTATTATGGCACTATTCTCTTTCGATCGGTTTAATTACTTCTTGGGATGAACTCATTGTGTCCTTCATTGATCGGTATTTCCCACCATCCAAAATTCTCCAATTAAGGGATGAAATCATCAATTATAGAAAATCAATTGGAGAGCCTTTGTATGAAGTATGGGAAAGGTTTAATGGAAAACTAATGCTATGTCCAAACCACGAGGTCCCTGAGAAGATGCTTCTCCAAATATTCTACGGAGCCCTTAATCCACTTAATAAAACCTTGGTGGACAATGTGGCGGGGGGATTCCTTTTTGAAGTTGTATTATCATGCGGCACTGAATTTTCTTGAAGAGTTTATCAATAAAAACTGGGGGTGGCATACTCGAGATGTCGTGGTTCCTAAGAGTTCTCCCACTTCATCCTTAGTTGATAAGGAAAAAAGGAAACAAGATGAAGAAAGAGAGGATAATATGGTGAAGATGATGACTTAATTAGAGCTTTTGACAAAACATGTGATGGGTGCACCCACAAAAGCAGTAAATGTCATGGAATCAAAAGCCTATGAGGATGATGAAGAGGCTAAAAACCTCAATGTGGAGATTCAGTACTTGGTAAACTATTTAGGTGGTTCCAACCTCGCATATCAAAAGAAAGATGAGAATCAAGGTTAGATGGATCATGATCAAGATAGGGATTAGAGAGATATAGAGTGTGACTATGAGCAATATGTGCCACCCCATGATCGGGAAAAAAACAAAGACCAAAGCTCCCTCGACCCCAACAAATTCAAAATCAAAGATGTCTTGGCAAGAATCTTTATGAGGGTGGAAGGCACGGACAAGATGGTTAGTGAGCTAAAAGGATATTTTTTGGAACTTAACCAAACTGTGATGTCCCACTCCGCCTCCATTAAGCAATTAGAGACCCAAATCGGTAAAATTTCAACCATAATGAATGCTAGGCCAAAGGGTAGTCTTCCTAGTGCCACTATTATAAACCCAAATAATAAAGCTCAAGTTTTAGTAATAGTCACTGGGAGTGGGAATACCCTTGATGATACTTAAAAGAAGATTTCGGTGAAAAGATGCCTAAGGTTAAGTCAAAAGTAGTGCGACCATAATCTCAAAAAGAAGATGATGAAATGGAACTGGTGGAAGTTGATGAAGAGGTGGTGAAAAATGAGAAACCACAAAGTGATGTGATGCCTAAAATGTTCATCAAAGGCTTTAAAGAAAAGAGGAGGGTGATAAACTCAAGAAATTTATATCCAAGCATAGCTACCTCTGTATCAATATCCTATTTCATGAAGCAATCCAAGAGATCTGAGGATATGCAAAGCTCATGAAGAAGATGTCAAAAAAGAAGCTCATCAAAGGTGACACTATCAAAGTTACCCATGGTTGTAGTGCTATCATGAGTAGCAAAATTGTGGAAAAGAAGAAAGACCTAGAGCTTTTCCAATCCTTTGCACCATCGGAATGCATATGTTTACAAAAGCTCTATATGACCTCGGTGCGAGTATAAACCTTATGCCTTTGGACATTTGTAAAAAGCTCAACTTGGACACCCCAACTCCAACATCTATGAGACTTTTAATGGCAGATTGGTCTATCAAGAGCCCGATTGATATTTTGTTTGATGTTCTAGTCAAAGTGGACAAATTTATAGTTCCGGAAGATTTTGTGGTTTATATTGTTAAATGGACCAAGAATTTCCCATCATTCTTCATCAGTCTTTCTTAGCAACTAGAAGAGGCATTGTTGACTTAGATTTGGGTGTGATGAGGTTTAGGGTTTGTGAAGATGAGGTCTTTTTTTGAGTATGCAAACAAAGAAACAACTCGTGGAACTTCAAGTGATATCGGTGATTGATGTTGAAATTGAAGAAGTGAATGAGGGGGCCCTTGAGAAACCAACTTGAAAAAGAAGAAAGACGTCGTGCCATGACGTAAACTAAGGCGTTATATGGGAGGCAGGCCATAAATGCCACAAGAGTGGCTCGTATCCTTTAATTTCATTTTTGTAGGGTAGATTTTAGTTTTTTCAATTGAATAACCATTCATTTATAGCGCTACAGAGTGTGTTGGATGAGCTTGAGAAGAGGAAAGTGTGAAATGTTTGCATGTTGAACTGAACAAGGGAAAATCTATCCAAATATGAAATAAGCTTAACTGGGGAAAATAGGGGAGCATAAATGCCCCCAGTTACTATGATCGCAGGACATTGGCTACGATTGTGGTCATCTGCATATCTGTAATTACGAAACCCTAACCGCAATTGCGGTTACATTAGTCTTATAACCATCTGAACCCTTACTTCCTCTCAACACCCCTTCTCAAATTTTCTCTCTATTTTGACCTAATTCTAGCTAAGTTGTAAGCATTCCAACAACATCCTTGCACCCCTCTGCATGACTTATCCAGTAGATACCTTGAATCTATGCCTTGATTGTGAAGGACAGGACATAGAATGCTTGTTATAGAGAATGCCTAAAATTATGTTGTTCATGCTTAAATGTTTCATAAATTGTACTTGTGTGGTGTTTAGGTGCTAGAATATGGTGTGCACGTGAGTGGGGAAGTCTTGAGTACCCAAATTGTGTGTGAAATTAAGAAAAATGAAGAATGCACATCAAGTTCTCTATAGGTTACCCAAATGAGCAATCACTAATGATTTTTGCATTCTAGGGCCATAATCAAGTACCTAATGGTCTTTAACGCTTTTAATGTAAATCCTTGTTATCGAACATGCTTTGGGCTTTAAATTTGAATTTTTAGACATTGAAAAATTAGGTTAAAAATGGTCTTAGATACTGCGACTATGGTTATTGAGACTGCAATTACGGCAATTCGCATCTCTATAGCCCACAATCATGGTAACCGAGGTTGATTTTCTGCCTATGCCAACAATTCTGCACTTCTTATTTTTGTCCACACACCACCAAGTAGCCATCCGATGAGCTTTAGTGGGCAACATAGTATAGCTTGTGCAAGAATATGTCAATGATTGATGTTGTTAGGTTGTCTATTATTTATCAGTCTAATCTCATGGGGAAATATGACCATATTCAATTCATGGCACCCGAGTTCCAGACTCTCTACTATTGTGATCTTCCAAGGACAAAGCTACTCTTAGAGAGAGAAATATGCTTAGAGAATATGTCGGAAAAGATTCCAGCATTTCATGACAGGCATGTGGACACAGGGTGGTGGTGTTTTTCCCCAGATCCTTGCAAGGCAAATGAGCAATGGGTCCGTGAATTCTATGCCAACCTTAGCATAGTGTCTTTCTTGTATCCATCCAACACGACTATCAAGATCCTGTGAGAAAGAAGTGGACTTCAAGGAAAAGTAAATCAATGATATCGATGGGCTTCCAATGTAAACATGGGTGAGTTTGAAGAAAAGGGGTGCAAGCTAGGAAGTTGGTTGGCAGAAAGACTTTGCCCCATAAAGAAAGTCTCACGGGTGGTAAGTAAAAGTAACATCCACATAAATGACTTCACTATTGAGGCTAGGAGTTGGTTAAATATCATATGCAGTCGAGTCTCCCCTTGTACCCACATTATTGAAGTCCCATATTTGTGGGCTTGGATGATTGCTTGCATTCTAGATGATATTCCTTTGAATGTTGGTTGGCTCGTGGTTTCTGACATGAAATTCTTCAAGATTCAAGGTGAGATGTATCTCTTCTTTCCCTCATTAATTACTAAGCTTTGCAAGGGAACTAGGGTTGAGGAATTCTCTAGTGATACTTGGGTGCACCCTAGTACTTCTATCTATTCATTGTAAATTCAAAGAGAGGGCGCACCAGGTAAAAGCAAGAAGAGAAAGATCGATTTAGGGATGTCGACATATACAGAGCCTGAGTCTTGTAGGATATCCATCACCGGGCCTCTTGGAGCTATTGGAGTTGATATTGTGGCCATCAGGGAGCTCCTGTAAGATTAACCCTAGGAGCCAGGAGAGCCCTTCACCACCCGCCATTCATATATGTCCCAATCTGATTATAAGGAGTATAGGGAGGAATAAAAAAGTAGGGAGCTACCATTACTAGGCTTGAGAGAGCCTATTCATCCTTGGAGGAGTCACATTGTGATCTCCGTCTTGCAAATAAGAAGATGGAAAAAAGGGAGAAGAAGAGAGATGAGTTCTTTAGCTAGATTAGGATGGGGAAAGGGCCTATGGAAGGCCGTAAAACCCCATGATATACTCTATTTCTCCCGAGTGGAGAATGACGGTGAGGCTCTAACTGAGTGGTCCAGTCCTGATGAGGCTGATGATAATGTAGAGACTGAGAGTGATAGCAGCTCTTAATACAGTTCCAGGGAGCACTTTTATCTCTCTTTATACTTAATTGTTAATACAATAAGGACACTGCTATCTTTTTAGTTGGGGGTTCCTTTCTCTGCATTTATTTAATTTGTCCTTGTATTATTGATATTTCAAAATATTTTTCTATTCTTTTTGATGATTTTTATTTTTATTTGGATTTTAATATTTGGGCACTCTAATGGTGCCCATATTTGCATGGATTAGTTATTTTCTTCTTGGATTTCTAATTTATATTTATTTTACTTATGGCAATATCGGATGATATTTTCCCTAAGATATATTGAGTGATGACATTCTTAAGGGAAAAACGTCATGATTGGGTTTTGATCCATGGATGCAAGGAAAGTCTGAGTACCCATTGCATCGAGCACATAAATGCAAGGGAAATTTGAGTACCTATGGCCTTTTGAATTTAGGATTGCACTTGTATCTATGGTAAAGTATGAGTAGCTATATAGTGTGCCCATATGAAAGACAAAATGTGAGACGAAGGCTTGGGTTAGTGTCATAGTTAGCAAATTATGCATGGTCCAAATAGAAAGTAACCCCGCCCCCCTCCGTCCAAAATTTTTTGAAGATCAAGGGAATAGACGTGAGCGAACTTGTAACAATTCTTTTACTCTTTTTATGACTCCAAAAAATTTAGCTTGTGGAAATTGGTACATACCCTATTTTTGTCTCTATCAGGAGGGGCAATTGAGCCTCCTTGGTAAATTTGTATGCCATATGTGGTGAGCTCATTTGTCCAAATCTCATGTGTACTTGTACAATCTAGAACTTTCCCCATTAGTCTCTCAAGGCTAAATCTTTTATTATACTTGGTTGGTGAAATGATCTTAGGCCATCTTTGTGACATTGGAAGTCCACTATAGCCTAAAAATCCCACCCTTGCATATATGTTGTCCCTAGTCACCCATGTCGAGCCTTTTGACCTTTCATTAGAAAAAACATTGTAAGCCGTGAGCCTTTCAATTTTTATCCCTTTTTTGAACCCTACCCTCCTTGTACTTAAAATTTAAACTTGAAACTAAAATCCTAAGTTGGGGATGGTGAATATTGGAAGAGGTAATGAAAAGAAAATGTGTAGACCAAGGAAATAAATGTAGGCGCATGTGTAAAAGGTGAAAACAAAAAGAAGTGTCCCATGATCAAAAGTTGGATGGAATAGTGTGATGTAGATGTTCAAGGAGGGTATAGCCTTGTTCTTAAATAATATCCTACCCTACCTCAAACCTAAATTACAAGCTCAAAAATCCCTTTGTTATCTCCAAACAAGTATTTTCATTATAGTGGCGATTGAAAATAGGGGCAAGCCTATGGCATGGTACTTGTTTGCATCGAGATTTCTTAAGAGAGAGTATTTTAAACTTAAATTCCTTGTTGCATCTTTGATGACTTGGTGTGTGGAATCTTCTTTCTTGTGATAAGCCATGTAAACAAGTCAAGGTGGGTGATTTTGTCATCTCCCGAAAAATGAGGCAAAAGAAGTATAATGTAGTTGATGTCAAAAGTGAGTCATTTCTAGAGTATTAGTGATTGTTGCATGGTTTCTCTTTAAAGTCTCTTTCATCCTTGAAAAATCACATTTTATGTTAAGGGGCGTTGTGAAAATAGTTTTTCCTATGTTTGAAGAGATAAATTGTGGTATTAACTAAGCTTGAAGTCATTGTGATCATTGGTTTATTTAATTTGGGCATAAAGGTACTTTGTCTCATGGTAAAAAGTAGTGTTGCTTGAGGACAAGCAAAGCCTTAAGTAAGAGGTGTTGATGAGTGGTGAATTTACCGCTTACATGTACTTAACACTCGTGCACACTACTGTGATTTAAAGGCATAAATGAGAAAACATTGTGATTAAATGCACTAATTCCCACATTTTATAGGTATATAGGTGATGAGATAGAAAGACATGAAATTGAGCTAAAAAGGAACAAAAAGGAGAAGAAAAGTGCATGGCTGAAGGACCATATATAGAATGAGGCTCCGTTACCATAATTGCAATCTGAGGGATGCGGTCACGGGCTGCTAAGATGGTTAGAACTGCGGCCATGTAGATATACTCGCGGTTGTTGTAGCTGCGATTGTGGCAAATCTGGTGCTATTACAGCCAGAGATTAGGACCAAGGGTAGTTCTGTAATTTTTAGCAATCGGCCCCAAATTCCTTAAAAACCTAAAACCATTTCCCATTTTGGTCATTCTAGATACTAGAAATATTTTAAATTTGAAGTTTAAACCCTAAATTGGGAAAGAATTGTAATTTGATTTGGAGACTTGGATTTTGGTATTTGTGAAGAATGGATGCTTTGAACAATCCTTATTGTACATGTTTCTTTATTTTTCTCATGAGTAGCTAAATCTTTTAGTCTTGGGATTATGTTAAACTAAGGTGCAATGGTGTTTAGGTAATGATATGTTTTTATTACACTTAGTTGTTGAATATGGATTTTACTATTGTTTAGTTTAAATAGTTGGGATTTGTGGGTGAAAATACCAAATACCCAAAATGGGCTTTTTGGGTAAAAACCCCAAACTTTTGAAAGCTCTTATTATCCTTGAAAGAGGGATGTTGGTTAGCTTTTTGGAACCCATGGTTTCCTTGAAAGAGGGCTATAGGGGCCAAAGCAATAGTGGAACATTATGAATATAGCTTACTTTATTTTTCCATCTTAGAGATAACAGTATATGGAGAGGAGTTTATGTCATGGGAATCTTCCTAGAAATAGGGATGCCTAATTGAGGTTTTTGGTGGCTTTTATTGAAACATTCGTTAAGTACTCCAAAGAGTCAAGAAGTGACATCCGTAAAGCCTTGTTGACAAACTAGACTCAAGGACTCTTAACCTAGCTTACCATGCCATCAACAATTAGGACTAATACCAAACCATCATGATCCTATGCACACATTGCCCTGAGGTAAACATAATCCCTAGATCTTTCCAAATTTGAATTCTAAAACAAAAAGTGTTATCATAGTGCATTGCTTGGCTTGACATTGATAAGATTCTATTCCAAATCAACCTCCCCCCCCTCCCACCCCCCACTTTACATTATGTATTTTAAGTTGTGTATACTTCAGATATCTTTTTAGTAATTTTGACACTCATAAGACTCAAAATCTAAATCTCGCTCATCGTGGATTTGACCTCAATGAAAGTTAAGCTATTGACAACTATCGTCCTCTACCACTTGATATGGTATAGGTGAGCATTATTAAAATGCTCAAATTTCATTGAGGTCGAATTCATAAGGTTGAATCCATCAAGAAATTAGAATCCCAAGTAGACTAAATCTCAACTCAACTCAATGCTAGGCTAAAAAGGGGTCTAGCTAGTGATAAGTGGTCAATCCCAATAACAACACTCAAGTTATGGCCATTGTCACTAGAAGTGGATGAATCCTTTGTGAGAAAGTGTTTGAGATGGATTAAAGTCCCAATGAAAATACATATGATGAATAAGCAAATGAAAAGAGAAAGCGTCTAGAAAATCCAAGTGATGATGCTCCAAAGTCCAGTGAAATGATTATTGAGAAACCGACGATATTTGAAGAAAAGGGTAAAATATGAAAACTCCTAAAGTTATCAATGGTGATGCACCAAAAGTGAATGAACCTTCAATTATCCCATTTCCACAAACAAAGATACCTCCACCATCCCTCAAAGGCTTAACAAGAAAGAAGACAATACCAAGTTTAAGAATTTTCTTGAGAAATATAGCAACTTCTCCATAAACATTCTATCATTAGAACTCTTCAAGAGATACCAGGATATGCTATATTCACGAAGAACTTGGTATCAAAGAAGGGACTTGTGGACTGTGAAATAATTTAGGTAACTCATAGTTGTAGTGTTATTATGTCAAATACATTGGCGGTAAAGAAAGAAGACCCAGGTGCATTCACCATTCCTTGCACTATTGGGGTGTACAAGTTTGAAAAGGCATTGTGTGATCTTGGAGAAAGTATTAACTTGATGCCATATGACGTGTTTCAAAATTTGGGATTAGGTGCACCTACACCCACCACCATGAGTCTTTTAATGGCCGACCGTTCAACTAAAAAGCTTGTGGGCATGTTATATGATTTGTTAGTAGGTTTACCGGTTTATCTTTTCGTCTAATTTTTTCATTCTCAATTTTGAAATTGATCATGAGATACCAATCATTATTGGTAGGCCATTCTTACTAACCGAAAAAGCCTTAGTTGATATGGAATATGGAGAGATAAAGTTTTGGGTAAATAATAAAGAGTTTTCCTTCAATGTATGCAAGACTAAGAAGCAACTGATGAAGTTTCAATAGGTGTTAGTGATTGATGTCATAGATAAGGAAGTGACCAACACTATGGAAGTGGATATTGGGTTACTTCAATTCTAAATTCCAAATTGATCCTAAGTGGACATCATGTCACAACGTCAAATCAAGTGCAAGATTAGAGGCAACCCATCATTGACATAAATTTTTCCCATATCCTTTGAATTTCAGTTGTTAAAATAGGTTAGGATTTTAGTTTTTCATTAGTCCATAAAATCTTTGAACTTAGAAGGTGATTTGAATAGGTGAGTAGACAAAAAGTAGAGTAGAATTGAGTTTGGAGATGCCCTAGTTGAAAAAATAAGGGTATAGAAACTATTCTCAGTTATCATGATCATGATACTCAGATCGATTGCGATCTAGAGGATTAAATCTGCCCAGCATAGTCTCAGGTATTGTGATCGCCAAGTCTGATCGCAATCACGATCAAAGTAGATGTAAAAAGGGAACCATCTGCAAACTTGTTCCACTGCACACCCCTCTTTAAATACTCAAATTCTATCAAATTTTATCATTTCCAAATGGTTTTTAAAGTGCTAATTATCCTCATTTTCATCCAAATATCAAGTATGTATTTCAAATCTTCTCTTGAATGCTTAAATTTGATTCATAGAAGCATACTGAAGGCCTAAATTTGGCATTATGGCTTCTTTTCTTAATCAGTGTATAAATTAAGGTTATCCTGTGTGGTTGATATTGTTGTTGGTTTATGCTTCATTAAGTAAGTCTTGAGTACCCAATTGTGATTAAAAATAGGTGATAATTTGAGGTGTACCCCAGGTGTTTGGTAAAATTCCCAAATGAAATTTTTGATAGTTTTCCTTTGATTTAAAGGGAATGTTTGAGTGTTTATAAAGTGTGGCTTCTGTTCTTTGTGTTATGCATCTTGAATGAACTTGTTTGTTGAAGAAAACTGTAAAAAAATTGAGTTGGGAAACCTAGGATGATGAAGTCTCAAGTGTCACGATCGCAATCACAGTACCTGAGACCTGCCTGACAGGCTCCTTAGGTGTCGCAATCGTACTTAGTAGAGTGCAATCGTAACACCTGAAGCTTTTCTGATAGGGACCTTAGGTGTCGTGATCATGACTCAATAGAGTGTGATCGCAACACCTGAGGACCGTCTGGCGGGTCTGCCCACTATCCTTTTGATTTTAAATTCGCTTTTATTTTATTTGATGTTAGATTCTTTATCTAAGAAATATAATTGACCGAATGATGCAAATTCTATTTTGAATTCCAAAGCATGTTGTGAAAAGTGTGTTGCTTGTTTTGAGACATATCAGCTCTTTTATTTAACTCTTATATGATTTATCGCTTAAATTTGAACTATTATTTTTTCCTCAGATGATAGTCTTGCATGGATTATAAAAGAATTGAACATGTGTCATGTGTGTTATGTGTTTGTTAATATTTCATATTTTTATATTTATTTCTGGAGCTTGTCCAATGAGCGTCTAAAGCAAAATGAAGAATGTTGAATTTTTAGGAGATAATATAGGTATTTTTGTAATTAGCCTACTTTTGTTCTTTTATTTACAAGGCCACAATGGATGATCCAAGTTAGTCTATTTGAGCCTTTAGTCTATTCTTTGGTGGCCATTTATGAGCCTTAATCCTTTTATTTCAATTGATATTTAATTGATTCAAAACTCCTAAGCACTCTAATTATAAAAAATAAGAGTTGAAAGAAGAACGGAAAAAAAGAGAAATAGTTGAAGTGGGAAGCTTGTAGAAAGACTAATGTATAAGTATTGAAAAAATTATATAATATTCATAGGGAGCAGGAAAAAAAGAAAAAAAATGCGTTTGATTTCTCCTTAATAATTGTGTGTGAAGGTGCTTGAGAAGACAAGGGCAAAAAGGAAAATATAAGGGTAGGAAGAGTAGAAGAAGAAAGAACTAGTTGATTGAGGAAAATCCTTAATAAAAGAATTTGTGAAAATTAAAGTGATTAGGAAAGATAGGTAATATTGTTGGCCAGAATAGTTTCTAGATATCTCTTAGCCTACATTACAACCATGAAAGACCTAAGGGATCTTAAATTTGACATTCTTATATTAGTGGAGTAGTATAATAAGTTAAAGCTTATGGTTCATCGTAAGTTGCATGTGAATTCTTTGCGAAGTTAGAGTAATTCTATTCATATACCCATTCATATGATGTGGCTTATACTTGTGAGTAAATGAGTAACTATCTTGTTCTGAGGGATACATGATTAATAAAAGATAGGTGAAGTATTTTAATTTACTGATATAGTAATCTATGAGTATTTGCTACAAGCGTAAAGTCAACCCTTGAGGATAAGTGATCTCAATGTGATTGTTCTTGAGGTCATAAATTTATTGAATGAATGAGGCATATATGTTAAAAGATTGTCATTTATTATAGTTGTTTCAGTCCTAGCTTGAACATTCTTATATTCAAGTGATTTAATTTGTGGTTGGAGTCTATGTCGTAAGTTTATAGCTAACTTGAGGATAAGCAAGAATTTAAGTGCGGGGTGTTAATGTGTGGCTAGATTCATGAACTTGCACTATCATTTGTCTCACACTTTATTTGTTTTAATATAATCTTGAGGCTATTTTATATCAAATATGCTTACATAGTTTGTCTTGATGTGTAAGATGAAGAACAATGGATTTCACATGAATTTGGAGAATATTGGAGTAATAATTAAGCTTTGAAATCTAAGAAGGAGCCTAGGAAGGTAATTTGGAGAATATCCAAGGATGGGATATCAAGACGGGAGCTTAACAAAACAAAAACACAAAGAGAAAGCAAAAATTACACTATGGATAGGCCCTAGGCACTGCTCCAAGCTCCCCCGCAGTGAAAAAAGGAAACCCACATCTTTGCGAGCAAGGAAACTACCCAAAAAAACCATATCCTAGACCTAGGCATCACCCCAGGCCCCATCGCAGCACAAATTCCAAAACAAAATTGGCCTGGAGTGATCCATCCAACCCAAACCCTTTTCTAGCCCTAAACATATTATTTTAAACCATTTATCATAACTTTCAGTAGATAGAAACATATATATTTTGATAGGAATATATATACTTGGGATTTTCCTATCTATTCATTACTTTCAATCATTGAATCTCTATCTATTAATGAATTCATTATCCTGAAATTAGTTCATTAGTAGATAAACTCATAGTATCTAGGGTTGTGTTAAACATATGAGAGTTGATGTATGATTATCATATTGTGTAATTTTTTCCACTTTTATTAAGTTATTTCTATTTTTTAGTCTTAATTGTTTGGGAGCTTGAAAACCACTTAAACATTATCTATGATGCATAGTTAGGACTAGAAATATGGAAATTACATATGCAATAAGAAAATGTATGCTTGTCAAAACTATAGATAAATAGGAATGATTCGCTAACAGTGATAGGAGTATATACATTACCTTTGTCCAGTTGGTACAACAGAGAAATCAAGTGCACTTCATTATTGACCGATGACTATAGGGATATAGGTAATCAAGTAGGTGAAGAGTTTATTTAGGAAGATGCTCAACATCATAAATATCAATCCACAATTAGTAACTCAGAAAATTAACTAAACATATAATTTGAAGACTCAACTGGATTGTCAAAATATTTTAGGCCTAGGTCATCCGTCTAATCTAAATTTAAACCTAATATTCTATGAATTTCCTCAATTTACTTGTTTTCACAATTAAAGCAAAAAATCACGCTTTAGATGCACTACAAGACTTTTCCTCATGCTTCTCCCAAATAACACCATCCTAATTTTATGCCATATCAGCTTTCCCAACTCTATATCAGCTAAGAGGGTTGAGATGATCACTAACAATTTGTCATTCTGACCTATGAACAAACACCTTACATTAGATAGGAATCATCATAGATCAATTGCCACTTATCCTTCATCAATCATATTAATCAAACATATCTATGCATAATCTGTAATAGGTATATTTTTTCATCATACCTATAGGTCACCTCTTCATCCTTGACTCAAAATTTAGTTTCATTTTTATCCAAGTCCATGAGAGCTCTACTAGTAAGTAAGGGTCTCCCGGGCATGATAAGGATTACTTTGTCAATGACAAATCTAGAATGACAACATCTGTTGATAGACAGGACTTACCCACCTTGACCAAAACACCATTAAAACTTCAATGGTCTTCATACAGTCCTTTCAGCCATTTAAATATACATGCATGGGTTTGGGTTTGCTCAATCTTGATTTTTAGTAGATAACCATTAGAACAAGAGAGATCCACTCCCCAATATCACAAGAATCTCTACCAAAATTATACTCTCTAGTGGTACAATGAATGGCTAAGGCTCCAGAGCTTACTTTATTTGTACCTCCTCAACTGAAATAATAGAGTTGACTGGATGAGTGACTTTGACCTAATCATAGCTTCCTGCTTTTTTCTTGGTCAACACATTTTTTAGGCATTTTTCAAACCTAGGTATCTCCTAAATGGCATCTAGAAATATAACATTAAATATTGGTTGCCTCAAGATATCAATATATTTTTCAATTGTACTTTCTTTGCTCTGCCATCCTTGGAAAAAATGTCTTTCATGCAAGAATAAAAAATTCTCTTTCTATAAATACCCTCTCGATGTTTGAACCCTAATCCTTTCATGTTTTTCCAATTTAAATTATGGTCATCTACTCGACAGCCTTTTTTAGAGGTTGTTCAGCAACCATTTTTGACACAACCTCATTTTCTATTAAAACCTAAAACAAACTATGCTAATGCCCTCAAACCACTACAACGTACAAGTAATACACAATCTATAACTTTGAAACCTATTAACTTTGATGCCAAGTAAACTCATGATTTTATGGGAGGAAAACGAAGTGAAATGGATGATAATGAAGGAAAACCTAAATTATGTGATAGTCGAGAAGTTTTTGTATGGATGACCAGATATCAAAGAACTACGAAGACTAATCCCAAATTAATATGAATGGAAACAAAAATGCAATATAATATTGCATAATAACTATGTCTTAATATGAGAAACATTGGGTAATACTCTTCTAGGCTTTTTGTAATCTTGGTGACCTGCAAACATAAGATTAAGCAATGCCTCAATTTTATCATAGTATTTGGATAAGATTTGTCCAAGAGTTGTAGCATCTAATAAATATTTTAATTTTGGCCTTAACTCTTCAATGAAATTATGCCTAATAATCTCCTAAGCTGTTGGTCATGTGGACGGTATCTCAAATATCCCTTATATCTTTCCTAAGCTTAGGGAAGGGATTCATCATCCTTTTGCACAAACAAAAAAATTTTGCCTGTGAAGTTTTCTATTCTTCTAGATGAGAAGAATTTGTAGAGGATCCTATCTGATAAGATCTCCCATGATGTAATCAAACCAGTATATTCACTCTGCAACCACTGATTCTCCTCTCTAACCAATGAAAAAGCAAACAAACATCAACTTCAAATATTTGTTTGACACTTTCTAATAGTGGAAATTATCATTCAAGTCGACAAACTCTTAAAGGTGTTTGTGTAAGTATTCATATGTTTTATCCTGATATTGACAAGCGTTTTGCACTAGTCTAACCATGCCTTCTCTTAGCTTAAAATTTCATATGATATTTGACTTCACAATAGCTTTGGCAATATTCTCTCCATTTGTCCGTACTAAGTTCAGCGTAGGAATATGTGATGCAGTAATGGGCTAGTCTGTGCTCTGTCTCCTACATTATTCAAATTGTCTGGAAGGTTTGGGCTATTCAAATAATCACACATTGCTCTCAAACCTTTGAGATTACATTCAAGATCATTATTAATGGGAATCAGTGGATTTCCTTAACTTTGGGTGTTTAAAATAAATTATACTATATGCTAAAAAACAAAAAAAAATATAAAAAATTAAAATCTGAATAGTTCAACAAAAACTCAAAATAGGATCAATTTCCAATCAAATCCCCAAAATTGTGACAAAAACCTATTGTGTCTAAGTACACACACAACTGTACGTAGTTGTACAAGTAATATAGGTTATAGACTAAATATCATACCCAAAGGAATTTGATGAATTGATTAACTAGTTTGAACTCTTTTAGTTTCTATTCAGTAAGAAATAAATAATAATGAGTGATTATTGTGTTTTGACTATAACAAAATGTAAATTCAAGAAAGTCATAACCTTATAGGTTGAAATTTAGATTAGAGAGATTATCCAGGGTTATGGTATTTTTATAATTAAGTAAGGTCTTTAAATTAGATGCTTAGTTGATTTCATAATTACTAGTTATGGATTGATGCTTAGTTGATTTCATAATTACTAGTTATGGATTGATATTGCGATGTTGAGAGTCTTTTTAAACAAACTCTATCCCTACTTGACTATTTCTAACATGTATATCCCTATCCATGAGAGTACATTGTTCCCCCTTCCCTATAGAGTTCACAATAATGGAAATTAAACCAAACAATATGATATTCAAACCACAACCTTCATGTCCTTAACTATAACCTTATATACTATGAGTTTAGCTACTCATGAACTAATTACAAAAGAAAGAATTCATGAAAATCTAGTGTTGAAATGATTAAAGATTCTAAAAATAAGTAAAATCTTACAAAACTTAAATTCTTCCATGTCTTCTCTACTCTACGCATCAACAACACACTAAAATAACATAAAGATGGCTTATATAAGTCCCTAAAGGGTTCGGGTCAGATGTTGGTCCTTAAAAATGATCAATGTCAAAATTGGCTTGAATTTGTACTATAGCAATGCCATAGAATGATAACACTCAACTTGCACTTCAATTTAAGTGCAAGGCAATCGGCATTAATATATTTACCCAACTTTGGAGTCGGGGTCAAATCCATGAGGAACAATGTGAGTGGCAATCAAGTTAATTCAAAATATAGGTACAAGTTAAATTCAAACCAATAGTACAAAAAAATAAAAATGGGGGAGGCAGGATTCTACACTAATGTTTTGTTTTAGTTTTTTCTAGTATAAATTCAGAGCTATGAATAATTAGAGTTTTTAAATAATTAAGCAAGGATCTTGGGATTATGTATTACTAAGGGAAGTGACATGTGGATGCTAATAATCAACTTCGTTTTAGTAGATCAAGTGTGGGTAGGTTTGGTTATAGGTTTTGATGCTATTCTTTCAACAAAACACCAAACTTTCACCCATTGATTCTTTCAAATACCTAATAGGTGTTTTCGACAATTGGTAACAAACCTTAATTTAGGCATCCCTACTTCTAGAATAATATCCATGGCATAGTCAACTTCACAACCACCCTTATGTTTAAGATAGTGATATATTAGCAAACTACACAAATAATTTTCTACTATTGCTTTGGTCCTTACATCCCTCTTTCAAGGATGACATGGATTCCTAAAGTTCACCCAAAACTCTTCTTTCAAAGATGGCTTTGAAATTTCTAGATTTAGAGTTTTCACCCATCAAACCCATATGAGTATTTGGGGATTTCACCCACAAATCCCAACCAAATTAATCAAGCAATGATAAAAACCATCAACATGAACTATCAAATAGAAGATAGCAATAACAAACCACACACACTTTAATCCCTACTCACACATAACCCTAAGAGGGAGATCTAGCTATACATAAGGTAAATAAACAAAGATATACCCATAATGTCCACTTAAATGATTTGTTGAAGCTTAAGTGAATGTTACTCCAAACTTTGGACTCCCACAAATCTCCAATGAAAGTGAGTTATTCCTCCACTAAGAGGCTACTCCAATGTATTCTTCATCCAAAATTTGTACAATATTATCTTCTCCAAGAATGGAGGCTTTGAACTCAAGAACCAAAACCTAACTATTTGGGAAGATGGAATTGTGTTGAATTATTTAGGGTTTGAGTTTTTTTGCTAAAAATTTGGGATCAGCCATGTGCATTTCCAGATTTTCCCTTGGGCTACATTTTTTTGCTAAGCTACAATTGTGCTGGTCTGGCCACAATTGCGGTTGCTTGACTATCGTGACCACGGTCACCAGACCGCAACTGCGGTAACTGAGGATAATTCTTGCTCTAAGTTTTCAACTACACTTTCTTTCTCCGTTTTGATCATTTTCAGCTCCAATCCACATCTTTTGATCTTATCAACTCTATACCTACAAAGTATGGATATTAGTGTATTTAATCATAATGTTGTCTCTTTTATTCATTCAAAATAAACTAATGTGCATGAGGGATGAGTGCGAATGAGTAGTAAAGTGACCACTCATCATAGGCCATTTGGACAACTGACTTGATGGGGAGAGTTGAGGGCAGAAGATTGTGTTTGGTACCCTCCACCCTTAGTGCATTTTTGGTTTCTTTTCTCATTTTTCTCCTAGTAAGCTCCAGTCTTGGTCCAATGCTTTTGGACTTGCTCTTAATCATCTTCCTTGGCTCCCACTTAGACTTTAGTGCTCATTTTATATGCAATTATGCTCGAAATTCATGCAATATCCATTCATCATCTTACTAGACATAAAATAATCCACATAGGTGTAATTCATATAAAATAAGCTCAAAATCATACTATAAAGAGGTTAAATATGAGGCAAATGATAGTATAAATGTATGACTTTTAGCCTCATATCTATATACCCTTACTCAATCTTATTTAAGAGTTGAACGATTTATCTCTTAATAGTTTTTCAAAATACACAAGAGTTATTACTTAAGAGAGATTAATATATGTTAAGTAAGTTCAACTTATCCCTATTAGAATATATTAAATAGAGTTAGTTCCCCAAGTTCTTGCAATAATTTTTGTCAAACTCTAGTATGATTTTCCAAGTTAAACTACGGTAATATAGCATGATATTTGCAACTACCAACCAATAGTGAAATGAGAAATAATCAGATATCTTAAAACCCAACAAGCATGAATTATGAAAATGCAATGAATAATAAACTCTTATTAGTTCTACAACCTCAATATGGTAATACCCATAAGGAGTTAAAAAAAACCTAATTTCAAAAAATTCCCTCTAAAATTCTCTCTCTAGGCAGTTATAATTTGGTACTTCCATTCTTTTACAGCTGGTACCATGGCTTCTCAACCATCGACGGAGCTTCTCCAACTACCAGATATTTCCTCACAGGACTGGCATACATGTATCTGATCCCCACTGAAAACTCCACCTACTCAAGTGCCATACATCTCTCAGCCTATACTCCAGTCGGATGGCTACTCAGCTCAAATTTCATAAGGGCAATTATGATGGGCTCAGGTGATCATTAACCAGGATCAATCAGAGATATAGGGCAAGATGGGGGAGGTGACAATGAATTTTTCACCGGTGACTTATCCGAAGAATAATCAACTGGGGCTAGCACCAATAGAGAAGTTACATATGTTTTCAATTCAATCGGAATCCATTTTGAATTACTTTATGTCTAATGATGGAGGTAAGATTCCCATTAATCAGTCATCTAGTGAATTACCTAGTATGGTAAAAACCCTGGCATCGCCCAACAAGAGGACTGTTGTGGATGTTTCGATGTCCATGTAGGGGAATGAAGCTCCTGTACCTGTTGGGGCCCTAGGTAGTTTTGGTGTATGGACCAAACCTGGTCATGGAAATGGACACTCTATGCCTGGTCCACTCACTCTTTGTCCCTGAAATTAAGAGCACAAGAGGCTACGAAAGCTGAGTTTATTCATATTAAACCACCAATAATAACAACCAAACACGATCTTCTAGAAGTTGCGTTTAGGTCTGAGAATTATAAAGTAAAATTAGCAAAGAGATGTCGGTTTACCTTGATTGGGAAATCAAAAATAGCATGCCTAAAATAGAGGTGATTAGGAGACAGCTTATCCTGCAAACAGAGTTAAAAGGGAAGGTTAAACTTACTCATTTTAACTCCAGGCATCTATAAATTGACCTGGTCAATGAGTATAACAATTCAACAGTTTGGTCAAAGGGGAAGATGTACATCCAAGGACAGTTGATAAGATTTCAATTGTGGACCCCCAACTTTAACCTTTATGAAGAAACTCCACTGGTCCCTATATGGGTTAGTTTGCTTGAGCTCCGCTTTCACCGCTATTGTAAGGAGGTCGTGACATCTCTCTTATCCCCTATTAGCAAGGTTTTGTTTTTGGATTTGGCAACTTATAAAAAAAATAGGGGTAGTGTGGCTAAGGTCAAATTCTAAATTGACCACACCAAGCCAAGACCCCAGTATGTTTGGTTAGGCTATGATGATGATGAACATAGTGGATAATGAAAAGACATTGTGAAGAGGTTCCTGAATATTGTTCTTATGGCAATCACCAAGCACATATTACAAGATCTTGTGTTGTCAAAGGAAAAGAAAAGGCTACTAGGCAAAAGCTGGTTGAATATCCTCAGGGAGAAGGTTCATGGGAAGAATCTTAAACATACCAACGGATGTAGAATCCACCTGGTACATTGCAACAAAAAAATGCAGATAAAGGAAAGGCACCTATCAGTAAGTGGCAGAACCAAAAAAGGAGGAGTAGAGACAACCAAAGATTGATATTCAAACCAAGGTCTCTAACTAAGTATAAAGGGGGACTACAAGATACTTCTACTCTATCCACATCATATACTTTTACAGCTCTTTAGCATGAGAGTGAGACCACATTTGCTTATCCAGGCATTAATAAAAGGGGTCCCAAGAAAATATCATAGAAGATAGAGGAGTCTAACAGTGGCAAGCATGATGATCAACAAGTGGCTAATGAAAGTGACAGGCACCTTTTACCTGATCAGGTAAGTAGACCAAAGGAAATTGAGTAGCCTAGAGAAGGTGGGCTATTTAATATAAAGGATACAATGGCTGAGACAGTGGATCTTGACCAGCTACAAAATACAGTAATGCCTGATGAGGGAATGGATATTGGTGTGGCATCTACTGCAGTGTGACATGAGTCTTCCCCTAGATTCCAAGAGAAAGTAGATCATAAACAGGTGCAGGATCAAGATTTTGTCACTAAAATGTACCCCTAGAGGTTTCCTTAGGAGCTTGATGATGAATACAGAGTGATACATCCATAGGATGATACAGATGATGGCAACTTGGGTCAGCTAGATAAGATTGATGAAAATAGGACTGATGTATTTGATCTAGGAGATCAAGAGGAGTTTGTGAAATAAGTAAAGCACATTGCTAATCAGCATAGACTATCTCCTAGGGGGTCTCTAATCAAATCAAGAAAAGGAGCCAAACACATTGTACCCAACTCAAATGGGCACACAGCTAGACCTCTTACCAGGTCTCATTCCCATAAAATAGTCCAATGATCAGTCATCATATTTGGAATGCAAGGGGTATATTTAGGTGTTCTAGAAAGACTCCAACAACTCATAAATATTCACCATATCTCTTTGATTGCAATCCTAGAACCTTTCTTCAGTAATATACATCTTGAAGTAGCAAAAAGGATGCTTAATATGGAACATGCTCTTTGCAACTCTAATGGCAAGATTTGGCTCTCCTGGTCCCTATATATCTCTTATGATATCATTACTAATGAGGACCAATAAAGTACTTGCACAATCACACACTCTGCCCTTTCTCAAGCCTGTCTAATGACCTTTGTTTATGCCAAATGTAGAGATACATTAAGAAGACTTTTGTGGAATAAGCTGGTATAACTGTCTACATCAAATCTACCTTGGTGCACAATTGGGGACTTCAATTTAATTAGTAAAGTAAGTGAAAAGTTAGGAGGTATCCCTTATGATATAAGGAAAAACTTTGAATTTCTAGGGGCAATTAAGGCTAGTGGTCTGACTAATTTGGGTTTCCATGGTCCCAAGTTCACTTAGTACAACCTGAGAGGTGTTTAGTTTAGAATATGGAAAAGATTAGACAGAAATGGTATCAGATGATTAGTTGAAGGATATGCTTTTGACCAATATCACTCACGTGTCTTATATATGGTCTGATCATTGTCCCCTGCTATTGGAAATTCAAGAAAAGGTGGAGTCATATGTCAAATACTTTAAATTTTTGGATTTTTGGGTGGAGCATCCCATATTCCTTAACACTGTGGAGACTTGCTGGAAAATGCTTATGCAGGAACACCTATGTGGAGATTTCAACAGAAATAGAAAAGACTAACTTCTACTTTAATTTAGTGGTCTAAAGAGGTATTTGGTGACATCTATGGCAATGTCAAAATCTATGAAAAAAGGTCAAGGTAAATGAGGAAAAGTTAATCTTGAGTGGTACTGATGAAAATAGAAAGGAATTCCACAAAACACAAGTTGAATATATCAGACATCTCAAGGTGAAGGATGATATATTAAGGAAGAAATATCAACTGCACTGGTTTAAGTATGGCGATGCAAACTCCAGCTATTTCTATGCCTTTATCGGAGGAAGAAAAAAAGAATGTTCATTCACAAAGTCAAGAATAAGGAGAGGGTTTAGTTCCAAGGGGATGTTGACATAGCTGCTGCTACAGTTACATATATCCAGGATATCTTTATTGGGACAGCAGATTATGTACCTGAGTAAATGCTAGCTGATATCCCTAAATTGATTTCTGATGAACAAAATGAGATCCTTCAGACTATTTCTACTTTTGAGGAAGTAAAGGATGTGGTCTTCTCTATGAGTACTGACTCAGCAGCAGGTCCTAATAGTATGAACGGTAAATTCTTTCAATCCTACTGGCATATTATTGGTATAGACCTTCTCTAGGTGGTGATTGCCTTCTTTTATGGTCATGTTATGTTAAAATATTTTACTCATACTTGTTTGATTATTCTTCCTAAAGTGTCACACCCCAGCAAGCTTTCTGAATATAGACCTATCAGTTTGAGTAACCTTACCAACAAAGTCATCTCTAAAGTTATTTACCTCATATTGGCTCCCATCCTTCCCACCCTTATCTTTAATAATCAATCAAGATTTATGAGAGGTAGGAATATTGCAGAAAACATAATGCTTGCTCAGGAGATCATCTATGGTATTAATAAACCAGTTGTAGGTGGAAATATTGTTATTAAATTGTATATGTCCAAGGAATATAATAGAGTGTCTTGGTCATACACGTGCCTTATATTAAGAAGATTTAGTTTTGGTGAACCTATTATTGACATGATTTAGAGGACCTTATCAAACAATTGGTACTCAATTTTTGTGAATGGTACTAGATATGGATTTTTCTACTCTACAAGGGGGTTGAAATAGGGAGACCCCCTCTCACCTACTCTATTCATTCTAGGGGCTGAAGTATTGTCAAGAGCTCTGAACAACATACACCACCACCCTCACTATTATGGTTTTCATATGTATCGGAATAGTCTTCAAATTAACCATCTCATCTTTGTAGATGATATCATCATCTTTACTACTGGAAGAAGAAACACTCTCAGACTGGTGATAAAGACTTTGGCTTCTTATGAAATAGTTTCTATCCAATTGATCAACAAAAATAAGAGTCATTTCCTATTTTCAGATTAAGCCTTTCCCTCTGTAGTCTCAAGGAATAAAGAAGAAACTGGATTTCAGCAAAAACATAGTCCTATTACATATTTTGGTTGTCCCATTTATATTGGAAGATAAAGAATCAGTCACTATGTTGGACTAATTAGCAATGTGACTTCCAGAACTACAGGATGGCATGCTAAATTGCTAAGCTATGGTGATAGAGTTGTACTGATAAAATATGTTCTACAATTTATCCCTATTCATATCCTTTCTGCTTGCATTCCTCCAAACACTATTATTAAACAACTCTTATGGGGATGGAAGAACAACAAGAAAAAATATCATTGGGATTCTTAGAAGGAGCTTTGTTTCCCAGTTACAAAAGGTGGCATTGGAGTTAAACATATTACTATACATGTAAGGCTCTGCAGCTGAAATAATGGTGGATCTTCAAAAGCAGAAACACTCTTTAGGGGGACTTTTTACTAGCCAATTATTACAAAAGAGTGAATGCAGTAGCTAGGAAAGGGTGTTCTAGGCAATCCCTGACATGGAAAGCTATTAGAAAAAATAAGAAGGCAGTTGAGCAACAATCAGATTAGGAACTTATTACTTTTGGTGGGATAACTTGTCTGGCTTGAGAGTACTACATAATTACAAAACTGATGGTGTAAGGTCTAGTAATGCCAAAGTAGCATATTTTTACTTGATAGTGAGTGGAATATGCAGAAGTTATCTAATGTATTTCCCCTTCTCTGTTGCATTCTATCCTTAAAGCTCAAATCTAGTTTCAGATAGGGATCCCTGACTTCCCATTGTGGATAATAAATCTAAGTAGTGACTTCAGTTGTTCATCTGCCTGGGGATTGATTAGAGAGCATAGATAAATAACATTGCTGAACAGTTATATTTGGCATAGGTTGAAACCACCAACTCCAATGTTCAAGTTGAATTTTGATGGTAGTGCTATCACTAATCCTAGAAAAATTGGTGCGGGGGGTGATTAGAGATCATAATGCTGATCTCATTTATTCTTATGCTGCTCCTTTGGGACAAGGAACTAATAATCAAGCAGAGGTGGAAGCTGCTATATGGGGGTTATCTTGGTGGTTTAGTAATTGTATACAGTAGGTTGTGATGGAAGTGGATTTTGAGCTATTGATCAAATAGATCAGGAAACAACTACCAATACCATGGCACCTGTAACCCTTGCTGGAATCCATACTGAAACTCATTTTACAACTGCAGCTATGTATTTACAAACATGTCTTTAGAGAAGATAATTTTGTAGCAGATGCCCTGTCAAAAGTCAGTCATTAATCTAATCAGCCACAATACTATTTCTATAGTTGTCAACTCCCCTTAGCAGTAGCTAGATACTTTCACCTTGATAAACTCTCCATGCCAAGCTTTAGGAGAAGGAAGATGAACAAGTTACATGAGCCACCTTAGTGTAAGGCAAGAGCTGACAAGAAGGCATAAAACATGTCATAGTACTTTTAGCATATTTGTACATTGTATGTTCTGTGCCAGTCTCATTCTTTCATATTTGTTGCACAAATTAAGGTCAGGTCTATGCCCTCCTCTATGTACAGTTTCTTATGATTAAATGTAAAATCCTGGGGGTGTTGCTCATCCCCCAAAATGTTTTTACAAAAAAAAACCTCAATATAGGGTTTTTAGATACTCATATTCTGTAAAAATAACAAGAAAATAATGAAAAATATAATATCTTATTCAAGAACAATGTACTAATGAATTCAAACACATAATGAAAACTCTATGAAAAGGACAACAAGAGAGAGTATTCTATGCTTTAATTTGTTTCCCCTCCTTAGTTCAATGACAAAAATTCCATTGTTGTCTACCAAAATGATCAAAAAAGTTCTTAAAAAGTAGGCATATAACGTACAAAAAGTTCATGCCCTTCTCTATCTCTAAAAGAAAATAGAAAGTACTAGAAATTGAAGCTCTAAATGATTCTTTTTGAACTCAAAAGTAAGGATATATCGGTTCTTATAGATCTATATTCATTGAAATTACATCCAATTTAGTGGAAGAATTATAAATCTCCAAAACAAAAAATAGAAATACCACAATAAATTTATAGCGACACCCATCAAACAAGCAGTTTCCCATCCAAGGCTACTTATCTTTGGAATGAAATCTAGTTAGAAAAGAAAATTCAACTAGAGATAAGCTGCCCATAAGCATCAGAATCTTATCTTTTGAGAATAATCAAAAATAGACAGTGTTAAATTGTAAAATACTATTGGATGGATTACTTTTTATTAGCATTGAAGCACATCACATTATGGCAGGGAACATTTCACGGTTCAATGAATCTTTCACTTATTTGATTGGTTGGTTAAGGGAGAATTCATGGTTAAATACTTCACAACTTATCAATGGATATAACCCCATTGGTATGAATAGTTGATAAGTTTGGACATGGTATTCTTATTTTGGACATCTTGTTTGGCCTGCTGAATTTTGTGTTCTTAATTTCTTAGCATGGATATTGGTAGGAATTGATTGAAACTCTAGCATGGGCTCATGAATGCACACCTTTGGCAAATTTGATTCACTAGGTAGGCAAATCAGTGGACATTTCCATTGTACAAGAAAGATTGGTTAGATTAGCTCAATTTTTTATAGGTTGTCTATTCTCTTATATGACTTTCTTGATTTCCTCTACATAGGAAAAATTTGGTTAATTAATGTTTGTATCCGAATAATCTCATTCTTTCAATAGAAAAGGGGTCAACCTTCTTCTATTTCTACATCTAGGATTCAACTTGTATTATGGATACTAATAGGAATTTAACCATTATGGAAAGGAAAAGTTTGATTCAGAGAGAGAAGAAAAGGCAAAAATTATTCCAATAAAAGAATAAGTGTTGGGGATTATTCAAGAATCAAAGTCAATTTGCTTTATATAAAGAAAATATCAATGAACTTGTCACAACTCGATTTCTCAGTTCATAATGGCACCTACCAAAATTCAGCAGTAGTTATGCCAATCTATAGTTTAAAATAGCTAGTAACGGACTAATAAGAAAAGTGTAAGCATAACTAAATAAAACAGAAAGAAGATAAGAATAACTAAATTGACACACCCCAAAATTAGGCCATGTCGTAGTGGCACCTCAAGCCCACATGAACAGGAGGTCACCCCAACAACCCAACCTAATCATCATCACAACAACCACAAGGGTCGGGGAATCCCGAACCTATTATAAGATGGCGGAAACCCTATTATAAAATGTTAAATAATATCTAACATTTCATTGATGTCAACAGTCTAGTAAATATACCCAAGTCCAAAGTCATCCACAAAGCCTCTACCAAACCAGAGTCAATAATATGTCGATACATGCCCCCGACAATAGCCAAGTCCCAAATCTATAAAAGTTCATAACAAAGGATAAAGTGATGATGAAAGGTATGTCTTCCAAAGGATAGAAGCCCACCACTTCAAGTTCAATGCTCGAACCACTCGAACACCCAAATGATACATAGAAGATGATGATGATGATGATGCCCTGTCCCCTATGTCGTATGGGGACATAGCGTTTAGAGAAGGTTTGCGGTTGGAGTGCTAGCATGTAAGTCAAGGATAAGGATAAAATAGTATAATTATTCAATCCAATTCAAACCATCGTATGCAATCATATTTACATTAGAATAATCATATATGAAGACATATATACATATGTTTATAGACCATACCAACTTATAGAGGAAGTCATAACAATCATTCTTAAAGCATTCATTCATGAGACATGGAGTGAAGAAATTTCAGTTGTATTCAGTTGTATAAATATTATCATCATAAATATTTATAAGAAATATGCAGGTTGTATGAAAGACTCACATAGCCCGATGAAAATCATCAAAATTATGAGAGGATAAAATAAGTACAATAACACATGTGAGTCATCATATAATTTGTCAATCACTTTCAGTTCATCAAGAATATCAATTCTCATAATGTAAATATCATTTAAATCTTTCAAAAGAATAGCTTTCACAATTCCACTTTCAAATTACTTCACCATTCACTATAGACACAAGGAAACACACACACACTGGGAGATCCTATAACCGACATAAACCATATGAGATACATGGAGTCCAACGTACAACCCACGTTGGGGAGAACCGTCCTATCCTTGCTATCAGAGTAGGACTATCGATATCAAATCCACACAAACTAGTGATCACTATATAAATCAGCCTCAGGCTCACTCCTACGAGGGGCACGTAGTTCTAGGGAAGTAAGGTTGCTTTATACCTCCCACCCGGTGCTAAAGATTTCTCCCGGACTTAGCTCAGATCATTTCAAAGACAATCAACCATAAAATAATTGCAGTAATATATAAATATACATCGGGAGCCATTATGCTTCCAATCTATCAAAATCAACCACGATGTGGATTTCTTTCACACTCGAGTTCAAAACAACTCCATTAAGACCAAAAGGTCAAATCATTCAAAATATCTCAAATATTCAACATCAACATGCTTATAACACACACTTTCTACAAAAAACACAATTTCCAATGGGGATTCACGACCTAAATATCAAAATCATGATAAATATCGTTCAAGATTCATGCTTTATATCACCACAAATTTAAATTCATCTTTCAAAATCATAAACATCAAGATTTTATAATAATCATCATAAGCTATGGGTTCATACTTCAAATTCATAAAAATCAAATAAAAATCATGCCTTTATAAAGAAAATTACTTTTGGGCGCAAAAACGAAAGAGAGTTCTTGTTGAAAAACCCCACATACCTTGAATGATGAACTTTAGATCGATACTCATTTCGGAGATGTTAATCGTGCCTTTGAATGATGGTTCTTGGAGTTCTTGAACTAGAAACTTGGAATCTTGAATAAATTTACAGAATTAATGGTGAACTTTGGAGGTTCTTGAAGTTGGATGTTGGAACTTAGGGTTTTCTTTTTGAGGGAGTTTGATGGAATATAACATATAATACTTCTAATAGGCTTTAATATACCGTTTGGATGGATTTTGGGTGAGGGGGAATGACCAAAATGCCCCTAAAAATCAAAAAAATTCTCGAATCTGTACTTTGGTGGACTGTTTTGATAGTCTGAAGTAGATCAACCATAAAGTTTTAGTTCGATATTCAAATTGGATGAAACCAATTTCATTAGAAAGAGGACTCTCATATCTTTCCGTTGATATATATTATATCACCTAGATCATTGTGTACGAGGAGTTATGATCATTTGAAGTTGACCCAAAAATTCACTTTTGATAGGCTGAAGTAGATCGACCATAACTTTTTGCTTCGATAGACAAATTGGATGAAACCAATTTCATTGGAAAGAGGACTCGCAGAGATTTCCGTTAATATATAGTAGATCACTCAGATCATTATGTACAAATAGTTATCATCATTTAAATTTGGAGCAAAAATACGCCAGGCCTCAGTACTTTTGCTTGCACGTTTTACTGTTCACTACTATTCACGGTTCGATCGGAATGTTCATAACTCGTCGCTCGGGTGTCCGTTTTGGATGATCCACATATCGTTGGAAAGCTTATTCGATACTCTACGAAATGGTGGGTCATTATCTAAGACATTCCACATGGAAAATTTATAATTCATTCTAGAAGATAGAACCCAACACGTTTATGCATAAAATTTCAACGAAAAATTTCCTGGGTATTACTTCACTCTATATGATCACTTGGTACGACTCATATACTTAGGAAAAAATTAGGCGAATTCCAAGTCGTATTGATGATAGAATGCCATCCTCCTAGGTTGATCAAGGTAAAAGAGGGGAGGGGTAATGGGTATGACTTATATCCAAATGGTACGAGGGAACTACCCAATCGTATCTTGGACAACATACTCAAAAATCAAAAAAAATTGCAAGGCCAAGATCTTGGGTGTTTCATTCTCCCCCACTTAGGATCATTCTTCCTCGAATGACAGGTAAGGAAAACACATTCATAAGTTAACATCTTACCTCATATCAAGACAACTTTTAACCACATTAGAACACAAGGCATACAACAAAATTAAGACACTCATCGTGATCATTTCCATTTGGCAATTCATTTTAATAGCTTTGAGATTCCAATCCATCATTTATTTAATATACTCGATCAATTTAAAGCTTAGAGGCTTAAATCCGTTGACTTCTAAGGATATAAAACAACTGAAGCATTGAGAACTTTAACCCCTTGTCTAATAAAGACATGAATCAATCCTACGTATTGGGGATTTTAACTCATTATTTTTCAAAGATGTAAACCAAGTTAGGATCACCAACACACATCTCAAGCATGAGTTTCCAGAACGAAAAAATGAATGAGGATACTTGGATTTCACGTTCTCCTTTGACTTCCAAGTAGTTTCCTCGAACTATTGGTTCCTCCATAGAACCTTCACCGAAGCCATCTCTATCATTCACAACCAGCGAACTTGCCAATCCAAGATCCTCGCTGGGATACCTCATAGGGGAAGGAGTCTGAAATACTAAACTCACCAAGGGAACAATCAATGAAGGATCACCTACGCATCCTCGAAACATATATACATGGAAAACTGGGGAAATGGAGTTTAATTAAGAAGGCAACTCCACTCATAGGCAACATTGCCAATCCCTTTCGAGACCAAATAGGGCCCAACATAACGGCGACTAAGCTTCTCTTTTTTCCGATTCGCATCGCTCCCTCAATGGGAGACAACTTCAACAATACCCAATAGCCAACACTAAACTCTAAACTCCTACGCCACACATCCTCATAGGACTTTTGGTAACTTTGAGCAATTCTCAACCTCTCACGAGTTGCCTTCACCTTTTCTAAGGCTTGGTAAACTAAATTGAGGTCAAGAAACTTACCCTTACCAACTCCATGCCGTCAAATAGGAGGACGACATCTCCTACCATACAATGCCTTAAAAGGCACTATATGAATGCTAGAGAGCGGAGTGAGTCCGATGCAACTAAAAGTTTACCAAGACACTGCACTATTAGCGTCTGAGTCTAGCTATACATATATATCCCAGCCAATCTAGAACTAGAGGGAGTCAACGTAAGCCATCGGGCTCTATTCCTTACATTCATCCCAAATACTACTCTTCTCTTTTACCCTTACAATATGGACACCATAAGTAGACGACATGGAAAAACTATAACCAACCATTACAGCCAAAATCACCAATGTAGTTTGAAACCCAAACCTGTGACACGACAATGCCATAAAATAATTCATACATATTTCTTTATAAACCTCTTATGTATCCAACACAAGAAGGGTCACGGATGAACTAAATCATAAGAACCATTTGTGCCACTTAAGGCAAGACCTTCAGTATAGACACGACACTATAGGTACGGAGTGCTTTGTAAAAAATACTAGGTCATAAATAAGACCCATCTCGACACAACAAACTAATGGAGGAGTCCTTAGGACTGGGCACTGAAAGATATACCACCAAATACCTTTTGGGAATATACCATGATACCTTCACTAGAGATAAATAACATGACCAAGAAAAGATATGACTTTTAACCAAAACTTACATTAGAGAACTTGGCATACAAACGATGATCCTTCAAAGCTTGCAACATGGTATGGAGGTGATCGACATGATCCGACTCACTCTTAAAATAGAATAGGATGTCATTAATGAAAACAATGACAAACATGTCTAAAAATAGATAGAACACCCTATTTATCAAGTCCATAAATATTGTTGGGGCATTGGTCAACCCAAATGACATGAAAAGAAACTCATACTGACAACATCGGGAAAATCATTGGGAAACACCTCAAGAAACTCATTAAACAAGGGTATGGATTCTAGAGAAGGCTCTTCTAAGTTAGAATCTTTAACTCAGAACAAATGATACAAACATCCCTTTGAAATCAACTTTTGGGATTTGAGATAAGAAATGAACCTTCTCTTAGGCACTAAGGAACCATCTTCCCATATAATGACTGGCTCATTAGGGAATTTAAACATGACCCTACGGGTCTGACAATCTAAGGAAGCATAACACGAATGCAACCAATCCATCCCCAGAATGACATAAAAATCAACTATCTTCAACTTTATCAAGTTTACAAAAGTTTCTTTACCACTAAAAGATACCACACATCCCTTATAGACCCTTTTAACAACCACAGAGTCTCCTATCGAGGTTGAAATAGAAAAAGGAACCAACAGACTCTTAGGACTACAATCAAGGTGCACAGACACATATAGGGTTACATAAGAAAGAATATACCCTGGGTTAATAAAGAAATACAAATCATGAGAGAAGAGTTTTCAACATACCCACGTCAGCATTCAAAGGTGCCTCGAGCTCCCGAGGGGTAGTAAGAGCATTGAGATGGTCCCAACCAATGTTGGAGCTAGAAGTGGCACCCCTTGGTACAAAAGCTAGAGAAGTGTTAACCAACATCCTTTTGCCCAAAAAACAACTATTATAGGACACACCCATTGTATGTGACCTAATTAACCACATTTAAAGCACCGATCCTTTCCTTCCTCGCAACAACCACGGTGTGATCAACCACAAAACCGATAAGGAGGATAAGAGAGTTCGAATTTAGCCCTGCTGACCTGATATTGGGCATCTTATACCCTGTGATCATTATCAATCTAAAGATGCCCACCTCCCAATAGGTTTGAGTAGGGAGCACTAACCGCAGAATGGAAACTAGGACCCATCCAATACTTTCTCTTAGACCACTTT
The DNA here is from genome assembly GCF_002878395.1 of Capsicum annuum. Classification (NCBI taxonomy): domain Eukaryota; kingdom Viridiplantae; phylum Streptophyta; class Magnoliopsida; order Solanales; family Solanaceae; genus Capsicum; species Capsicum annuum. The sequence goes on from NC_061111.1 coordinate 143,331,035, forward strand.
CTATCAACCTGAGCCAACAGAGAAAAGGAGAGGTAGAACCCAACATTTTGAGGTAACTGAGGGGAAGCGTCACCCCCAATAGTGGGTTTAGTAGGAACAGGTGGAACCCCATGAGGACAGTCAGATGTCACAACCCTTGACCCAGTCTAAATCCTAGAAGTTGGATGAGCATTGTCCATATTGCCCCCAGTTGAGATAGAAAAGTATGCCCAAACATCACATCTTCTTGGATACATGATCTAAAAGATGAGCAAGTAGAAATCAGGGGAATCTAAGACCTTAGACTCTATATATCTTGAGATTGAAACACAAAAAAAGAAACATTTCTAAATGTCTTACAGCCCATTTTTTTCTAAGTGTGGTGCGCTACACACATATAAAAGAGACTCTACTTGACACGACCTTATGGAATCCCAACTGACCATGAACCTAAACTCTGATACCAACTTGACATACCTCAAAATCTGGCCATGTCGTAGGTGTACCTTAAGCCCATATAAATCGGAGGCCAGCCCAACAACCCAACCTAATCATCACACAATAACCACAAGGGTCGAGGAATCCCAACCTTATTATAAGATAGTGGAAACATAAGGCTAATAGTCAAAACATAAACAATATCAAATATTTCATTAATGTCAATAGTCTTGTCAATATACTCAAGTCCACAATCATCCACAAAGCCTCTACCAAACCGGAGTCAATAATATGTCGGGACATTCCCTTGAAAATAATCAAGCACCAAATTTATATAAGTCTATGACAAAGGATAAAGTGATGATGGAAGGCATGTATTCCGAAGTATGGAAGCTCACCACTTCATGGTCAATGCTCGAACCACTCGAACACCCGATTCCTGTGTAGAAAAAGAAGAAGATGCTCCAGCCCCTATATCACGTAGAGACATAGCGTTGAGAGACAGTTAGCGGTTGGAGCGCTAGTATGTACCTCAAGGATAAGGATAAAATGGTGCATTTATTCAGTCCAAGTCAATCCATCATATGCAATCATATTTACATTAGGATAAGCATATATGAGGACACATATATACATATGTTTATAGAGCATGCCAAATTATGGAGGAATTTATAACAATCATTTTTAAAGAATTCATTCATGAGACATGGAGTGAAGAACTTTCAATGTTTCATCTTACAAATTTTAGGATCTTAAACTTCTCTACTACATTAGTCAAGCAGATCCGAACCTCAAACCAACTCAACCAATTTAACCAATTCATTAGTCAAGGGATTCGATCCACACACACAATCAATTAGGCATGGGTCTATTTCCATATGCCCACACATTCAATTAGGCATGGAGCTCACATAACATGCTTACTAATTTAATTGGGCATTGAACTCTAATCATATTCTCACATATTTAATTAGGCATGGAACTCTAATCACACGCTCACACATTCAATCGGGCATGGAACTCTAATCACATGCTCCCACATTAGGCAAAGGACAATAACCATAAGTCATTTCATAAGGCGAGGTATTTTAACCTCAAGAGATTTCTTTAAGCAAGGGACTCCAACCACAAGCCATTAGACGAGGGACTTTAACAACAAGTCATTATATGGGGAACTCAACCACAAGTCATTAGACGAGGTAATTTAACAACAAGTTATATTATTACCATCATTAGTCGACATTTGATCTCTTAACCCATTAGTTCATGCATTAACATCCATACAATACATTTCGACATTTAAGGGCTTGAACCCCTTTAGGTAATTCTAGCCACCGAGGCTACATATCATCACCATAGATAGCCACATGGTCTTTTCCAACCCAATTAGTTATTAATCATATAGATGGGCCCAAGTTCTTAGTTCACAACATGATACAAGTTCATTTATGTTCATCAAGACTTTTACGAACCAATTATTCCTCATTACTATTCTTACACACACCTTTGATTCAAACACAATTCAAGTTCATATTTTAGGGACCATGTGCCATTCAACCAACCAACTATCAAGGATATTTACTTACTCCTTGCATGGACAATAAGTCCTCTAGAAACCATTTACCAAGAGTTCATATTCATTAACAACATCTTACCTCATTCATTTCCACTAGACCAATACCATAGATACACATTTGGCCTTCACACAACCATTTAACCACTAATCACTTTAATGGACTAAGTGTCTTAATTTAATTCATCATTTAATTCAATTTATGGTCATCAAGACCCACACAACTATTGACATTTTAATTAGCAAGATTACAACACATTCTCACCATATTTTAGTTTAACACACTATTCAAATTTAATTTCATGATTAGGAACCTTAATACCTTATTAGCAATATACTAATAAGGTCATTAATTATACAATACATGGTCCACAATACCTTCACGTTATCATTATCAATCATTCATGTTTATTGGGTCTTTGTCCTAATTCAAAACATCACCAATATATAACTAGACAATTCACTTAGACATTTTCACAAACACCTTAGGTGCATACCTTTAACAAGGTTATTTTCATGGTAGAAATCATCGAGATTAGGATTACTCAAGACCCTCATATTAAAACACATAAAAAAGCACCCATATATGTAATTCATCAACAATAACATGTATAAACACAAGTCTAAGCAAGAAACAACATTATTCATTATTAGGCAACAAAACTCTTTTCATTTGATTTCAAAATCATCCTGTACACTTACTAATCCAAGCATAAAATACATGGGTTTAGAGTTATAAAACATGGGAGAGGGTTACATTCCTTAAACAAGATGATCCACAAAGAACTTGACTGATCTTTGTCTTCTAGATGAGCACCTTTCAAACCTTAGCCTCCAATTTTGCTTCAAGAAACTTTGAGAGTTTTTTAGAGAGATGTTAAGATGCTAGATCCACCCAAAAATGTGATTAAGGAGGCCATATACACTTATATAGTGAAGGGACTTAGGGTTTAGGGTGTAGGAAATGACCACAAGGCCTTTAGTTAAAATCTTAAAAATGAACCCGTGCATGGGTATGACTCACCTTATGAACTATACCCTAGTGTACGAATGGTACCCTAACTCGTACCCTAGGCTTCTCTATAGTCACCTACATTGTTAAGGATACAACAACACACCTTTGAGTCATATCCAAAGGGTACGACTCATACCCTAACTCGTATACATCACTCATACTAAAAATAGTCCACTCAAGTTAGGACTTCACTCTATACGATCAATTGGCATGACTCATATACTTAAGGTATAATTAAGGGGAGGCCAAGTTGTATTAAGGATAGAATGCTATCCCTATAGGCTGTTCAAGGTAAGAGAGAGGAGGGATGAATGGTTATGACTCATATCCAAAGGGTACGAGTGGCCTGTCCAATCATATCTTGGACAACATGCTGAAAAAGCAAAAATTTTTGCAAGGCCAAGATCTTGGGTGTTTCATAAATACATCCCCACAACCTAGTGAAGTCGGTACAAGAGCTTCTAATACATCAAGAGTGCAAGATAAGATACAAAATAAATATATACAAGCCATCTCTGAAATAAGAAAATAGAGATCAGTCTAAAAATAAAAGCAGGGGTAGGAACAACTCCAAACATCATGAGCTCACCCAAATCTCCATCTATAGATGCTCCACACAATGTATACATCAATGGCAAGACCTCATACTATGATTTGCATGCTACAGAAGTATGCTATGAGTACCAAACACATGGCACTCGATAGGCATCGACCGACTGAGCCCCTAAAATAATACAAGTATAGGCAACAAGTTGAGCATGAAAATAAACTACATCCAACCACTTAGGCATTGAAGCATCATAATGCTAATGGAATAGTAAAGGTAAACTATCAAAAAAATCCACAATCAGGGGCGAAGCACGATTTCATAAGTAGCTGGTCCATATACGATAGTATAATAAGGAAAAAGATATACAGTATACAATAGTAGTAGGAAATAAAGGAATAATATACAAAGACTAGCCAAATAATTATAAATATATACATATCTATCCACGCTATCCGGATAAACAAATACGAAAGTACTACTCTGAGGGAGCTAAGCTAATGTCCCTGGGGTCTTAAATAATAAGGGAGTTAACTCTAGCATAAATAGGGTCCCCAATCAAAATATGACTAATGAAAAGGTGATCTAGCAATGATAAATCTTACCAAAATAATGACCAAAGGGATCAAAAATGTACCAACAATCTCGAGTACCAATCCATAACCAACCTGCCTCAAATCATAATAAGTAACCAAACAATAATAATCAAATCGGCTAGCCCAAAGAACAATAACACAACCACTACCCCATAAGCCAGAAGGTACATGCAAATACTCATAAAAAGTAACCATAATTTATACCTATACTGCCCTCATTAGGCTGATAGCGATAAGCATTAAACAATTATACTGGTGATAAGCGATGCATATGTATTAATGCAAGTCATAAAAATCAGGTGAAGCAAGATGATCCAAGTATCATAACTCACCAAGTGTATATACCTATTGCAGCTCAGCAGCTCACAAAGAAAGGACCTACAGTGACCATTCTTCTCCGATACTGTGGTTCATCGAAGGAAGGGTTTAGTAGGGGATTTGAGATATTCGTATACTCTTCCTGGTCCCAAACCCAGACTTTTATAATCCATCATCACGAATATACTCCATCTAATATCAAAGAGAGATATATTGTATCATAAGGAATATTGGACTGAAACTAAAACTGAATGAGTGGGTATCTTTAAATTTATTGCTTGAGATCAACTCTGGTACTAAAACTAGTGTAATAATTTAGAAAGAATCATAATCTTCTTTGATTGAAGTGAATAAGTAGTAGTAAATGAGTGGAGCAATAAGGGACCAAAATAACTGCAGTCTAATTTTCAAAGTAATACTTTTAGTTTAAAATGACATAATTCCCTAATAAGTGCGGTACGACTTCCATTATCAAAGAATCGATTTGAAATTTAAGAAAAGTTGAAATAAATTTCTTTTTATAAGATAATGGTAAAACCAAGGTCTTAACCTAAATCATACCACTAAATAAGTGGAAATGCGTCTAAATGTATGCATACCATCACCAGTATCCAAATAATTTAATTGTATGCATCTATGCATACATAACCATGATCACATCCTTTTTAAGGATAGAATACTTATCAGATATCCAACTATTATTATAACAATGGCCTCGAGTTGAACAATATATATAAATTAACATAGGCCAACACCGTAATTCAAAAACTAAGGTAGACAAAGGCATAAAACTACTAAAAGTATCTAACGAAGGAATATAGACCAATTCACTAAGTAATATGGTAATATTTATACTAAATAATCCCTTATGTGAATCCATGGTTAATCAAGTCTATAATCAAGTGCAATAGGATCCGACAACCTTAACAGGTATTCTAGGCTAAGGTTTGAGTCATGTTTCTACACTAAATTCCTAATCGGGTCAAGTCATGACATATATAGGTATAAACAAAACCTATAATCCCTACCTATCATTTGAAATATACAATATGCAATTTCATAGAGATAAGTAGATTGAATCCTACCTCGATGTTGAACTTCCATGAATTGTTTGTCCTTGCTCCACGATCCCAGAACATCATCACTTTAGCAAAATAATAATCTACGTATTAGTAAGAATTAAATGGTACGCAACGATACTGCAATATAAAACTTCAGACCTAAAATTAGATCAAAAATAGATCTGTAGGGACCAATAATGATATTCCAAAATTGAATTCACTACGAGGTTCCTCGAAGGACAAAGAATGTGTTCTCAAAAGTTAAGCATTAATGGAGCACAAATTGAGGCCCAAATCAGCCTCAAAGCTCAAGGAAACTAACCCTAAGACTAAGACTTAAATGGATTTTGAAATGGAATAATACGAGAACAAAAAAAGAAATTGACCAAGGAATGATAGGCTAACAAACCTAATCTCAATGGGATGAAATTCTAATAATTTCAAAGCTCTGGGGGCCTTTAATGGCGGAAAAAGAGTTGGAAATAAATAAAAATTAGGAAAGAGGGAGTTATATATTGTCGGGGGTTACTCATCACAAATGCAAGGCTCCCCCAATCGTCATCATAAAGCACAAAAAATTAGTTCATTGTGAATGCGTGGAACGATTCACAAATGTGATGAATAATAGGGAAAGGCCATTGCAAACGCGATGAAGCATTCAAAAATAGTAAGAAGACCAATCGAACGGGGTATTGTAAGTGGCAGAGTGGCCTTGCTGCCACGAACCACTGAGATTCAGCCCTTTGTCACTCTAGTTCGTCCCTCCCCATCCAATCCAACCCTCTTGCCGCCCATCTCCAAAGGAAGTTTGTGCATCCGTCCTTGAAAATCCCACCAAGTGTTGCGAGTTCACCTCACCCGAGTTAGCCCCTTGTTTTTCAAGCGTCGCGTGCTTTCCATTCCAAACAGTTAAGCATACGATATCAAGTGGCCTTTCGCAAAAAACAACAGCATCACAACTGGAGGTTTTCTGCGATGCGAAGTGCGGCATAAGTGCTCAGCGACGCACCGAGAATAACGTTGGTTCGTGAAGGCATGCCGTAATTAGAGGTTTTTGTGACCGTCGAGTGCAATGTTGGAGACGCCTTCAATGATGAACGCCAATGAACATATAGTGGCTTGCCATGGTGGTGTCTTTGTCAAGTTGGATATCCGTGCACCATGGCACCATGGCATCATGGCACCGTGGCACCGTGGCATTGTGGCACCATGGCACCAAGGCACCGTGGCACCATGGCACCAAGACAGCTTGGCATCATGGCGCCATGGCACCATGGCACCGTGGCGCCATGGAACCGTGGCACCAAGGTGGCATGGCACCATGGCACCAAGGCACCATGGCACCGTGGCACCATGGCACACAGGCACCAAGGCACCGTGACACCGCGGCACCATGGCACCAAGGCATCGCGGCACCAAGGCACTGTGACACCATGGCACCGTGGCACCGTGGCACCGGGGCACCATCGCACCATCACACCATTGCACCGTGGCATCGTAGCACCAACGCACCAAGGCACTGCCATGGTGCCATGGCACTGTGGCACCATGGCACCAAGGCACCGTGGAACCGTGGCACCATGGCACCAAGGCACCATGGCACCATGGCACCAACGCACTGTGGAACCGTGGCACCATGGCACCATGGCATCGTGGCACCAAGGCACCGTGGAACCGTGGCACCAAGGCACCATGGCAGCATGGCACCAAGGCAGCATGGCGCCATGGGACTAAGGCACCGTGGCGCCGTGGCACCGTGGCACCAAGGCACCGTGGCATCATGGCATCAAGGCACCGTGGCACCATGGCACAAAGGATTCTGCCCCCCGCTTGATGAAAATTATACTCATCACAAATGCAAGGCTCCCCCAATCGTCATCATAAAGCACAAAAAATTAGTTCATTGTGAATGTATGAAACGATTCACAAATGTGATGAATAATAGGGAAAAGCCATCGCAAACGCGATGAAGCATTCAAAAATACTAAGAAGACAATGGATTGGGTCGGGCTGACCCTACATCTCAAATGCGATGGAAAGGCTCACAATTGCTAAGGTCAAAAACTTGACCCTTCACGAAAGCAACCTTAACCTTGCAAATGCATAGAACATTACTAGGCTGCACCTAATTTTGGTAAACTAGAAAAAACGTAAGTCCCAACTAATTCCAATCGGGTTCTCAGAATTCGTTTAGAAATCAATGTGCGCAAATAAACTATGCTATTATATTAAATTTGATATTTCAGACTCAATGCAAATATCAAAAGTTCCATCTGAGTTTATTTTAATTAAATATGGGCCCATCACCCATAGTTTTATTTTTACTAAATCAATTCAATAACTCAAAATGAGTCTAAAAGCCTTGAGACCTAGACCAAGGGTTCTCCTAACCAAAAATCAATATTTCGGAACTACTGGCACTGTCAGAATTCTTATTTTAGGCCATTAATTATGATTTTTGGTATGAGACTAATTTTTTAATAGCGAAAGTTTCAAAATAAGGCAAGTCGTAAATGACTTGTAGCCACTATGAAAATGCATGCGAATATGCATAGAAATCAAGAAAATAGTCTGGAGAATCATTACAGAACTTTTATGAAATGATTTCACATGATTCATACAATATCCTATGACATCTGATAAAGCTTTCAGAAAAAAATTATAAAAATATTTATATTGAATAACAAACTCAAAACCCAATAACTATTAAAATACACATCGACCTACTGCATGGATCATAAAATATGCATATCGCTTTTGCTCCAATATCAAATCTTCAACTCTATTTTTTAAACTTCACTGTAAATCTATCTACAAACCATGAATGTGATATGCTGTCAGTGAATGGCAACTATAAAGAGGTTGACTATATGATCTACATTGCTTCTTTTGCAATCTTAAAATGGTTTACTAGATGATCTACATTGCTTCGCTTTCTTTGTTGTTGACTTATGAACCGTGAAAGTGATTTATGGTCCATGAAATGCTCCTTGTCTTGTCTTTTCCATGTTATCCTGCTTTTATATATGGACCATGAATGTGACATATAGTTCATATTTTTCATCGTTCTTGAACATCGCCTAAATATTTAGCTACTTGAGAGTGGCCTTCTTCCACGCCATGATCTACTGTTTGTTAATATGATTTACGATTGTGTCTTGATTCGTCCTTTGATCAACACTTCAAGTTTAATTTATTGTGCATATATACGATGACATGTACGACTTGTACATTCCAATTACGGCCCATAACATGCTCAAAATTGAGTACTCTACCTTGTTTTTCTTGTTCTAGGTAATTTGACTTTCAACACCTGTAGAACAACATTTCAAAACTAGAAACACATAAAAACAATCTAAAGGATATTGAAATCCCATATAGAGGAATTAGGAATATAAAATTTTATCTTGACCTACAAATTAAGCATTTAATAAATGAAATATTTATCATCAATCTATATACACTGAAAAGATACTAAAAACGATTTTAGATGAATATTGTTGATTCATTGAGTCCTCTAGTGATTATGAGATCACTTGATATAATAAGATGCATTTCGATCTAAAGAAGAACATAAAAAGCTCCTTTATGATAAAACTTCATATCTAAGTGAAATTGGGGATAAATATATCTTTCTAGTAATAAATGATCAAATATAGATTTTGCAGTAAGCCTATTAACAAAATTCAATTCCTTACTTATAAAAAGATACTAAATCAGTGTTGAGAATATTTTCAAATATCCCTATGAAATTATTGATATGAAATTTTTTTATTCTATGAATTCAACACACAAATTATTGGTTATGCATATCTAGGTTATTTGTCTGATCCATATAAAAGTCAGTCTCAAACATGCTATATATTTATATGTGGAAATATAGTTAGATCATGATGGTCCACAAAACAAACTCTAGTTGCTACATCTTAAATCATGCTGAGATAATAGTTATTTATGAAGTCAGTCGAGAAAGTGTATGATTGAGATCAATAACTCAATATATTTGTCAATTATGCAGTTTTTATTTGAAAATGAAGATTTCAATAATATTGTAGGGAGATGATACTTCTTACATAACTCAATTGAATAAAGGATAAATCAAAGGAGATAGAATAAAGTACACTTCACCAAAGTTTTTTCACACATGATATTCAACAAAATGGTTAGATAGATTTTCAAGAGATTTGTTCAAATGATCATTTTATAGATTTATTCACTAAGTCCTTAATAACATTAATTTTTGAGAAGCTTAGATACAACATTAGAATGCATCATCCCCAAGAAATCAAGTAAAAAGGAAATTAAAATACGAATTGTACTCTATTTAATGAGGCAATATTCACAGTGTATCACAAGATGTGTATACTTTTTTTTCACTAGGTTTTTTCCACTATGAATATCAAAAGGTAGTGTTATGAATACAATGAATTGAAATGATTGTCCATTTAATACATCACATACATTAATCACTTTTATTCATGTATATTTATTTAATACACAAGTTCATTATTTGCCTTTGAAAATGTACATTTTGTAACTATAAATAGAACACATTTGTCTTAAAAAAAATCTCTTCACTTTCCACGTCTCTTGCCTATTTCATTTGTAATCAATTCACAACAATTGTCACCATGTATTCAAATGCAATGATGTAAGCTCCTCTTGGATATATTTACGAATCTCAAGGTTAATTATATTATTTAGTGGATTTGATCAAGAAATTTTATTAGTTTTAGAGATTGTTTGGTAGAGTGTATAAGATAGTAGTGAATAGAGTGTACTAGTAATGTTGGAATTAGTAGTGTTGATATTAGTAATGCTGAAATTAGTAATGTTGGAATTATTTTTTATGTAGTGTTTGGTTTGATGTATTGCAAAATAATATTTAATGTTTATTTTTAAAATAATATTGTTTGTTTATAAAAAGACTCTTGATATACTATAGCTTTGTATATTTTCTTTGCAAAGCTTTATTATTTTTTTTTTTAAAATCAATAATATAACTAATAATTTACTTTGAAATTTCAAGATTTAATCATTCACTTGCATGAATTATTTTTTTAGGGGGGCTATCTTTTCTTATTTGTTCATCATTTGTTTGTTGTTCCAAGTTTGTGATGCTCTTGAGTTGGGGGAGGTGCGTGTAATTTTTGAATGAGACAATAGAATCATTATTAACATAAAATTGTGTTCCATAGAGTGTTAAAGCTAAACAGAATAAAGCTTGTATGCAATCGTGCAATTTAATTTTGGGTTTTGATCAATATAATAAAAAATAAGTATTTTTTAAGTTAATGGAGTAGTTTTTTTTATGACTAAAATTATTTAGAGGAAAATCATCATCTTAATAAATTGAAAAGAAATAACTCACATTGAATAAATTAAAAAATATTTAAAAAATATTTTTAAAAATTGAGGATATTTTTATCTTTACTCATATGATTTCATGCATTATAATGCATGAATTACTAATACCACCAAATGAGATGTATTAGTTATACACCATATAGGGTGTATAACTTATACATATATTAATTATACATTACTCCAAAACTATTACTAAATAATATCACACTTTAAAATTTAATACATAAATTATTTTTTTAATACATCCTATCAAACGGCTCCTTAGAGGTCCAGACAAATCCAGTCATCTGACCTCAACAAATAAATCACTTTATGAAGATTCAAGGCTCCAACTGTACTATAGGCAAAAATTGACGGCACGCAAAAAGTTTGACCTTCTCAGTTCCGGAAGGTTTATAGAATTTTATACTCCCTATATTTCGTATTAATTGGCCTTACAGATTTGACATATTCATTAAAAAAATATTAATTAGGAATCAATTTTATTAAATTAGCCTTATTAATTATTCTTTGAAAATATAAATTTGAATTTATACAACTTATTTAGTTATTTAATAATAACGGTATTATTGGAAGAATATATTAAATACCTCTTAATTTCATCAATGGAACAATAAAATTAAAAATAAATATTTTTAGAAAGAAGGCTAACTAAAATGAAATAGATGGAGTACTCTTTTTTGTATGCATAATTATTCCTCAAATATTTAATTTAATAATGTTATTAATGTTTTACAATCTTAAAAAATATACAAGCATCGTGCATTAACATCGATCATTATAAGGAACATCAGGTAGAAGGGCAACGTGGGAGCCGACGACCCTCTAAAAATTATTGTTTTGCATGTCCTAGGAGTGCCAAAAGAGTTCCTAAGGGACTTAGGGTGAGCTTAAGGGTCTAGCCTATGGGCTATAGCCACATGCGTGCCACAAGTGTTAGCACAACACGCTCTTGGTCAATAGTTAAAATCTTAGAATTTCGGGTGAAAAATCCATTCCTAGGATGTTCTTATATATGTTTAACAAGTTTGGTGTCATTTGGAGTTCGTTTACCTATGGTCTTGACTTAGGCAAGGAGCACTATCATTATCGTAATTAGATAAAGTTTCTAAAGGCTATAACTAATTCCACGGGTATAAGAATAGGATGAAATTTCATAGAGATATTGTTGAGTTCAATTGGTGCGAATGAAAAATGGAGGCAAATTCTTGGAGGGAAAGTGAGCACACTTAAAAGGAAAGTGTACTCACTAAAGGAAAGTCAACTTCTCCCACATTGGTGGGAGAAAACAACTTTATTGTGATCTTATTAAGAAATTGTAACGCCCCGAATTTGGTACCCGAAATGCTACACGGTGCTCATGACCCCGAAGGACCACAAGCTAACCCATAACTGATATCTTTACCTGTACACTACATAACATCATGTAAAATGCGGAAACATGAACAGAAAGGCCATAAGGTTCAAAACTGCAATAGAACTGATAAAACATAACATTTGGGTTGGGGTATAAATAGCCAAAACAAAACTGTCTAAACATTCTATAGTCTGAAAAGCTTCTAAAACATGACTGTTTGAATAAGGAGTTGATGGGACATGTCCCCAACTAACTCCGACTGGTGAAATAACTAAGTACTAAAATAATGAAATAACTAATCATATCGATCTCGAAGGATAAGGACTCACTGCTGATGGACTGCTGATATTTGAAATTTACTAATGCTCAGGAGCTCGTGTCTCTGAACCTATGGTATAAAAATACCATAGCACAAATGCGTCCGTACAATTGAATATATTAGTATGCAAGTGAGGTAGGCTGAATGCATGGGGTTCAAATGTATGAACAATACTATCTGACTATCTATCATGAACGTGAGGATGCATGCATGAATACATAATAACTAAGACCGCGATAACATGATTACTAAATATGAATACTGATAACATGAGTTTACTGATATATCTGATAACATAGGTGACCATATCTGACAGTCCTAATACTGATAGAACTAGCTGAGTTTCATTTTTGAACTGAGTTGACTGTATCTGACAGTCCTAAAATCTGAAGAACTATCTGAGTTCTCTTACTGAGACTAATACTAAAACTGTGGGAAGTAGTCATCTAACTGACATGCCCCTAATACGCTATTATGGCTGAGTTGGGGTCCAATCTGTAATCCTAATTGAAAGGTGTCAATATCGCATCACTGGTAAGGACAAGCTGTGGGTAATCCTCATATGATAGTGTCCCCAAAAAAGAATGGTGGGGCCCTCATTTGACAGTGCTTATCCACCTCATCAACCCTCATCTGACAGTATTGATGTCTCAACCTTTGCTGGCTACATAGTTCTGGAATGCAAGGATGACTTCTAAGAATCACACTCTTATTTGATAGTGTGTGTTGCCATCCTTGGGTTCACTCGGTGCTAATTCCTACTCCCATCTGAACAGACACTGTACATGATTAACTAAACTTGACTAAATTAGATTCATGGAGTTCCGTTGACTGACCAAATACTACTGAGATTACTGAATTACTGAGCTTTCTTGAGTCACATGACTGACTGAGTTCTATGGATCATGGCTTGACTAAGGATATCATGAAAACATGACACCATCTCTAGGCACACAACTGTATTTTTTGGGTACAAGTACCCTCAGGACTCGATAGAAGAAAATTGACAAAGCATGACTTTCTTGAATACATGGCCAACACCAACAATCCAAGATATAATAAATTAGGGAAATTTCATGAGCACTTAATTGACATAATCTTATACATGGATAAGCGAGCAAATAGTCGTGGCTTACTACATCCTTCTAATATCATGAACATTTTAACCAAGAAAGTATAATGCATAATCAATCATAGCGGATTCATGTTGAACATATGAGTAAATGACATGTATTTATCATATGAACCACAATTGAGACTCTATACATGATTTCTACTATACTAGGCATTTCATCAAACACCTTGCATGCACAATTTAGGGCATAGGCATGATCATCAATTAAAATACAATATGACTCCACCATTTAACTCAATTGCATGGATTTCAACCCTATACTAACATGATTTCATGAAAACATGGTAAAGATTCAATCTTGATAGTCATACAACTACAACAACATGAACATAATCAATTCACCACGTAAATGTCATGATATAGAATTTAAAAGAGGATTCTTGGGCTTCATGGATGAAAGAAATCCATGAATGGACACTTTGCATACCTTAGTTGAAAGTTCCTTACAGATTTACAATGAAATCTCTTAGATTTGGGCCTTCAAGTTGAAACCCTTGTTCTTGTTCTTGAGAGAATTGAGAAAAGAGAGTATAATTTGGTGTTTTTGAGCCTTAATCCGGTATTTTTGATATATATAGGGGTGGGAAAATGACCAAATTACCCCTCAAAGCACGGAGGTAGAATTATGAAAAACTGGGCATAAAGGCTATAGCAAGGTGGCACCTTTCCCAGAGCCTTTTGTAGCTGGGCGGCACCTTGCTATTGAGGGAGAGGGCCAAGGCTACAAGCTGGGCGGCGCCCTCTTATAGCCTTTAGCTACTGTTTTGAAATCCAAACGTGCCCTAAACAGATTCCAAATATTTTGAAACTCACTGAGAATGTACTATTGACTTGCCCCATCATAACGCAACTTGAAAATTGGAAAACAGTGGTCAGGAAGGTCATCAAATAAATCCCCAAAGTTTGAAGGCTTAAAATGAGACTAAGCGTTGAACACCTAGCTAAAATATTCTAAGTGTTGAACCTTCCAAAGAGCTTTTAGGAGCTAAAACAGATGATTATTAACATAAGATTTTGTGGGGTCTTACAATATCTCCCCCTTGGGAACATTCGTCTTCGAATGGGACTTGACTAAGAGGGGAGAAAAGACCAGCTGAACATGAACTGAACATGAATGACTGAAACATGATTTCATGACTGATAAGCTGAACATATCATACTGAACATGCATATTTGATGCATATATAACTGATTCATGAATGCATAACTGAGTATTCTGATAGACTAAGTTTCTTACAATGAGAATGCATATCTGATGCATAATTATATAACTAAACCGATACATGAATGCATGACTGAATATGCAATGGTACTTGATACCAAATTTGTGAGGAACACTAAACATAAAACTGAGTAAGTTTAAGGAGAACTGATATCTTAAGCTAGATCTGAGTTGGTGGAGAAAAGGTGAGGATACTTGGTACGCATAGTTGCTTCTGCTTCCCAAGTAGCTTCCTTGACGGGCTGATTTTGCCAAAGGACTTTAACTAGAATGACTTCTTTGTTCCTCAGTCTACGAGTCTGATAGTCTAGGATTTTGACTAGAATCTTTTCATAAGAGAGGTTGTTTTGAACATCGATGCTCTGAATAAGGACTACAACTGCTGGGTCACCTATGCACTTCTTGAGCATAGAGACATGAAAGACTGGGTCAACTGAGGCTAGATCTGAAGGCAATTCGAGCTCATAGGATACCTTGCCAAGATGACTGAGAATTTTGAAGGGACCGACATATCGGGGACTAAGCTTTCCCTTCTTGACGAACCATTTCACTCCCTTCATGGGAGAGATATTTAGGTAGACAAAATCACCAACCTCGAAATCGAGATCCTTTCTATGAATGTCTGTGTAAGACTTCTGTAGGCTTTTAGTAGCCCGGAGTCTTTCTCTAATCAACTGGACTTTTTCCAAGGCATCAAATACTAAGTCAAGCCCTATGACTGAGGCCTCACTAACTTTGAACCAACAGACTAGAGATCTACATCTTTTACCGTAAAGATCTTCAAATGGAGCCATCTTGATATTGGAATGATAGCTATTATTATATGCAAACTCAATCAAAGGCAAGTGGTTATGCCAACTACCTTTGAAATCAATTGCACATACCCTCAGCATATTTTCTAAAGTTTGAATGGTCTTTTATGCTTGACCATCTGTTTGCGGATGAAAGGCTGTACTAAGATAAACTTGGGTACCAAAACCCTTTTGGAATGCTTTCCAGGAGTGAGAGGTAAACTAGGTACCTCTGTCTGAGATAATAGATAGCGGAACATCATGTAATCTAACCAACTCTTTGATGTAAAGTCTGGTGTAATCCTCGGCTGAATAGGAGGTATGCACTGGAAGGAAATAGGTTGATTTGGTCATTTTATCTATAATGACCTAAACTGAATCATGTTGATAACGAGTTCGAGGTAAACCCATCACAAAGTCCATTTTCACTTTTTCCTACTTCCAAGTAGGAATACTAAACTCCTGCATGGACCTACTAGGCTTCTGATGCTCTGTCTTAACCTGCTGACATGTAGAGCACTTAGCCATAAATTCTGCAACATCTCTCTTCATCCCACTCTACCAATAGATCTCCCGCAAGTTGTGGTACATCTTTGTGGACCCTGGATGAATAGAGTAGCGTGCACCATGCGCTTCAGCAAGAATTCGCTGCCTTAAGTCATCTACACCTGGAACACAGAGACAACCCTGACAACGCAAAACACTATCTCCCCCTTGGGAGAAAACCTCTAATTTCTGATCCTTGACTAACTCATTCAACTGGACTAGACTTGGATCTCTATCTTGCTTTTCTTTTACCTCAGAATCTAGAGATAATTTTAAACTACTCTGAACCCATACATCACCCTCCTCTGTATCAACTAAGCGGACACCTAGTCTGGCAAGCTGATGAACTTCCTGGGCTAGTTTCTTCTTATTATCTTCCATATGAGCAACACTACCCATATACTGTCTACTGAGAGCATCGGCCACTACTTTGGCATTTCCCGAATAATAAAGGACACTCATGTCATAATCTTTCAAGAGCTCTAACTACCTTCTCTGACGAAGATTGAGATATTTCTGAGAAAAGACATACTAAAGACTCTTATGATCTGTGAACACATCTACATGAACACTGAATAAATAATGCCTCTAAATCTTTAAGGAAAATACTACGGCTGTTAACTCAAGATCATGAGTAGGATAATTCTTCTCGTAGGGTTTAAGCTATCTGGAGGCGTAGGCTATGACCTTACCATGCTGCATAAGGACACAAGTCAAACCTACTCTGGATGCACCACAATACACTACGAACCCATCTGCACCATTTGGAAGAGCTAAGACTGAAGCTGAGTTGATTCGAGTCATCAACTCCTGAAAACTATTCTCTCAGGGATCTGACCACTGAAACTTGACTTTCGTCTGAGTCAATCTGGACATAGGGGATGCGATAGAAGAAAATTCCCCAACAAACCTTCTATAAGATCCAGTCAAACCCAAAAAAAATCCTAATATCTAATGGAGAGATAGGTTTGGGCCAGTTTCTTACTGCTTCGGTCTTTTGAAGATCTACTCTAATGCCATCACTGGAAATGATATGACCAAGGAATGCTACTGACCTTAGACAAAACTCATACTTACTAAATTTGGCAAATAGATGATGATCTCTAAGAGTCTAAAGTACAATTCTGAGATAGTCTGCATGATTATCCTCACTACGAGAATAGACCATAATATCATCTATGAAGACTATGATGAATACATCCAAGTACTGCTTGAACACGCAGTTTATCAGGTCCATGAAAGTTGTTGAGGCATTAGTAAGACCAAAGGACATGACTAGGAATTCGAAGTGACCATACCGAGTACGAAAAGCTATTTTCAAAATGTCACATTCTCTGACTCTGAACCGATGATAGCCGGATCTGAGGTCTATTTTAGAGAAATGACTAGCACCCTAAAGTTGGTCGAATAAGTCATCAATTCTGGAAAGAGGATACTTGTTCTTGATCGTGACTTTATTGAGCTGACGGTAATATATACACATTCTGAGAGAACTGTCTTTCTTGCACATGAATAATACTGGTGTGCCCCACGGGGACACACTAGGTCTGATGAATCCCTTATCTAAGATATCCTTTAACTAATCTTTCAATTCTCTGATTTTTGATGGTGCCATTCTGTATGGCAGAATGGATATAGGCTGAGTATCTAGAAGAAGATCAATGCCGAAGTCTATTTCTCTTTTGGGAGGAATTCCTAAAAGATCTTTGGGAAAGACATCTGAATATTCATTCACGACTGGGACTAAATCAAGACTGGAAGTCTCGGGACTAGAATCCTTAACATGAACAAGATAATAGACACATCCCTTAGATATTATTTTCTGTGCCCAAAGTTGGAAATAAGCTGACCTCTGAATGCTGAAGTGCTACCCCTCCACTCTAAGATGGGTTTATTTGGAAATTGAAACTGGACTATTCTATTTCTGTAGTCGACTGTGGAATAGCAGGAATGAAGCCAATCTATGCTGAGAATGACGTCAAAATCAGTCAACTTTAATTTGACTAAGTCTGCTGAAGTGACTTTTTAAAATATCATAACCGGGCAGTTCCTGTATACCCGCCGGGCTATGATGGTTTTTTACCCACTAGGGTAGAGACTGAAAAGGGCTCTACTAGAATTTTGGGACTGGTTTCGAAATTGCCTGCTATATATGGAGTAACAAAAGACAAGGAAGCACCTGAATTTAGCAAAGCGTAAATATTCACATGAAAGATTTGTAACATACCAGTAACCACATCAGGAGAATTTTCCTGATCTTGCCGGGATTGGAGAGCATAGAGTCTATTTGGGCGTTTCCCACTAGTAGCATTGGAGATGGAACCCTACTGATTTGAGCGACTGTACTGAGCTGCGGAACGGTTATGCTGACCTGCTAACCCAATTGGGGACAATATCTGACTCTATGGACTGGATTTCCACAACCAAAATAGACATCACTACCAGCTCTGTAAGTACCCTGATGGTGCTTTCCACATGTCTAACAAAGAGGATGGGTGCGGGCACTGCTAACAATTCCCTGAGACTTAGATCCTAGCACTCTATCTTTGTTGCCGTCTCTAAACTTAAGAAATGGAGCACTAGCTGAAGAAGGAGCTGGAACTGATGACTTAGGAAGAAACTGAGAATGGTTTCCTCCTTCTAATTTAGGCTGAGCAAAGTTGAAACTACCTATCCTTGCTCTCTTATTCTGCTTCTTCCTTATTTTAATCTTTTACTCCCCTATCTGCTGAGCATGAGTCATAAGCCTGGCTAAAGTCATGTCACTATTCAATATCACAGACCTACACTCATTTACCACACTGTCATTCACCCCTGAAACAAACTTACTCATCTTGACCCTGCTATCTGCAACCACATGAGGGGCATATCTGGCTAATTAAGTAAACTTAAGAGAATACTCTTTCACCGGCATGTTGCCTCGCCTGAGGTTGATAAATTATAACACCTTAGCCTTTCTCAGCTCTTGGGGAAAGAACTTATCTAAGAATGTGGTGACAAACTCCTCCCACTCAATAGGCCTTGCATCTGTCCTTTCCAACTTTCACTGTTTGTACCAAGTGTGAGAAATATCCTGCAACTGATATACGACTAGCTTAGCACTCTCAACAGCTGACACCCCCATGATATTGGTAACCTTTTAAACATGATCAATAAATTCTTATGGGTCCTCATCTGACTTAGACTCTAGAAAGGATGAAGGGTTCATTCGAGTGAAGTTTTGAATCCTGGCTGCAGCTGAATTGGACACTGGGTTGGCTGGAACGATAGCTGGTCATTTATTCTGAGCAGCAACTGACTGAGCAAGAGTAGTGAATGCAGCTCTAAACTCTGCATAAGAGACATGTTTGTCCAAGGGATCTTCCTAGACATACTATTTTATTCTCTTGGGAGGCTTATTTTGAAATAAAGAGGAGAAACGGATTAGACTAAGAGAATAGCTTGAGATTATGCTTACTGGTATGACATGAATACTAAAATAAGGGAAACTGTTCCTAAAATATCTTATAGCCTCCTGCATATAAATGTGGCACGCAACACATCCATGCACAAGACTCTACTAGATATGGCTTTCAGACTTCCTAGGACTCTATTGAACCTAGGCTGTGAAACCAAGTTTGTAACGCCCCAAATCTGGTACCCAGAATGCTACATGGTGCTCATGACCCCGAAGGACCACAAGCTAACCCATGACTGATATCTGTACCTGTACACTACATAACATTATGTAAAATGTGGAAACATGAACTGAAAAGCCATAAGGTTCAAAACTGTAATAGAATTGATAAAACATAACATCTGGGTTGGGGTATAAATACCCAAAACAAAAATATCTAAACATTTTGTTGTCTAAAAAGTCTCTAAAACATCACTGTCTGGATAAAAAGTTGATGGGACATGTCCCCAACTACCTCTGATTGGTGAAATAACTAAGTACTGAAATAATAAAATAACTAATCATATTATTCTCAAAGGATGAGGATTCACTACTGACGGACTACTGATATCTGAAATCTACTGATGCTTTAGAGCTCATGTCTCTGAACCTATGGTATAAAAACACCATAGTGCAAATGGGTCAGTACAATTGAATATACTGGTATGTAAGTGAGGTAGGCTGAATGCATGGGGTTCAAATGCATGAACAACACTAGCTGACTGTCTATCATGAACATGAGAATGCACACGTGAAAACATAATAATTGAGACTGCAATAACATGATTACTAAATTTGAATACTGATAACATGAGTTTACTGATATATCTGATAACATAGGTGACTGTATCTGATAGTCCTGAGACTGATGGAACTAGCTGAGTTTTATTTTTGAACTGAGTTGACTGTATCTGACAGTCTTGAAATCTAAAGAACTATCTGAGTTCTCTTACTGAGACTAATATTAAAACTGTGGGAATTAGTCATCTAACCGACATGCCCTTATAAGCCATTATAACTGAGTTGGGATCCAATTTGTAACCCCAATTGGAAGGGTGTCAATACCGCATCACTGGTAAGGACAAGTTGTGGGTAATCCTTATATGATAGTGTCCCCAAAAAAAATGATGGGGCCCTCATATGACAGTGCTTATCCACCTCATCAACCCTCATCTGATAGTGTTGATGTCTCAACCTTTGCTAGCTACATAGTTTTGGAATGCAAGGATGACTTCTAAGAATCACACCCTTATCTAATAGTGTGTGTTTCCATCCTTGGGTTCACTCGGTGCTAATTCCTACTCCTATCTAAACAGACATTGTACATGATTAACTAAACTTGACTAAATTAGATTCATGGAGTTCCATTGACTGACTAAATACTACTGAGATTACTGAATTACTGAGCTTTCTTGAGTCACATGACTGACTGAGTTCTATGAATCATGGCTTGACTGAGGATATCATGAAAACATGATACCATCTCTAGGCACACAGCTATATTTTTTGGGTACAAGTACCCTTAGGACTCGATAGAAGAAAATTGACAAAGCATGACTTTCTTAAATACATGACCAACACCAACAATCCAAGATATAATAAATTGGGGAAATTTCAGAATCTTATACATGGATAAGGGAGCAAATAGTCATGGCTTACTACATACTTCTAATATCATGAACATTTTAACCAAGCAAGTATAATG
This sequence comes from Capsicum annuum, assembly GCF_002878395.1. Lineage (NCBI taxonomy): Eukaryota > Viridiplantae > Streptophyta > Magnoliopsida > Solanales > Solanaceae > Capsicum > Capsicum annuum. Next base: position 143,352,440 of record NC_061111.1, read on the forward strand.
CATAATCAATCATAGGGGAGTCATGTTGAACATGAGTAAATGGCATGTATTTATCATATGAAGCACAATTGAGACTCTATACATGATTTCTACTACACTAGGCATTTCATCAAACACCTTGCATGCACAATTTAGGGCATAGGCATGATCATCAATTAAAATACAATATGACTCTTCTATTTAACTCCATTGCATAGATTTCAACCCTATACTAACATGGTTTCATGAAATCATGGTAAAGATTCAATCTTGATAGTCATACAACTACAACAACATAAACATAATCAATTCACCACGTAAATATCATGATATAGAATTTAAAAGAGGATTCTTGGGCTTCATGGATGAAA